>NC_092781.1:2036696-2388292 GCF_047496795.1 Chiloscyllium punctatum
ACCGCGCAAAACCTCTGAAATTCGGTCAGAATAGGGCTGACTTTCAGCACAAACCGTTCATATCAGTTGCAGGTCACTCTAACCGTATCTGGTGAAACTACCGGCCTGGAATTCACTGATGCCCTGCAAGGTGGCGGATTCGCAATGTGCCAATGAAAAAATGGAAGTTTTCCCATCCTGGGAAATCCCTGACATCGGTTTAAAAGATGGTGCACACCCGAGTCGAGTGTATCACACTGCTTTCACACCACATGGACTAAATGCAGCAACGTTAAAATGCTTGGAATTAATAAAGATTGCATCCAATTCCAGGCTCACTTCCTTGTGAACATATTCCTGAAGAAGGGCTTATGCCCAAAATGTCGATTCTCCTGTTCCTTGGATGCTGCCTGACCTGCTGCGCTTTTCCGACAACACATTTTCAGCTCCCTGTGAAAATAGACGACATCCCACCGTGAATAATCGATGAGACTCGGTCACAACACGGTCCGCATTCGGTGCTAGCGGGGCACATCCTTTGAAGAGCCCTCTGACCTAATTCCACTCTGCTGATGAGCTGTAAACTATATAAGTCGATACGAAGCCCCGATTCGCTTGCCAAAATGCAGCACTTCCCACTGTGGAAAGTCTTCAAACTCCCTGACAACATGGCCCGCACTCGGTGCCAGCATGTCGCATGTTTTCCAGATACCCCGCCGTGAATCTGCCGGCGCCAGCTGACCTCAAATTCGCAAAGTTGCTGTGAAATCGCTGAAACATTTCCGTGCCAAAAGGGCACAGAAAGTCACTGATACTGGGTGACAGCATGGACGGCCCTCAATTTTAAGTGGGCACACTGTTTTCATCTCCGCAGACCCATACCAACATCGTTACCCGACATCTAAGGCTCAAAATAGTATGACCTCATGACATCGCTCCCTTCCCAACAGGAAGCACATCCCACAGTGGAACATTGCTCAACCACTCTGAAATCATGGACAGCTCTCAGTGCTGGCGGGCACATCCATCATATATATCCCGGACCCAATCCATTGGTGCCACCCATCCTCAAATTCTCAAGTCAGTCCAACATCTGGACATTCAATGGAGCATGTTTTAACTCACACTCCCTTGAACATTCCGTACCCAGCATTAGCCGGAACACAACGTAAACTACATTTCCTGGAGGATTCTGTATCTAACTTTCCACAGAATATTCGACAAACGATACTCTCAATAACACTGCATCCTTTGTACATCCTGGAACTTTCTGTACTCTACATATGATGGAATATTCCGCACCTTAAAATCACAAACATTATGTACCCTATATTCCCTGGAACATTTTATTTTTAAAAATTACCCAAACTTTCTACACTTGACCTTCCCCAGAACATAATATAGTTGGAATTCACCGTGACATCAGTATCCGACACACCCTAGAAGAGTCTGGTCACACATCCCAGACATTCTGCACCCTATCTTCGCTGTAACTTGTATAACCGAAATTTCCTGGAATATTATTTACCCAAACGTACTCAGGAACATTCTATCCATGACATTTTCTGCAGCATTCTTAAGAGACGTTCTCGCGCATATTCCATACCAGATATCCTCCAGAATATTCGATACCAGAAATTGCCCAGAACGTTCAACCCCTGACATTCACTGAAACATTACATATCCTGCATTGCTGGGAACAT
Organism: Chiloscyllium punctatum; assembly: GCF_047496795.1. Classification (NCBI taxonomy): domain Eukaryota; kingdom Metazoa; phylum Chordata; class Chondrichthyes; order Orectolobiformes; family Hemiscylliidae; genus Chiloscyllium; species Chiloscyllium punctatum. Next base: position 2,038,379 of record NC_092781.1, read on the forward strand.
ACTATACCTGACATTTCCCGGATCATTCCGTACCCGACATTGTCTATTTCGTTATCAAAATGTCTACACCCAACATTCCACGGAACCTTCTGTAGGTGTCGTGCCTCAAAGATTTCTGTAGCGGACATTCCTGGAAATTTCTGTACCCGATGTTCTCCAGGCAACTTTATACCCAACATACACAAAAGTATTCTTTCACCGACATTACCTGTACCTTTCTGTACCCAATACACCCGAGAGACTTCGAAACTGACCCAACCTGGAAGGCTTGCGAACTGACATGTCCCAGAACCTTCTTTGATCGACATTCTCTGTGCAATACTACATTCCACATTCCTTGGGACATTGTGTACCTTACAATCCCCAGAACATTTCGTACCCAACCTTCCCCCAGACATTCTAAACTGGACTTTCTCCAGAACATTTCATATCCGAAATTCGGCAGAGCCTGAAATCACTGACATTTCCCAATCATTATATACCTAACATTCCCACAAATATTCTACGCACTATATTTCCCTTCGCATTTTGCACCAGAATTTCTTTGGATCATTCTATGCGTGACATTACAGGAATATTCTACATTCGACATTCCCCGGGACATTCTATATGGAAGATTTCTGGCATTTTCTACACCCGGTTTTCTCCATACCACTCCGATGTTCAACAGAGCATTCTTTGGATGACATTCCCTGAAAATTACGCTCCCAAAACTCCTGGGAACATTCTGTAACTGATACAACCCGAAACATTCGCTACCCGACATTTCCCAGAACATTCAGTACCCGACATTCCATGAAACATTCTGGGCCAGACATTTCTGAAAAGTTCTGCAGACAAGTCGGTGCACAAAAGTCAACGGAGCATTCCTCAATGGACATTTGCAGGAAAATTCTGTAACTGACTATCCCAGAATATTCTATGCCGACACTTTCCAGAGCGTTCTATACCTGATACATCCACGAACATTCTATTCCTGACACTCCACGGAGCATTCTGAAGCCAACAATCCCCAGACATTGTGGACCCGACATTTTTCGAAACATTTTACACTCTATCTTCGACAGAACATTCGCTGCATGAAATTGCACGGAACATTCCAGACCCAAAATACTCCGGTGACATTCATTGCAACATTCTGTAAGACACGTTGCATGGAATGTTCTTTACTTGACATTTTCCAGAGCATGCTTTTATCGACATTCCCCACAACATTCTACACTGACGCTCGCCGGAACATTTTATTTCGAACATTCCCTGAACCGTATTCTGCAACCGACATTGTCAGAACATTTTATAGCGTACATTCCTCACATACTTCAATGCTCGCCTTTCCCAATATTGCCTGAACATTCTATAACCGATATTCTCCAGAAAATTTGGATAAACGATGTTCCATGCGACATTGTAACCTCACATTCACCATATAAATCAGAGTCGTATGTACCCGAGAAGTCACTATGGTGTACATTCCTGAAAATCTTTTCTGCACGACATTACGTCAAACATTATACTCCCTAAATTTTCTGGACCATTCTGTAACTGACATTCCCCAGAACTTTCTATAACCGACATTCCCCAGAACATGTTATCACCGCCATGTACTGGAATTTTCAGTAACTGAAATTCACTGTAATATTATCTGAAAGACTTCCCTGGAAAATTTCCACACGCAATATTCCATTGAAAATAAAGTGCGTGGTATTCCTTCGAGAATTCTATACTCAACATTCCCAGAATATCCTCGAATGACATTCCAACAGGACATTGTGTACCTGACATTCCCGACAACATTCTGTCCCTAACATTTCCCGGAGCATTTTGATCTCGACTTTCCCTGGATTATTCGATATCAGTCATTCCCTGGAACACTGTATACCCAACATTTCCCAGGACATTCAGTACCCGTCATTCTGTAGAACATTCTGTACTTGACACGACATTGAACATTATATACCCAACATGGAAAGAAAATTCATTAATCTACTTTCCCGACACACTGTGTACCCGACATTCACTAGATCATTCTATATATTAGATTCCAGCATATTCTGTACTCGACATTCCGTGGGAGAATGTGCTCCCGACCATCCGGGAAACATTCTGTATCGGACATTGTTGGACATCTCTTTCCCGACTTTCTCCACACTATTCCTCGGCTCAGTATATCAACAATAGTCCTCAGAATGTTCTTTCACCTGCAATCCCAGGAACATTCTGTACCAACATTCACTGGAGCACTCAGTAACCACATTGCCCTTGAACATTCTGTGACAATATTATTTGACCATTTTATATTCAGCAGTGTCTGGCACAATCTTAACAGGACATTCCCCTGAACATTCTATACCCAGCAATACCAAGCACATCTTCCAACTGAACTTAAAGGAACCATTTATGCTGCTGGAATATTCTGTCATCGACACTCCCCAAAATGTACACTACTCGCCTTTTCCCAAACATTTTATATGTGACACTTAGAGTTATAGAGTCAGAGACATGTACAGCATGGAAACATAAACTTCGTTCCAACTCGTTCATGCCAACAAGATATGCCAAGCCGATGTATTCCCACCTTCCAGCACCCAGCCCATATCCCTCCAATCCATTCATATTCTTTTAACCACCCAGACGCCGTCAAAATTTTCAATTATACTTGACTCCATCACTTCATCAAGCAGGATCGTCCACACGAGCACCACCCTCTGCATTAAAAAGTTGCCCCTTAGGTCTCGTTTATATCTTTATTATCTGATCATAAGTCTAAGTTCTGGTCTCCCCCACCCCAGGGAAAGATATAGCTATTAATCCTGTCCATGGCCTTCAGGATTTTATAACCCTCCGTAGGTTCACCCCTCAGCCCCCGGCACTCTGGGGAAAACAGACCGAGCCTATTCAAACTCTCCCAGAAGCTAAAACCCTCCACCCCGACCACATCCTGGTCAATCTTTCCTGAACGTTTCAAGTATCACAACATCTTTCCGATAGGTAGGAGAGCAGAATTGCACGCAATATCCAAATTTGACCCAATCAATGTCCTATACCACCGCAACAAGACCTCCCAACTCCTGTACTCAATACTCTGAATAATAAAGGAAAGCATACCAAACGCCACCTTCACTATCCTATATAACTGCGAGACTACTTTCAATGAGCTGTGACCCTGCACTGCAAGGTGTCTTTGTTCTGTAACACTCCCAAGTTCTGCTAATATTTGCTTTCCCAAAATGCAGAACCTCACATTTATTTAAATTAAATTCCATCGGCCACTCCTCATCCAATTGGCTTAGCTAATCAACATCCGTTGTAATCCGAGATCACCATCTTCCCTGATCACTGCACCTCCAATTTTGGTGTCATCTGCAAACTTATAAATTATGCCTCTTATGCTCACATATAAATCCAAATAATAAATGACGAAAAATAGTGGACCCAGCTTTGTGGCACTACAGTGTAACCGGCCTCCCGTCTGAAAAGCAACCATCCACCGCCACCCTCTGTCTTCTATCTTCAAGCCAGTTATTTGTCCAAATGGCTAGTTGTCCCTGTATTCCATGTGATCTAGCTTTGTGAACTAGTCTCCTACGGGGAACCTTGTGGGTTGCCTTACTGAAGTCCATATAGATCCCGTCTGACGATCTGCCTCATCAATCATCTTGGTTACTTCTGCAAAAAAAGACACGATTTCCCGCGCAAAAAGCCATGTTGTCAATCCCTCATCAGACCTTGCCTTTCAAAATACACGTATATACTCTCCGTCAGGATTTCCTCCAACAATTCTCCCACCTCTGACTTCAGGCTCAATGGTCTATAGTTCCGTGGCTTGTCCTTGTTATTCTTCTGCAATAATGGCACCACGTTAGCCACCTCCAGTTTTCCAGCACCTCACCCGTGACTATCGATGATTCAAATATCTCAGCAATACGTCCAGCAGTCAATTCCCAAGCTCCTCACAGAGCTCTCGGGTACATCTGATCAGATCCTGTGGATTTATCAAATTTTACGAATTTCAAGACATCCTCCTCTGTAATATGGACATTTTTCAAGATGTCACCATCTATTTCCCCACATGCTATATCTTCCACGTCGTATTTCCACAGTGAACACTGATGCAAAATACTCGTTCCACAACTCCCCCATTTCCTGTTGCTCCACACAAAGTTTGCCTTGCTGCTCTTTGAGTGGCCCTATTCTCTCGCTCTTTACCCTATTGTCATTAACGTATTTGTAAATGTCATTTGGATTCTCCTTAACTGTATTTGCTTAAGTTATCGCATGCCCCTTTTTAACATCCTGATTTCCCTCATAAGTATACACCTAATGCATGCATGCTCTTCTCGGAATTCAATGGATCTATTCTGTCTATGCCTGACATATGCTTCCTTCTTTTTCTTAACCAACCCCGAAATTTCTTTCGCCATTCAGCATCCTCTTTATCAACCAAACTTTTGTTTCCCTATAACAGGAATATACTGCCTCTGCACTCTTGTTATATCATTTCTGACTGCTTCCCATTTTCCAGCAGATCCTTTGCTTGAGAATATCCGCTCCCAATCAGGTTTTGAAAGTTCTGTCTAATATTGTCAAAATTGGCCTTTCTCCTGTTTAGAACTTCAACTTTTTGATCTGGTCTATCTGTCTCCATCTCAATTTCAAAACTAATAGAATTATGGTCGCTGGTCCCAAAGTGCTCTCCACTGACACCTCAGTCACCTGCCCTGCCTAATCTCCCAAGAGTAGGTCATGTTTTCCACCTTCGCATGTCGGTTGATCCACATATTGAATCAGAAAATTTTCTTGCACGTGTTTAACAGATTCCTCTCCATCTAATCCATTAACATCATGACAGTTCCAGTCTTTGATCAGCAAGTTAAAGTCCCCTACCAGAATCACCGCATTATTCTTACAAAAACACTGAGATCGTCTGACAATTTTAAGCTCAAATTTCCTCTGACTATTCTGGTTTCGAGTACACAGTCGGAAAAATGTGATCATCTCTTTCTTACTTCTCAGTTCCAAGCAAATAACTTCACTGGATGTATTTTCAGGAATATCCTCCTTCAGTAGAGCTGTGATGCTATCCTTTTTCAAAACTCCCTCTTCTTCCTTGCCTCCGTTTCTGTCCTTCCTGTCGCATTTGTATCCGAGAACATTAAGTTGCCAACCCTGTCCATCCCTGAGCCATTTTTCTGTAATTACTATAATGTCCCTGTCCCAAGTTCCTTACCATGCCTTGAGTTCATCTGCCTTCCCTGCAAGGCGTCTATCATTGAAATAAATGCAGCTTAAGTATTCAGTCCCACGTGGTGTCTGCTTTGTGCCTGCCTGCCTTGACTGTTTCGCTCACTTTTTTCTCAACTGTACTGGTCTCAGATTGAACTCATTCCTCATCTCTCCTTGGGTCCCACCCAACTCACACACCATTCACCCCCATTTTACTAGTTTGAGTCCAGCCGAGCAGATCTAACTAATCCCCCTGAATTCGGTCCCCTTCGAATTCAGTTGCAATCCGTCCTTCTTGTGTACTCCAGACGTGGTTCCAAAGATCCAAAAATGTGAATCCTTCTCCCACACACCAGCTCCTCAACCATTCATTTGTCTACTCTATTCTCATATTCGTTGCACCGGCAGGAATCCAGATATTACTGCACCCATTTTTAAATGCCTAACTAACTCTCTGTATGCTACCATCAGAATCTCAAGCTTTTCACTTACTATGTTGCTGGTTCCAATGTGTACAGTGACCTCCTGCTGGTCCCTCTCACCCTTGAGAACATTGCGACTTCTCTCTGTGGCATCCATGATCTTGGCACAAGGGAAGGAACACACAATTTAGATTTTTCGCTGCTGGCCACAGAAACATCTGGCTGCGCCTCGGAATGGAGTGTCCCATAACATAATGATCACTTGCAGACTGACTTACCCTTCATTGTAATAGAGGCAGTTTCAATCCTCGAAACATGGTTGTTCATGCTGCATTCCCCGAGCATCCATCACCCCAACCTTTTCCATAACAGCAAACTTTTTTGAAATTGATTTAGCTGCAGAAGACTTCTGCACTACCTGCCAACCTCTCTTACCTTTCCTAGAATTACGCCATCTATGTTACTGCATTTGCGACTTTTCTCCCTTACAATAATTACTTTCCATGACACCCCCTTGCTCCAGTAAATTCCTCATTTTCTCTAATTGTTTTTCAATCGGTCCATTCGATCTGATGGAATTAGCAAACAATGGCATTTATTGCATATATAATCAGCAGTAACATGCAAACTCTCGCTAACTTCCCACATCCGACAGGAAGAGCACAACACTCTACTCGGTGCCATATTTGCTTATTACAACCTGCAGATCCAGAAAATAGCCCCATCTTATTCCTCGACAAAGCACTGCTCCAGGCTAAGTTAATATTTCCCGCTTACATTTTTTATTTTATTCCAGAGACATTTCTCAATGAAACCTTTGAAACTCATTTTCTATCCAGCATCCTACTCCCGACATTCCCAGAACATTCTGAACCCAAGACTCACAAGAACATTATGCCCCCAATATTTCAACGAATTTTCGATACAGAACATTGCCTGGAAATTTCTATATCCAACGTTTCCCATGATGTTCTATAACCGACATTGCCCAGTACATGCAATTTCCAACAATCCCAGGACGGTCAATAACCGACATTCCCAATACATTCCAAAACCATTGATTCCTGCAAACATTTCCTGGAAAATCCTATAACCAACATTCCCAAGGTTATTGTATTACCGATATTCGCCAGTACATGGCGTTTCTGCTATCTCGGAACATTAGAGCAGCATGGTTACCTGCAAACATCTGTATGAGTAATTTCCGAAAATGTTGTATGTTTGGCCGCAAATTTCTACACCCGACCCTCCACGTATCCTTGGCAACATGACACTCCAGGAAAGTCATATGCTCAACAATCCCTAGAACATTCCCCACTCTGCAATTGTCAACAAATTCTGTAACTGACACATCCTAGAACATGATGTAATCGACATTCCCTGGAACATGATATGACTGACATTCCCCAGAACATTACATCAAGCCATATAACAGAACATTCTATACCCGATATTTCACAGATAATTCAGTTCCAACACTTCCTGCAACATTCTGAAGGACACTTTCCGTGGAACATTCTATACACTTCATTCGCTGGAACATTCTGTCACCAACACGCCACAGAACATTCTACACCTGACATTCCCTGGAACATTCTGAAATTCACAAACCCTTGAACAGATTAATCCCAATGCTCTACTAAATATTGTATCCCCGACATTATCTGGAACAGTCGCTACTCACCGTTCCACAGCAAGTTCGATGACCGACGTTCCTTTAGATTATTACTTATCCAACATTCTTCAGGATAGCTGGACCCAACATTCGCTGGATCATTCTGTAACCAACCATTTCCTGCCCATTCTGTGCCCACCATTCACCGTAATATTGTATCATCAATACTCCCGGAACATTTACATTCGACATTCCCGGATCATTCTGTACCTGTCTGTACTCGGAATATTATGTACCTGACACTCACCAGAACATTCTGTATCCGACGTTCCCCAGAAGATTTTATGTCCACCAGTACCTGGAGCATTCCAGTACACAGAAATTGTGTACACGACATTAACTGAAGCATTCTTTATCCACCGCTGCCCACAGCATTCTCTCCCTGACACTCCACGTAGCATTCTGTTCCAGACTTTAATCAGAGCAATCTATGTCCGATGTTTCCCTGAATATGCTCGATTACTCTACCCCAAATCATCCTATCCGTGACATTCCCCTGAAGATCTTATACCAGAATTTGACAGGAAATTTCTGCACCCGACATTCCCCAAACATTCTACACCTGGCAGTTTCCAATCGAGTCTGAAAAATTGTCTGAAAAGAATCGGTACTCAGCATGCGCCAGAACATTCTATAGACGACAATCCCTGGAATATTCTACTCATGATTTCCCCTAATAATCTATACCCAAAATTCGCAGGAACTTTATACAACTGACATTCCCCAGAAACTTCAATAACTGACATTCCCAGAACATTCCAGGAGTGACTTTCCCTGCAAGTGTCTATGCCAGACATCCTCCAGAACATTCTATCACTAATATTTTGCCGAATATTCGACACTCGACACTGCCTGAAATCTACAACACAGGACATTCCGCGATACTTCCATACTCAAAGTTCTCCAAACCATTTTACACCCGCCATTCTCCAGAACATTCTGTACCCGGCATTTCCAGGAACATGCTACATTGGCCATTCCCGGTAAATGGTATAACCGTAATTTCCCGCTACATTCTGGAACAGATATTCGCTGGAATAATCTTCAACGAATATTGTCAGAAATATTCTCGATCCGACATTCCTCAAATCATTCTGGAGCCGACTGTGACTGGAATATTGGTACTCCGGATAAAATGTTGTCTCTGGAAAGTTCTATACTTATCATTATCCAGGCCAATGCACATCCAATTGGCAATGGAAGTAAGTGATGTAATAGAAAGTGTAAAAAATGGTATTGAAGCAAAAGCACTGTAAAAGAATCTAAGCACTAATCGGGATCCTGAGCTTGTGCCTGACATACTGACACTATTTCAGGATGGGGATGACACTGATATGGATGGGGGAAAGGGCTGTTATTCAAGGAGAGCCAGTGAGACCCGAATATCTCCTGATACTCTCCAGCACACAATAGACAATAGGCAATATGTGCAGGAGTGGGTTATTCGGCCCTGCGAGCCAGCACCACCATTCATTATGATTGTCGTGGAAATTAAATCGACTTGACTCAATTATTAGCAAGAGCAAAGAAAGGAGCTTTATTTTAAATTCAGCGGAATTGACTCCATTACACTAAACCAGATGCCTTAATGTATGGAGTACTGAGCATTGTTTTGATGCTTTACTTATACTATTTCTTATCACACTCTCAAGGGCAAAGACTGGGAGAATTCAAGTTGTTATTCTCTCATCCCCTGGTCTTAGACATATTACTTCTTTAGCTTTTTCTGTGATCGACTGTCGCAAGTTCGTATTGGATGTGGACAGAATTCATCAGTGATAAGCTGACTGCAGGTGTTAGAAAAGGAGAAAAGCATTCTCTTTCAAATTTCACAATAAGTGGATAGTTTTCCATTCCATTCTCCATCTTTTTGTCATTTTATGACATCAAGGACAACTACAGCAACAACAAACAAAAATACAAAGCCAGAGTAGCTATGCATCAAATAATGTTAAGGAAATACCAGACCTTTCCTCAGACACCACCGAGTTTGTGGTGGTATCGTCACTTGTTCTGGTGTGCCCTGTACATAGCCCATGTTCACACGTGACACTCGTCAACGCCATGGTAGGGGTGCGGTCCATCAATGCCTCAGCCCGTATGAATTGTCCTACCAGGGCACTTGCTAAAAGTCTGAGCTGGGGCAGACCCATATTCGTATGAGGCTTCGAATCACTACTTGCAGAACCAACTGAGGCTGTCTGTGTTAGCACTGTCTCACCCATCAGTCCATTGCTCCGCAAACAAAGCATTCACCAGATCTACCCCTGCCCGCACTGCGAACTCCACCTGTGCCTCTCTCTCTTCCTGCAGCCCCTCCCTCCAACAGCTGGGTGACCATTTGTATGAGATGTATGTGCTTGCTGTTCCATCTTTAGCTTCTGCTTATCCTTTTCTTGGGTAAGCAATTTTTCAGCATGTATCGCGTGTTGTTCTATTAAAATTCAGCTTTCCCGTGTACGAGGGAATACATGTCTCTTTTATATGTTTTTGCTTTTTCGTCTTTCATTCCATTTATGAAGCTGTTACTCAGGTGTGCCTCATAAGGTATGGTTTCTGCCGCAGTTATGTTCTCAGGTGGTCTCAGTCCACTATGGGCATCATGGACTTCAGTGAGGCACGTCAGTTACTGGGACACGGTCTCACTTCCCGTTGTTTACACATTATAATTTTGGTCATGCCCATTCGCACTGAGAATGCCTCCCTACAGGCGGTTGCCAGCGCTGCAACAAAAGAATTGAAGTCTCCGTTCTGCCCCGCTTGTATGGCGGCTACCCTGCCATGAACGGTTGCATTTGGCCAAACATACTTCATTTTCGTGACACTGGCACCTACCTTTCGTCCCAGGAGACATCTCATCTCATGTGACGTGGGACGGAACTCAGTACAGAACTTTGTCACTTCTTCGGCGAACTTATTACCTCGACAATCGCGTGAGTCGGGCATCTGCCCATAGGCACTTTCCAGATCCTTCATGGTCCATGGCCGGTTTACCAACACTGGATGCCCTTCTGGACCTTCAATTTCAACCATTGTGTCTTGCAGAACTACCTGGTTTGATGATCGTACACCAGTGCCCGGCACCGTTTGACTTATCAACCGTCGGAGGGTGACCGCAAACAGGCCCTGAATGCCTTTCTGTCTTAGAGTGGTCGTCCTCGTTTTGGGCTTCTTGCTTCAATTGGTTGCGGGTGTGGCGTGCAGATCCTGAGGCAGCGGCCGCTGACGTGGAATCTTCGCCAGGCGGATCTTGTAGGGTACTGTAGGTCTCGGAGGGCAGTTATCAAGGTCAGAATCTGAAACAGACTTAAGACACAGTCCAGCTTCGTGAGGTTGTCTTCCAATGTGTCTGCATGGATGCTGGTGTTTGTACGTGTATGTGATCTATCTTTTACTTGAGATTTCCTTTCCCTGATACCAGCTTCAGCCTTGCACATGTTGTAAGCACTCTATCTCATGGGTTCTATTTTTCTCTTCCTTTTCTCCTTCTCTCTCTCCTCCAACTTCGACCTCAATACTTCCAGCTGACTTTTACTAAAACTTCCTCACTCCGGAAAACCACATTCTTCAATCCACAATTCTGACTGCTTTTCAGACTCTGGGCCGTATTATTAACATGTATTGTATTCTTGGTTGGCCATTTCAAGTCCTGTGTGGACTCTCCCTTTGATTGCTCTTGCCATTTTTAGTGCAACTGGAAAAGTGTTCAGCTCTCTCTCTCTCTCGAGCGGTACTATTATCTTTTCCCTTTGACTTGCCTTTTATCTGCGGAGGTCCCCTCTCGCATTGGGCGTATCTACCTCAATAACTTGGTTTTCGTAAACCAAGAAACTACGTGCCTGGTACGTCTTTGCCGAGTTCAACTCAGCCAGTGGTGGTTCCAAAACTAAAACCACCCTTAAACTTGCTGTCTCCTAAACACTCTAGAGATGGCAATCACCTTCCATGGGGTTTTGCTCTAATATCACGCAAAAGTTCACTGAACCCTTTTTGTGCTGTATTTATTCTCTGATAATGAGTCTCTATGTAGGATTACTTAAGGCACGACTATTACCCGGACCCTTCGTGTAAAGGAGTCAATTCTGCAGAATTTAGAATGAAGCTCCTTTCTTTGCTCTTGCCAATAATTGAGTCAGGTCGATTTAATTTCCATGACAATGATCATGGCTGATCATCCACAATCAGTATCCTGCTTTTGCCTTATCCACATGACCTTTGATTCCACAGCTCCGTTTCTGTGAAGATGAAGGTTTCAGTATTGGTAACCATCTTCATAGCCGACGTCATAAAAGTAAGTGGCCTGAGTAATCCATAACCGGGCTGTCTCCAAAAGCAGATTAATGTGAATGAACCAAGCCCCTGACTGCAAGGAGAACAAGTCCAATTGCTCAATATATTCGAAGGACAATACAGATTATAATGCTACTCCTCGGGCCCGTCTGTAGTTATGACGATATGAAGGCTTGATTCTCTGGCAATGACAACGAGGAGTACCACTCAATGCCGTCATTAGAACGAGTTTGACAACAACCTTCAAATATTCGTGATGAACTGAAATGCAATCTCAAACCTTTGGAGTCAGGAGGTCAATATTGCAATATGTTGCCTGGTAAGGAATTTTTATCAGGCAATCAACTTTTCAATTGACAAGCTGACTCACCTTTGTTTAATGCGATGCTTTTGCGATGTATTCCTTCTGGTGTCACCGACATGTTCCAGACAAATGAGATGAACTAGTCTAACAATTCCATGCACAATTCCAGTAAGCAGTGATTTTCTACTGGGTTGTCCAGATTGAGACCAAACCACGATCGAGGTTGCAAGCAAAACCGAAGTGGTCCAACAACCTAGCGATCCCGATGGCCATTAGCCAACCCCGAAAAGGTTGACTGAAACCAACATCCCAACTGGGGGCACAAACTACCTCAGATGCCCACAAAACAACCACTACTGAGCAGCCCATTCCCGAGGGGACACTGGAAAATTTAACAGGCAGACCCTTACTTTAACTGGAAATATAGCTACTAAGGAGAGAAGTGTCTTTGCAGCTGCCTTGGAGCTAACGTATGGTTTGACATGTTGCATTCTAGCAAAAGGATGACTCTTGTTGTGCTTTTGGTGTAGCCACGATTACGGAGACTTGTAGGAACATAGAATATTAAATCCTCACAGAGACAAGGTAAGGACGGAAATGCCTGATCTGGGTAAGGCACAGCAATCAGATCGGTAAGACTAGGCTGAAGACCACAAGCTATGGACTCCAATCGGGTGCTCCCTCGGTACTCAAACCAAGATATGGGTGCCCAAAGCGGTAAAAGTTTGTGTTCCTTCGTTGCTTCTGCCTGTTTTAGCTGATTATGTGCAAAGTTGTACACACTTGGGCAAGGAGGGTTCCAAATCCACTCCCTTGCCTGGTGGTCCTTTTTACTTTTCTCTAACTTGTTTTTGCAAAAATATCTCGAGTATATTGGTACAAATACCGTCTACTTATAGTAGTTGAACTGAGTCAATTAATCCTCCCAACGATTGACACTACTACCACAACACTGGTAGAAAAGTGGGAAATATCTGCATACGTAAACTAATAGTCTTTAATGTTTATAGTCACAGGCACACGAAGTCTAAGAATGGGGACCGCCGAAAATCGGAGCCTATGTGGGAATGCCAGAATCTTGTTCGAATAATCACCCGCACAGCAGTCAAAATTCAAGGAAAACTCGAGTGGACGCATAGAAATCGAAGCAAAAGAGCACTGCCTCAGTGGAAACCCAGCTCCCGGTGGGACTTGTGGAGTTGCTTGGGCTCGTCGCTCAGATCTTGTGCCAGTGCCCTTCGATAATTGCTCATTGTCCTTGCTGTCTGTGTTCTTCGTGCTATCCTTGTTAGTTTCATTAAGCAGTGTTGTGCGTGCTTAGTCTCACTTCTCCTCTCCATCTCATAATTAGCCCAGCTGGTCATGGTTCCCCTTCACTGGCACAGGCCCTGAGCCCCAGATCCCAGCCCTAACAACGCTGACACCTCAGATTCGTGCGACTACCTGTCTGATTTAGAAGCTCCACGTCTAGACAAGCCCCTTGGCTCTCGCTACTTTCACGCTTTTGCTGAAGACCCTGACCTGCTTTTCAGATGGTGAAAGAAAATGGTCGATTTTGGAAGCCCTTTTCTTGGGTGTTATTTCCGTCCTGTTTAAGATACCATTTTGCTTAAGTGCCCCTCACGTCAGCAGAAAAAAATCCTTGGTATATGAGCTGTGCCTGTCTCAAAACCCCCTCGCGCTGCTCTCATTATGATGCAACGCTAATGTATAATGTATCTGTTCAAGACGCCATTGTTTGCCTGCTCCTTTTTCCTCACTCTGATATATTGCTAGAACATATAGGTTAGTTGCTGAAGCATACTTAGCCCCGTCATTTCGTTTACGATATATTGCTAATATATGTTGCTGCTCTACTTAAGACTTCTGTCCTACATTTGTTGCAAGTCCCTGCAACAAACGTGACGTGATAAATTTCACTCCAGTCCACTTGTGGAATGTGTCATATCAATTACGTCTGACTCTGAGAGACGTCATCTGACTCAGTACCAAACTGATATCGTGTAATTAACCGTCAGCCTGTGTCTGAGCTCATGCCTGGTTTTCTATATAATCCTGCAACATTCTGTTGTATTTCGGAGTTCTGCTGAGCCGTACTTTGGACAGTGCTCTCCCATTTCGTAATAAAATGTTAATGGTCAAGGGCTGTCTCTGAAGGTTTTGTTTAATAAGATACATAATTCAAATCACATTTTCTTGCTGTGCGTACTGGCGAATCGATTTGATCGAACTGTTACGTGCCCTACCAAATGGAAATGCCGAAGTTGTGACCACATTTTCCCTTTCTTGAAACCCTTAACATGTGTCTTCGAAGTGACAGGTGGCTTACGTTATCAACAGAGTGAAACTTCATTGCCTGTCTTGGAATTAAGATAAAAAAAATTCCAAATTCCAATCCATAACTGAGAATTTCATTGGCTCACCAAAGGTTATACCTGTCTAATTTGTTGCAGTCAATGCGTTCAGTTCATCAGTGATCACTCTTCCGTGTCTTTGATAAATCGCACTATTTTGATGCTAAACCTGTCCTCAGTGTCTTTTTCTTTGATTCCGCATCTGTTTAGCATGTACTTGTGTTGCGGCTGTCTATGTGTGGACATTTGCTACGATGATGACTAATGCTGCATTTGCATTTGCTGAATATGTCGTTCTCTGCATTTCTAAGTGGTTCTATGTATATGAGCTGAAATATGTCTTGCTGGAAAAGTGCAGCAGGTCAGGCAGCATCCAAGGAGCAGGAGAATCGACGGTTCGGTCATAAGCCCTTCTTCAGAACTCTGTGTGTATGTTTTGTTGCATATTTATATCTGAATTTATAGGTGGGTCAATGTTGAACGTCTGCACTATTGTAACCTTGCTTGTGAGAGTACGTATGTGCTTCATATTTGTAGATGTTGCATTCTTCGCATGTATTAGTGCTCAGTGTGTGACTGTGTGATATTCTCTCTGTATTTATATATGTCGATGAGTGTGTCAATTTTTGCATGGAGAAAAAGTTGATCCATAGGTCTGTATTTATCTTCATTTCCACCTATTCATATCCATGTATGTTTGTTCACGCACGCCTGTGTATGTACTTGAAAGTCCGCATTTACTAATTTGCCAATATGTGTTTCATTTTTTTTCCTGTGTGAGAGAACTTGTTTCTACCAATTTCATTGGTATCACAATCGTGATGGGTTGGCCATGACTCCTTCCCTCTGTCTTTCTCTGCTTCTGCACGTGTAATTGTTTTTGCACATGCGTCTTTATACATGTGTCGATGTGCACAACGACATCTGCGTCCTTTTGGATGTTTTCATACTTATGTGCCTTTTGTTCCGTGCATTTATATATATATATATCACTGTAAGATTGTGAGGCTTTGTAGTGTGTGTCGTCAGTGCTGGATTGACTGTGTAATTGTCTGCTGGTGCCTGAGTATCTGCAGGTCACTATTGATGCTTGTGTGTGGAATGAAAAGAATGTGTGCATTTATCTGCCACCGTGGGCGGCACGGTGGCACAGTGGTTAGCACTGCTGCCTGACAGCGCCTGAGACCCGGGTTCAATTCCCGCCTCAGGCGACTGACTGTGTGGAGTTTGCACGTTTGTACGTTCTCTGCGTGGGTTTCCTCCGGGTGCTCCGGTTTCCTCCCACAGTCCAAAGATGTGCAGGCCAGGTGAATTGGCCATGCTAAATTGCCCATGGTGTTAGGTAAGGGGTAAATGTAGATGTAGGGGTATGGGTGGGTTACGCTTCGGCGGGGCGGTGTGTACTTGTTGGGCCGAAGGGCCTGTTTCCACACTGTAAGTAATCTAATATGCACGACTGCACGCATGCTAAAATGTCTGCATTTTCGCGCATTTTTCATTGTGTTTATGGGTTCCAATGAGAGAGACACCCGAAATAAGTATTCGCAACACCGTCAAATTACAACATTTTGCTATCCTCAAATGTATGGCAAAGTATCCGAACTGGACTTTAAAATCTTCAACCTCAGTCTCTGCGAATACTCAATTCAAGGCAATTGTGTAAACTGTAAGCAAGAAATACTTAGAAGTTTCTGTCAAAGCAAACAGCAAATTCAGCTGCGCAAAGCTCAACAATGTCAATGCAATGAACCAAAAAGGCTTTATTTTCAGCATAATACGTGCAAGACTGGAGGATACACAATCACAGTCAAGGGATAAGTCAAATAAAGATAAACAAGAATCAGACCCTATTACTTGGCAGATTTTCATGATGTGTCGTTGTGCAGGCATAGATACTTACTTCCAGATTGTTTTTATGGTGGTATGTATTATAATTCACCCAGTAAAGAGGACATAACTCATATATCGTCATTTTCTATTCTCTGAAACTGTAAGAGCCTTCCGGGCGATATTAGGCAGGGAGATTTATGGCGGTTGTTGTAACGGGCGCTGGGTATAAAGGGGGTGGGCGGACAAGTTGTCGAGGTGGGGATGGGTGAGCACAGGTAGATGGTACAGCCTGCTTGGTAGATGGGAGAAATGATCAATTTGATGGCTAGAAGAAAGGACTGATGAGACGAATGGAAGGGAAAAGGGAGAGGCTATGATGGGTGTTGGATTATGGGAAAGGACGTTATTTGAAATTAAAGCACTCAGCTTTGAGAGCTCTGAGCTGCATGCTGCCTCGGTGGAAGATGAGGTGTTGTTCCACCAAATTAACAATGCCATTCGCTGTGGCAATAGACGAACTCAGAAGCTGGCCATGTTGGAAAGGGAGTCAGAAGAAGAACTAAAAAGAGCGGAGACTGGTAGATCAGGTCGGCCCCTGCAGGTCTGGCTGAGATATTTGATGAAACCGTCCTTCAGTTTATATTTGGTCTGCCCGACAAAGAGAAGACCACATCGGGAGGGCCTGATGAAGTAAATTAGTTTAGATAAGAGGCAGGTGAAGCTCTGTCTCACCTGGAAGGATGTTATGCGGCCCTGGATGAAGTTAATGGGCGTGATGTGCCTGTCTGTCCATGCCATACTATCTGTGGAAGAGGATTGCGATCGTTCATACACACTTTCCTGG
Organism: Chiloscyllium punctatum; assembly: GCF_047496795.1. Classification (NCBI taxonomy): domain Eukaryota; kingdom Metazoa; phylum Chordata; class Chondrichthyes; order Orectolobiformes; family Hemiscylliidae; genus Chiloscyllium; species Chiloscyllium punctatum. The sequence goes on from NC_092781.1 coordinate 2,055,321, forward strand.
TAAAATATGACAACTCGGAAACAATCTAGATGGTGGAAAAGTCATGCAATTGGACTGTACATGTGGGCAAATGGTGGATGGTAAATGAGAATCGAGGTTTACAAAGCAACTTAAAGCATCAGAGGTATTGTGCATTTATTGTGGAAAAACTCCTTCTTCCAAAGCATAATGAATCCGATTAATTCGATGGACCAAACTACAGGTGGACGCAGTGACAATTAGCAAATTTAAGGATGAGTTACACGGCTTTTTACTCGGTAACGTGTTGATGAAATATAAAGAGAAGGCAGGAAAATAAGGGTTATGAGCATATCCGCCGTCACAGAATGGCACCTTTCTGCTCCTATTGCTTATGAAGTTATGAACGTATGAGAGAAGACATGAAAGAAGAGAAAAAATATCGAATGAAGCCATCTTCAAATGAACTTTTCTTTTCTATAAGGGAGAATAAACAAGGAAAAAGCATACATCTTAACATTTCCTCTCGTTGGAGACCAATCTCGCTAATACCACCAAATTAAATGTTGGCAGTTAGAAATCCACGACTTTCATAACCATTTTGCTTTTACAATTGCCTCAAATTTGTGTACAGATCTGTTCTTTGGTTTCTCCCGAGTTGCTATCGAATTCTGTAATACTTTCCGTGCAATATGGTAGCTTTTTCTAGATTTTTTGGCATTTACCCACATGACATCATTTGTGGATATTTCTCAGATCCATCCCTTTGTTTTGCAGTCATAAATTCTCTGATTAGCTTGACATCACCTCATCAGTTATTTTATGACAAATTCTCACGGCCTTTATTCTAACTGAAAGTCTAAGCAAACAGTTCGAAGTAATTGAGTCGAAATGTTGCAACTCGTATTTTAAAGGTAAGTGAAATATTCAAAGGCAGGTGGGGAGCATCTGAAAGCACTTCTGCAAAGTATCAAGCAGACAAAAGTTACTTACACAAATTAAAGTTGTGCAGACTATTCTGAATCGTAGATTAACGACAAAGTTAAGGCTATTCGGCCCAAGAAGGCCACATTCCCCTTCCAAATAGAATCACGTTCACTCTCAACTCCATACCACATTCCTGTAGACCTGCATTTCAGTGACTATTGCACCTAACCTACAAACCCCTGAAATCTATCGGCAATTTAGCATGGCTAATTCAACTAGTTTGCAGCTATTTAGACTGTAGGAGGGAACTGGAACATCCATTCAATCTATTTAACTCTCTACCTGGTGAACGCATTGTGCAACTGCAAATTGCAAATTCAAAACTGGCTATTGAGGAGCCCAACATCATTAGCGAATATCGACATTCCGGATGTAAACAGGGATAAATCATGAAAGACTTTATTAAGGGATCACATAGAATACTGAAAGCCGAGATTTCTCACCAGCTATCCTGAAAATGTTGATCCCATGTGCCAGAAGTAGCAAGCCCATCCAGAGCCTAACGAATTTGACGTAGATTTCCCAAAGTATTTCATGGAAGGTCAGTTAACTGGGATATTGAATTGAGAACGCACATACTGCCAAATTCGCCCCCTGCAAAAACCACCTAGCACAAAACCTAGCACATATTCGGTATTGATAACCGCATTTTCTTTCATTCTGGCCAGTTTATCAAACGGGAAATGGTTATTCTTTGTGTTGCGTATTTCCTGCTGCCAGACCTGCCTTCCATGTATAGTTAAGTTGCAAGCAAAGAACAATGGTAGAGGCCTGTCCTGAGAGCCTGCTCCGCCACTCAATATGATTGTGGCTGGATAAACTACAAGTGACATATTCAAAGCATATAAGATCTAATTTAATGGGTGGAGCCGGACATAATTTTCCCTCTTGTGTGACCAATGGGATCCATCAAGGTTTTTATTTAAAATGGGGCATCCATTTAAGACAGAAATGAGAAATGTTCCAGTTGTTCTGTTATACTTCGATGAGTTTTCGGGGTCTCCCTTTCTCAAAATTCAGCGAATGCAGGCAATAGAAATCTTTTGTTGAATGATCACTGAATATTGAGTGGATGAAAGACGATCTTTGAATTTGGAGCTGAGGTTAAAATCAGATTGGGGATCACATTGGATCGTTTGAGCAGGCTGGAAGGGTCGAGGGGCCTGCACTTGTTGTTCGCCGTTTGTTAAAAGGCCCATCCATGTTTAAATGTAGCATACAATGGTGGAAAGTGCAATATAAAGCATATTCGTTCCCAGTATAAATGAAGCACGTTTCTATTCAAAAGCAGAACTCACTGCTAATTGTTTGCTTTGGTTATGTCTGAAGTGTGAAGGCCAATCCGATTGTAGTAATGCTGTGATTATCATGGCAATGCGATGCCTGGGTGTTTGGGCCTCATGACCATGCTCAGTTTCCTTCAGGTCCTGAAGCGACCACAGCCACGCAGTGTCCCTCCTCCTGGACTAATTCCACATTCCTCTGGGCTTGCTTATTGACCATTTCCTGAAGCTTTAGTGCACAATGGAAAACAAGATGTTTACGCTGAGAGTAGGAGACGAAGCAGAGTCAAATGGATTGTCAAACAGAGACAGGAGCAGGGAGGGGAATGGCGCAGATTGAGAAACACACAAAGTGGGCTGGAATCAGAGACAGGGACAGGAGGGGAGAAAAAAAGAGAGGCAATGGCTTCATTTCGTTAACACCAGTGAAATGGGAGAGACGTGCGTTAGAAACATGTGGGTCGAGAGTGATGTATAATAGGACAAAAATAGAAGACAAAATTTGATGGAGAAATCAAAACATGAAAGGAAGCAAAGAAGCAAAAATCATAAGAATGTCATTCTGCTTTCCTCTCGATTTTTTGTACGAGTGACGCAAGTAGAAAATATGAGAGGCTTATCATTGCTGAGCTCCTCCCCAAAACAGTTATTATATGCAGTTGTGGGGCGAGGGTGATGGTCGAACTCGTGGGGTGGCATTGGATGTGGGTAATTTGCGTCTGCCCTCTTTGTATATTGGAATCTCTTACCGTCTTTAGCGTGATTTTCTTCGCCTCTTTGTTGTCAATCTCTGTGTCCGAAATGATCATCACATGAACCCATTGATGCAGAGTATCTAAATGCAATATTTACGACATCAAACAAATTACACACACATATAGTTCTGGACAGGATATAGAATTGATTTTTAAAATGTCCCTATCAGATTGGATTCACTTTTGTCCTGGTAGTAATTGTTTGTTCTATCTGCACATCTGTATATTGTTATTCTGCCTTCAGTTCACGATTCTTATCTCCTCTCTCTCATCTCTCTATTAGCATGCTTCACTCTATGCTTCTAATGGTCTGCTGCTCATTGATTCCATTTCACAAGCAATTTATTGCCATCCTTACTCAATTCCAGACTTCCAGTTTCACCCTCGCCTCGTGATTAGAGTGATCAATAAATGACACATGGAGTTAAGGAGACACAGGTGGAGGGAAACAGATGTAGATAGGAAGACCCAAATGCAGAGGATTTCAAAAGGAAGGACTGAAGGTGGTGTTTGACATTAAACACGAAGCTTCATGAACCAGTTGGAAGGTTCTACAATAATCGGTCCACCCTGCAGTGTATGCCCCACTTAATATTCTTGATCGTCAATGGTGATAAAAGAACTGTATACATAGCATTGAGGTTCCAGGAGTCATCACACGAATACAGATAATACAAGTGAGTCAATGATTTCCAGGACGCAACCTCAATCGCTAGACCCTGGTAAGTTTGGTGGATGTTCAAGAAACCAATTAAGGAGCAAATAATCGATATGAGAAAACAAATGTGAACAACTTTCTGGTTAATCCAAAGATATTCGGCAATTATATCAAGATGAAGTGCATAAACAGGGAACGATCAGTCCAAACAAACGATCAGTTTGTGTCTAGTGGGCCAACACCGGAAGAATATTAAATGAGACACAATATTTGAGCAGCTAAATCCACATTGCATTGTTCCCTGCAGTTCATGGCTCAGAAGGCTTGCTAATTGTTTTGAAGAGGTGTCCAAGTGTTTGGCAGAATATCAATTAATCAGTATTTCGGAAATAAATTTGACACAAATCCAAGCCAAAACGCATGAAGTTAAAATTGCAAAGGATGCAGCGGAATTTGGCAATTCTGATTTAAATAAAAATGCCGAGAGACAGAGCAGTTGGTTATGCTAAAGGCCAGTGTGTGGAACCAGTATCAGTGGGTACCACTGTTACCATTGTTGGTTCACTTAATCGTTGAGATGTTCACAAATAACTTTGATCTGCAGATACGAATTTCAGAGTGTAGTCACACGGGCATGCTAAATAAGCTTGCAGGTTATACAATATTTAGCCAAGTAGGTGACATTAAATATTTTAAAATATATATTAGATGAATGGATTTTGTCAGGTGACATTTTTAACCTGATACATGTGACGAAGCAACAACCAATGCTTGGTTTCAGAGAGGAGAAAAGTCATGTTAGTGCCCTTGTTCACAGATACATGAATCTCGCAGGAGAATTCAACCGGGTAGTTGACAAGGCGCATTCGATTCTTGTCATTTTGAGGCGTCCCATTGTGAAAACATCATGGTGGACAATTTGGATCTGCAGAAAGTTTTACTCAGTTCATTGCTGTACGACTGTGTGCGTTTTTGGTCATCACACTGTCGAAAGGTGTGGTTGTACTGGAAAGGGTCAAAAGAATATTTGTCAGGTGGTTGCCTTGGATGAAGCTATGAAGAGGTTTTGCATATCGTTTTTTGGTTTGAGTGTGTCAGTTTGAATGGGGATCCCAGACTGGTAGACAAGATAAGCACATGCATGAACAGGGTGAAATGAAATGCGCTGTTTCTCATGGTAGAAATATCCATATCAAGGGAAAAATGTTGACATGAAAGGCAGAAAGCTTCCAGGATATTGAAAGAATATCATTTTCGCTAGATGTGTTTGGGTTTTGATTGCACTGTGAGCAATGATAGTACTGGTGGGAACCGTCACAAAACTTTGAAAGTCCTTGGATGAGCATTCAAAGTAACATACGATAAAAGACTATCGGCCGAGTGCGGCAAAGTTGGACTTGCGAAGTTGGTATTATTGCCATTGTCAGAATAAACTTAATTGGTCAATCAGGCTCTCCAGTAATTTATCATTCTCGTGGTAACTACTGTGAAACATTACATTCTATGCACCTCAGGCAACACATTCCAAACTCCTCAGTCATTCCATCTAACTCCAATTAGCCACTGCATCCCACTTCCCTCAGCGGTTGCCCAATACCCTGACTCACTACTTCTTAGTTAGGTCAACTATCCAAGCTATCAGTCAGTTAATGTTACTGACTCTGCCTTTATCGCAAGTACATTCTTGATCAGGTAAGTAGACAGAAACTTCGTACAATATTCAGTCGTGTTCTCATTTAAGGCATGTACAATTATCACAAGACATGCCAGATCCTATATTCAAAACGTTTTGCTTTGAAAAGCGACATTTCATTTACTTCTTGACCTACTCGCATGATTTCCTTTTGCAGCTGGGACAGTCAAATCTTTTTCCACATTACACTGACTCATTATGCAGCCATTTTGATTATAAACTCTCTTCTCATTTTTGCTGCTACAATTGACTTCATCCTGCATTGTTTTCCACATTCATTCAACTTGACAAAACGACACAGATGTTATCTGCATTTTCTCGCAAGTCACCACGCCACGCAGCTTGGTGTTCATATACTTTCCCTGATTTGTTCCATAACCTATAAATCCCTCACCTTGCTCAGCATCAGTCTGAAGGTTATAAAATTCCGTAGGGTTGGATGCAAGTGTAAACGAATTCAAAGTAGAAGTCTCAGACCCTGAAGAGTCAGGCGAGGCAATGCCAATCGAAAATATTGTCGATAGATCCTTGTGTCTTTGATTTGGTACTCTTTCTGCAATAGGAAGAAAGGATGGTGGCATATGAGCTTACTGTTTTGAATGGTTACATAATCATTAGATAATGCATCTACCTCGCAAAAAAAACACTCCATACTTGCACTGCGTGTCTCAATAAAATACTCTTAGTGGGGTCGGACGATAGAATCAGAGCAGTGCCAAACCCGAAGTCATCACAAGAGCACAGGTGTCATAAAATTGACAAGAAATTGCCAGAATCACGTCAATGCCGACACAGAGAAATGTTTGATGGATGAGAAAGAAGAGAGTTAATCGGGCTAAACAAGTGCATAAGATAACTCTGGCGGGTAACATTAAGGGGAATATACACAGATTCTATGAATATATCAAAAGGAAGTGAATTCTGGGAAAGTAGTTGGTCCTATTGTGGACGAAGGCGGCAATTGTTGCTTTAACTGAAGCACATTGGCAAAACGCTGAAACATTACCTTACAGATTTTTTTTCACGAGGAGGACAATACAATCACAAAATGTCGGAACTGACGTTAAGAGGTCTCCAGGGTTGCTCAGGAAGGTAATTCGAATTGCCTGAGCCAAGTTTCCCAGTTGAGCTCATGTCGTAGAGAGTATGAAAGAAGATTCGAGATCGACTAACGCCAAAACGTCCATTCGAAATAATCTCGTAAACAAATACTAGGGAGCTATTGACCAGTAACCCTCATGTAATTATTAGGAAGGCTTTTGAAGAAAGAACAAGTGAAGCATAAAATGAGTTTTCATTTGGCGAAGCAAACATTGAAAGGGTATTCACTGCCTCTTTGCCAAAGGGAGATGTTATAAAAAAGACTTCTGGAATATTTCTGCGAGGTAACAAAATGTTTGACACTTTATATCATTTATAGTAATTTCTACAATAACTTTCACAAGATTCAACATGGGAAACTTAGGTAAAAAAGTAAAAACCCGGCAAATTTAACAAGTAGGTTCCAGGATTTTCAGAATGATCGGAGAAAGGTGGTCTGTTGTTGAATTGACAGCAGTGTGTAACACAGTGATCATCGCTGGTTCACTTATTTTTCATATTCTTAAGTAAAATAGATGTGTAGCTTCAAATTTGAGTGTGTGAGCACTGAGGACCTTTATGAAATTATGATGTTACAAAGATTGGCTAATTAAGTACATTGACGAACAACTTATTCGGTGACAGGTGGATACACCTACTTTGCCAGGTAGACGGTTGTGTGCCAGGTGAAATGTAAAACTGACATATGTGTGATGGTACACTTTACAAGAGGGAAGAATACGCGTCACAACTTAATGAATGATTGGACATTCGGAATCAAAGAAGAACAGAAGTGTCTTGCAGTATGTGGACACAGATTCCTGAATGTGTCAAGACAGGTTGACGAGATAATTAAAGAAGCACATTGGTTAATTCCATTTCCCAGGTGCTCTTTTCGCTCATAAATGCAGGGAGATAAGATTTCAGATGCAAATGACTGTGTTTCAGTTACTGTTGGAGTACCGTGAGCAGGCTGCACGATAGGAAGATTTAATTGCTCTGGAGTCCGTGCACAGAATATTTTCCACAAAGGTATCTTGAATAAAGCTATATACAGAGATTGGATACGCTCGAGTTGTTCCTTTTGGAGAGGAAGATGCTGAATGTGGTCGTGACAGCGTGGTTGAGATAAGGGAGGGCATCGACAGGCTGAAAAAAATACAACCTCTTACCCTTCATAAAACTAATGTAACAAATTATGCAAATGTCAAGTGTAAGGTAAAAGGCTGAGGAGATTTTTGGAGTTGAAGCATATGGACAAAAGCAATATTGGGGATTGGAATACATTGGCTGGGAGTTTTTCTGTTCATCAACATCTCAACTGGTAAAACGTAGTGAACCAGCATTTGAAGTGTCATAATAGTCAAGACTACAGGTTTATTTGGAGGAATGGAGAAACATGAAGGTGGTGATGTGTCATTATTCAACTTACCTCTGCGGTTGGACTGGAATCTCTAACTCTGTGTGTTTTCTCTCCTGCATCGTTGAAGTCAACTCACTCTTTCACTTCATCCCGATCACCTCAGTCATTAAATTATACACGAAATCCCATTTTTGTCAAATGCGATTTCTCTGTTCCCAGTTCACGATTTCGACTCAGTTAAGACACTGAGTCCCACTTCCAGCAGTCATGAGGTCGTACCCGCTCAGTCACGACATCCTGCTGTCTGATTTACTGAATTCCATTCACCTTAATCACGGTCTTCTAACCTTGTCTGTCAACACATCATATTCCCCTCCAAAACTCCATCTCACTTCCTTAAGTCACTCACTTCATCATTCCTCCCATGACAGTCACAACATCCCACCACCTTCAGACACTGTGTTATATTCCCATCAGTAACACATTGCCAGTCCAATCAGGCACAGTATTCTGTTACCGTCACTAAAAGCATTTATCTCCTTTCGGGAGATATTCTATTCCTTTCATTGACAACATCCCACTCCCGTCACGCACTTTATTCTACTCCATTCTTTCACAACATCACACTGGGCTGGAGCATTTTACCGCTCTATCAGCACACACTTTTTCACACTTGGATGAGTTAGAACATTCTACTCCTAGCAGTCTGCCAGTTCAATTTTCCTCACTTCAGCATACGCCAAATTCTACTCTATCTCAGATGGTCATCTGAACTGCTCAGAATGACACTTGGAGTTTGCAATTTTTGGGACTTTTTATATATCAGGTTGAAGTTCAGGTTGTCAGTTTGCGCCCTGCGCTGGTAGGTTTGTTACCAGCTGGTTGGTTACCACACGACTTAACATAATCAGTGAGCCTCTGCTGATGCGTTGTCTTCTGTCCTGCTTTTTCTTTATGTGACTTGATCTGTTAAAGTGGGTGATATCATTTCCGGTTCTTTCCGAAGTGGTTGGTAAATAGGATTACTACAGATATGTTTATTGATGGAGTTTCGGTTTGAATGCCAGGGATCGCAGAATTCCCGTGGGTGTCTACATTTGGCTGTCCGAGGATGGATGTCATATTGATGTCGTGTATTTCTTTATCTGTGTGTTAAAATGCTAGTTATCGATGATCATGTCTTTTAGTGACTAGTAGGTGGTTGTGTATCCAGCAGGCGAGATTTCTTCCTGGCTGTAGGGCGTAGTGTTTGATATAACCCTTGTAGGGTATCTTGTCAATGAAATTCGAATTAGGGGTTGGTCGTAAAGTTTCCTTTAGCTTCATCTGTAGCAGTTTCATTCCATTGGTAGATTTGTGGGCGACCAACACTTTTTCGGACAAACAAGCAGGAAAATAGCCATCAGGATAAAAGAACGCCAACTAGATATCAACATTCACGACCAGCTATCACAACGATCCTTACACACAGACGAAGAAGGACTCCACTTTGATTGCGACAGCACATCTATTTTCGGACAGACGAAACAAAGACAGGCACTGGAATTCCTAAAGGCCTGGCATTCAAACAGGAACTCCACCAATAAACACATCGATTTCGATCCCATTTACCAAACTCTGAGAAAAAAGAAACAATATTTGTTTCACCCACTCTAACAGACCAAGAAAATAAACAGAAAGTGGGACAAGACACCATTGGTTGAACGGAGGCTCAGATTTGACGAAACGTCTGAGACAAAATAATATAACACAGAACATCGATCAATGGAGTGCAGAACAGGCCATTCGACCCTCGATGTTGCGCCAAACTATGAACTAGTGTCAGCCCATCCCGACATTACCCCATCATCATCCATGTACTTATAGTTATGTTCGAAGCTCACTAATGTTGGTGAGTTACCTACATTGGCAGACAGGGCATTCTCTGCCCTTAACACTCTGTGAGTGCCTCTGACTTCTGTCTTAAACTTATCACGCATCAATTTGTAGGTATGACCCCTCGTATAAGTTGAAGGCATCATCACCAGAATAAAAGACTTTCATGTCAACCCATTCTAATCCTCTGATCGCCTTGTATGTCTCTATCAAATCCCCTCTTGGCTTTTTCCTTTCCAATGGGAATACAATTAAAGTCTCCCAGCCTTTCCTCATAAGACCTTCCCTCCAAACTACGCAACATCCTGGTAAATCTTCTGTGTATCTTTTCCAATGTTTCCACATCCTTCCTGTAATGGGGCGACCAGAACTCTGCACAATATTCCAAGTGCGGCCACACTTGCGTTTTGCATAATTGCAGCTTGATATTACGGCTCCGGAACTCAATACCTCGACCAATGAATCCTATTATAACGCATGCCTTCTTAACAGCACAACCTGGTTGGCAATTTTCAGTGAACTATGTACATGGACTCCAAGATACATCTGCACATTCACACTGCCAAGAATCTTTCCATTGACCCCGTATTAGGTCTTCCTTTTATTCTTCTCAAAGAGAATCTCCTCACATTTATCAACATTTTACTCCATTAGTCACCTCTTAGCCCAATTCTGCAGTTCATGCAAATCGTCCTGAAACCTGCAACATTATTCCAAACTATCCATTACTCCAACGACTTTAAAGTCATCTGCAAATTTACGAACACATTCACCTACCCCTGCATCCAAGTCTATTATAAAAACGACAAACAACAGTGGTCCGAAAACAGATTCGTGTGGCACACCACGGGGAAGCTGACGCCAGTCTGAATACTTTCCAACAACCACCAATTGCTGCTTTCTTGCAGAAAGCCAATTTCCAATCCAAACTGCTAAATCAATCTTAATTCCATACTCTGCATTGTCTCCAACTGCCGAGCATGTGGAAAATTATCAAAGTCTTTCCTCAGGTCCATATATGCCATGTCAACTGCCCTGCCCTCATCGACATGCTTGGTTAACTTCTCAAAAAACGCAATGAGTTCGGTGAGACTTGACCTGTCTTTGATGAAACCATGTTGACTACCTGCAATCCGATCTCGACAGAGCCTACACACAACTTCCCACGTCTGTCTTTGAATGGCGTGATCCCGATTCTAGTCATCCTTTTATTCCTCACACAATTATTGAATTCATGGTTCTCCTTTATTTTGCCTGCTAAAGACTGCTCATGTCTTCTCTTTGATCTTCTGAACTCGCTCTTTAAATCCTACCTCCCAAATCTGCAATTCTCCGTTGTCTCATCTGAACTATGTCGCCTCATGGTCACATAAGCCTTCTTCTTTCGCTTAACAAGCGATGCAATTCCTTTATTAAACGACAGTTCCCTTATGTTATCACTTAGCCCCTGCCTGACAGCGATATATGTATCAAGTAAACGCAATATCTGTTCCTTGAACCCGCTCTACGTTTCGAATATCTCTCCCTGTATTTTGCTACCTCTTTCTTTGCATCCGACGTCTTGCCTAATCGTATTATAATTGCCCTTCCACCATCTATATCTCTTGCCTGTGGCATGTTCTATCCATCTTCGTCGCTGAACTAATCGAAACCGAATTATGGTCGCTTTCCAAAGTGCTCACCTGATACTAAATCAAACACCTGGCCTGGCCCATTACCAAGTTTTAGATCCACTGTTTACGTCACTCTTATCGGCCCTGCGACATACTGTGCCAGGAAACCTGCCTGCACATATTGTACGAAAACTAATCCATCCCACATATTCGAAATATAGCATTTCTCGTGAATGCTGTGGAATTTAAAGTCCCCCATAATGACCACGGTGTAGATTTCACTTCTACCCAGAATCGTTTTGCCGAAAATCTTTTCCACATTTGGTGTGGCACGGTGGCTCAGTGGTTAGCACTGCTGCCTCCCATCACCAGGATCCCAGGTTTAATTACAGCCTCGGGTCACTGTTTGAGTGGAGTTTGAACATTTTCCATGTGTCTGTGTGGGTTTCCTCCGGGTGCTCAAGTGTCCTCCCACCGGACAAAGATGTGTTGGTCAAGTGAATTTGCAATGCTAAATTGCCCCAAAGTGTTAGGTCAATTATCAGAGAGGTATGGATCTGTCTGGGTAACTCTTCTGAGGGTCGATGTGGACTGGTACGGCCGAAGAGCCTGTTTCCACAATGTCGGGAATCTAATCTAATCCCAGGAAAACTGCGGAGGCCTATACAAGACCTCCCAGCAGTGTGACCTCTCCTCTCTTTTTTCTCACCACAGCCCATGCTATCTCAATAGACGAGTCCTCGTTAGAAGTTCTTTCAACCACCATTGTATTTGTCTTGACTAACAAGGCCACACTTCCCACACACCCTATTTTACATCCGTCCCTGTTCTGAATGGAAGATCTAAACCCTGGAATCTGCAACATCCATTCGTCCCCCTGCTCTATCCACAAATAGCCACAGCATTGAAGTCCCAGGTACCTATCCATGCTGCAAGCTCACCTACCTTATTTCGGATACTTTTTGCTTTGAAGAAGACCCACTTCCAACCAGTTTGCTACCTGCCAGCCCATTTCTGTGACCATGAAATCCTGTCCATGTCCTCCCTACTCTCATCCTTCTGTGCATTGGAACTACACCTCAGGTTCCCATTCTCCAGGTGAGTTAGTTTAACCCCACCGAATAGTACTAGCAGATGTTCCACCCAGTATTGATAAAGCCCTCTGGTTCAAGTGGCTGTAGACCCACCAGCTCCGCGAGCAAACTCACAACTGGATACTTGGTCTCTTCTGTATTCTGTACGCTCCCATGGAGGTAGAGAGTGAGCGGCTTGGAGAGCACATTATGTTTTTCAGAAATTAGGAACAGTACCACATAGTATCTCATCTCATTTTTGCTTTCTCATTACCGAATAAGGTGTTCTTGTAACATTCTAAAGGAATCGCGTGAAATCTCAGAACCACACTGTGGGTGGTAAATTACTTATGACGTACCTGCACAATATCCAGCATTACAAAATTGTGTCGGCTTCAACTCATACACAAAGAAAGTGGAACATTTTTTGATGATGATGTCTTGGCTGGAGGAGCAGTTATTATTATTCCAATTAAAACAGATAGTCCTGGTTACCTCCCCTTCACTCACGAAAGGATGTCGACCTGCAATTCATTTTGTTTCAATGGGAAATGATTAAAAGATGAAATGAACAGTGCATAATGGAGAATTAAATATGGTAGATGAATAGTTGGTTATACCATTTAACCAGCCTGTACTCCTTGTGCAGCAGTGATCAATTGGGATAGCATTCTCTGGAATCATCCATTCACCAGAACTGAAATAAAAATTACAGAGTGAGCTTCTGATCTGATCACATGTATTACCTGACTGGTACAATGCCCGAGACTTCCAAAATCTGTGCCCCCCTCGAAAACATACACTCTGAATGAAATATATCCCACCAGCCCGAATATATACTGTTAGCCCTTGGCTCAGGTTCAGGTATTTGCAAGATTGTACAGAAGATTTACTGCATAGAAAGTGGACACTCTTTCCACTGTTTTTTTTTCAATTATTTACACATACACGAACTTTCAAGCACGACCTATCGATATCCTCTCATCAACATTAATCTATCCTGGTTTATCCTCAAGTGTTTTACGAGCTTTATTCCATTAAACACGTAACCAAAGTTGAAGACAATACCCGTCCTTGTGGTCGTGAGCTGAACATTCAAATCATTCCCTTGATAGAGGAGTCTGTTCAGAATTCTCCATTAGATTCATGATTAACCCTCACAGCGATTGTCTCATTCATGCTTGGTTGGATCACTTTGAAAGAGAACACAGTTCTCTTCGTTAAATTAATGGAAGGACGTGAATACCAGAGTAGGTGTCCCTCGTTTGCACAAGCAGAAGAACATCAAGACCAAAACAAAATGTTGTGCTCCTAATGCGGAGCACCAAACTGTGGACCGTGCTCTCTCTGTAAATTAACTGATGGCTATGGAGACAGGAAATGTGTGCTGCATTTCAATTGTGGTGTGATAAATGTTTAAAACAGAGTTACACATGATTATGAACGAGTTTGCTTCTAATTTTATAAAAAATATCACAGTTCCTTCCCTAAAATACATTTATGTTTCTCTCTTTGCGAAACATGATGTTTTCAGTTTCAACAACGAGGGAGATATGTTTAGTATTCCGGAATTACAGATGTTTTTGTTTAACTCCCACTAATTCTCTCATAGCTTTACACTGGTCCCTAGGACAATGAAACCATTGACAGTGCAAACACTGAGCCATCACCCCGCCTTTTACAATTATACTAACGTTCCAAGAAAGTTCACTCTTTACCTACTAAACCTGTACCATCCCTGTTGGAGATTTTTGCCACACTCATCTCGGTGTAAGCATTCTTTTACACCCAATTCAATGTTTTTCCTGGTCGGGTCCAAGACTGTGTGGTTCACACATGGATCGGCGATTTTGCAGTCTGGGACTGAGGGTCACAAAAAAAACTGATTAATATTATGTTGTAAAGAACAGTGAATTTTACATAGCGACATGAGCTGCCAGAAGCATCAAAACTATAATTGATATTAGCAGGGACGAGTGACACAGTAATCTGGAACGACTGAAATTTCAATTGTAGTCATTTGCGAAGTAGTGGTTGAGTGAAGTTTTGAACAAAAACCATTGAAAGTCACGAGTGGTTTTGACAGTGTCGATTACGAGACAAAGTGATCGTATTGACAAAAATATTGAAAAGAAGAAACCAGTTGCTTGAGTCATTGAGTCATAGAAATTACAGCACGGAAACAGACCATTTGGTCCAACCCGTCGATGTCGACCAGTTATCCCAACCCAATCTAGTCCCATTTCCCAGCACATATTCCCCCAAATCATTCCTTTTAATATACACTTCCAAATGCCTTTTAAATTTTGCAATTGTACCAGCCTCCACTACTTCCTCTGGCTGCTATTTACGTACATGTACCACCACTTAGGTCCCTTTTATAACTTTCCCTTCACACCCTAAATCTCTGCTCTCTCGTTGTGGACTCCCCCAACCCAGGAAAAACGACTTTGTCAATTTATCCTCTCCATGCCCCTCTGAATTTTATAAACCTTTATAAGGTCAATTAATGATATTCTGAAATGCAGATATATTATTCTCCGCAGCTATTGTTATCAGGAACTTTTGCCTAAGAGTCTAATGGAGACAGCGGCAATCCGCTCTATGAGATGAAATTGGATGCGTATCAGAACAGGTGAGGTGAAGGGTGGAGGTGAAGGGTTATGAACTGATTGCAGAAAATTGATTCGTGGCAAAGGACATATTCTGAGACACAGCAGAGTCACGACGTGCCAGTTGGCTTCCTCTTCTTCTTAAGCATTTTGTTGGAGTCTAGTGTAGTGTAATGGATACTATAGTGCTCTTCCCGAAATAATCATAAATTTTATGCCAATACTTAATAACAAGGGAGACAATTTGACAGAGTAGTGCCCATTCAGTGTATTACATAATAGTTTCTTTTTTCCGTAAGATTATCTCCTATACGCACTGTAAATACAATAGCTATTTTTAAAATGTCACAAATGCACCATGGGTAATGTTTATGCATGATTAAAACAATTAAACAGGGTGAAGTTTGAATGAGTGTTCAGAAACTTACACATCAAACCGAGAATCAGCAGTAGAGTCCTCATGCCACTGTGTGATAATCTGTTAATAGGAACAGAGAATTACCATTAGAAAGTGTCAATAAAGAGCGACATTATGGGAGATAAGTTAAAGATTGGTCGTCCTTGAATACGAATTAGTATGACAATGTGGCTTCAAACCATGTTCCATTCACTGGGGCAACTGCAGTAAAAATGAGATGTACGTCTGTGTTCCACCGGAACGACCACAGACAGGGTGCGATCGAACTCTCTTCGTCATTATTATCATCAAGAGAATTAGATTAGATTACTTACAGTGTGGAAACAGACCATTCGGTCCAACAAGTCCACCCATACCCCTACCCCTACATTTACCCCTTACCTAACATGGCCAATTCACCCTGACCTGCACATCTTTGGACTGTGGGAGGAAACCGGAGCACCCGGAGGAAACCCACGCAGACACGGGGAGAATGCGC
This sequence comes from Chiloscyllium punctatum, assembly GCF_047496795.1. NCBI lineage: Eukaryota > Metazoa > Chordata > Chondrichthyes > Orectolobiformes > Hemiscylliidae > Chiloscyllium > Chiloscyllium punctatum. The sequence continues at coordinate 2,071,167 of NC_092781.1, forward strand.
AAACTCCACACAGACAGTCACCTGAGGCGGGAATCGAACTCGAGACCCTAGTCCTGTGAGGCAGCAGTGCTAACCACTGTGCCACCGTGCCGCCCATTAGAATTAGAAGCACCTCTCTCACATGAGAGCATCTATCTGGACACGTCCTTACAACTTCCAACTCATGTGTACAAGTAACAGTTACTGCAAGGTAATTGTAGTCCGAACATCACAATTACCAGGACCTCAACTGACTTGAATGCTATGTTCTAAACATGAACCAGCTCCTTTTACTGTATCATTACTTGGGCATCTTTGAGAATAACTCCAATTGCAAAGACTTCAATCGGTAGAGGATAAGCAGTTCTCCCAACACCGAAACAAGTGAGTATAAGTGACAGCTTTATGAGCTTGTTAGCGTCTTCCTTTAGTTCATTCCGCTTACCTGTCTCTTTTGAAGTCTGTTTCGCTGCGGGGTATTCCAGTTTAGCTGCTACCTTTTTGGTCCCATCAAACCTCTGCTATGCATTGTGCCAGTTGCATAACAACTCACACCACATCGTCACAAGACTCTGAGCAAAGTGCTGGTTGGCTGCAAAATCAATGATTTAAAGTGTGGCAACTTCCATGCAAATTAAATATTTTCCATGAAATAGCATACAGAAAGAGAACAATGACACATCTTTCCTGGCGTTGGAATGTGTTGTTTGGTTGTACTTGGTCCTTATGTTCCCTTCATTTGACTACATCCACACATCCACACCCTCACACAAATGATGCAGGAAAATGAGAATTGGCAGAATACATGACCATGCTGTTGCTGGCACCGTCCAGACTTCCTGAATTTGCATGGCCGCTAATCTGGCACTTGCAACGTCCAGTACATAGGGCAGCAGACTTGAGTACCTGCTGCGTTTGGGATACTTGGGGCCCGACAAGGCTGACAAACACTGCAAGCTGAATCTAAGACGTCGTACAAGACAACATCACTTTTAGTTCCATGTTCACCAGTAAACTCTGACATATTCTTCATCAATATCGGATCCTCTAATACGATTAGGTTCTCAAAACGTGATAGCGTCTGCATAAGCTTAACACCACTAATGGTGTCAAGATGTAAAATAGTGACAGAGAGCCTGTCCACTTCAAGACCGTTCAAATGTTCAGAAAATACATTACTACCCGGATATATATTAATTTCAGGATGGTATAAATTTCAGGCTTTATCCTCGACTCAGACTCTGTAAGTTTTAGCGCCTGTCTGCAGTAGGGTCGTTATCATTTTTGCAGTTTATATTAAGTGCAAGTTGTGCTTTCGTTGAAAAGACTGCATTGTCTTTAGGCTTTGTATCAATTTTCAGAGCAGGAATTAATTCTGAGTCTGTGTCAGGTTTAGGGTCTGTAATATTTTTAAAGGGTCGACATTAGTGTCTGAACATGCATTAGATTCAGAGACGTATTACTTTCTGGTCTGTATGTGTTTCAGTGTCTGCATTTGGATGTGTAATTGATTAAAATATGCATCAGCGTAAGGGGTTGTTTTCTCGTATAAAGTCTAAATTTGATTCAAGTACCATAGCAGTTTCACGGTCTGTTTTCCATGCAAGGCTTACAGAGTGTTTGTTGTTTTCAACGTATGTATCAGTTTCAGTTATATGATCTGCATTACTTTCATGGACCGCATCATTGCAGGGTTTACATCACCTTCAATTTTTGAATAATTTTCTGTTTTAGGATGCGTATTAGTTTCGAGACCTGTGTCACTTACGTTGCAATTTTCAGTCGTTATTCGAATCAATCGATGTATCAGGTTCTTTTTTCAAAAAATAGTGTCAGGATCCGTAATAATTCCAAAGGTCGATATCAGTTTCAGATTTTGTTTTCAATGAAGGCTATTCATTAATTTCAGGCACTGTATGCGATTCAGGTTTAGCATTCGTTTAAGGATTTGCATTACTTTCAGGGTATATGTCAATTTCATAGTCTATATCAATTTCACTGTCTGTTTTCGTCTCGTCTGCATTGGTTCCTGACGAGTGATGAGTATTACTTTATAATTCGCTCAGGTAATGTGCTGTCAATTTAGCCTCACTCCTCGAACCACTCCACATCTAAAGTACAATATGGAATTACAAAATCTCTCGTTTAGTACACAGTAAGTCTGCATTTAAATAAAATCAGAACTTAACGAAGCTTTGTGTTTCCATTGGTACAAAATGCAGAGCAGTCCGTCTATTGGAATTTGCCTACTTTTCTGGAGTTTCGCAATCTTACATGTTCTGAAAAAGCAGCTTCTCCAGCAGCTCATTCACTCTCTGCATTTATTTGCATTTTATTTGCATTTCTGGCCGCATGTGTTTTATGCAGTCCTTTGTTTCTGAATAACATAAAAAATCACAATTTCTCTCAATATTATGCAATCAAAGATACACCAATTCCCAGTATTTACGGAACATGACAATCATTAAATTCTGATCTCCCTGATCAATAGACATCGACCTTCTTTCGTTTCCCTGCTGTCAGAGTGGTTATTGTTTTCAGTGTTTCAATTTTAGCGTCTGTATCATATTCATGAAGTGCAACTTTACAAGATTTTCATTACTTTCAGCTTCTGTCTTATTTTCTGTTTTGGGACCTGCGTTAGTTTCAAGAAATGTGTCACTGACTCTGTCGGATTAACAGTATTTATTAAATGTAGGAGATTTGTTAGTTTCAACAACAGTTTCATTAACAATATCAGGCAGATTCTTTTTCAAATTTCTTATTAGATTAAGATCGAACATTAGTTTAAGTGAATCTATTCATTTCAGGATGTACATCAATTTCACTGTCTGATCCCGGTCTGTATACTTTCACAGTCTCTATTAGATTTAGCGACAGTTTTAGTTTAAGAATGTGTGTCAGTATTAGGGTAACCCCAAGTTCAGGAAATGCGCTTTCAATGTAGCCTGGGACCTCTACACTCCACCCCTGAAGTGCAATTTAACCTTCCAATAATTCTTTGTTGGTGACATAATGAATTTTGATTGAAATAAAATGACCGTTTCACAGCGCATTGCATTCCCAGTTTTACTCAGTGCCAAGACATCAGTGTGTTGATTTTTGCCTTCTGTTCAGGGGTTCCACAATTTTAGACGTTCTGAACAAATAGACAATCTACGAGATCTTTCACTTTCCTGTATTTTACTCGAATGTGTTCTTGAATGTGTTTTGTAAAATCCCTTAGTTCTGAATTCCATATCAATAGGCAACTGTTCTCGTTCTCTCAATATTCTGCCAAGATAAGAAAAGTAAATCCAATATTGACAGAGCAAGTATGTAGGAAAATCCTGAGCTCCTCCATCAACGATGATCGACTTTCTTCCTTTTGCCATTCCACATAAATCTACTTCTGCCAGTTTTGACAACTGAAAAAAAAGAAGAATTACTAAACCTGCTACAGTTGTCGCATAATCTCTGACTATTTCATTATTTTCTTATGAAGACTGTGCTCAGCGACCTTTTCACACTGCGAAACAACGGCAGTCCATCAGTTAGGTAACTTTAGATTTGCATAAAAATAACTACACGTCATTTGTTTCACAACGGTCCAGAGTGTCTATTTATTTCCTTGTTTCTCAAAGATCTTTCATTCTGCAGTTTCTAATTTGCATGAATGTGTCCAATTAGGACTTTCTGGATAATGTTACAGCACACAGGCCCTGGTGCAAGTCAGAAATTCAATTACGTCGTTTGTTATGGAAACATTGTACCTGATCTTGACTGTCATAGGTACCCAGTCATGGATACATCCCAGCTATGCCTGTCTATTTGCCGGTCATATCGAATATTCCCGCTTCAGCATTTTCACAGGCATTGTACCCGAACATTTTCATGGTTACATCGATGGCTGCATCGATACAGCCTCTTACACTCAGGGTGACCTGGAACCGAACATCGACTTCACCCACAACTTCCACACCGCTATGAAATTCACTTGATCATTCTCACAGCCCTCCTACTATTTCCTCGACCACCCCATTTCCATCTCCAGTGACAGAATTTTAAACGGACGTCTACTATAGACACCCATAACTACCTGAACTGCACCTCCTCCCACCCCGTATCCTGCAGTAATTCCATCCCAATCTCACAATTGCTCCAAATCGTTTGCATCTGCTTGGATGCAGACATATCCCAATCGCAAGCATCCCAGATGTCGACCTGTTTTGAATATCGATATTGCCCTCCACCGCACCACCTCCTTTCCATTACCACCACTCTGAACAGATTCATTCCATCCACGATAAGAAAAGAGTGTCTTATGTCGTCCTACCACTCCGCCAGTCACCGCCTGCAATGCATTATCCTCAAACACAACCACGAACCCTAAACAAACATCACAGCCAGGAACATCTTCCTGTCCCCACCCCCATCAGGTTTCTGCAAGGCCCGTTCCCTCCATCATTCCTTCGTTCACTGCACCTTCTCTTCCCCGCTGAACCCTCAGGTAACGTGCCCTGCAACCAGGAAAATGCAAACAAATACAAGTATGCCACCTACATCACCTCCCTCCAGGGCTCCAAACACACCTTCCAGATGAGACAAAAAATATTCTGCTTCTCTTCCAACTTAGGATAATGCATCAGAAGCTCACAATGACGTCCTCTCGACATCGGGGAGACAGAGTCTGAACTGAGGGAACAGCTGACCGAATTTCACAGGATGGTCTGAAGCGGACGACCGGACTTCCCAGTCTCTGCCCATTTCAATTCCCCAGCCTTTGACTTTCCAACATGCCCATCTTTGGCCTTTTCCATGTCCAAAACAAACCGCAGTGTCAATTGGAGAATCAACATTTTATCTTAAGTTTAAGCACTCTACATATCGGAGGATTCAACATTGAGTTTGACAATTCCAAGTAACCTTACTCCCAATCTCCCGACTCCCTTCCTGACTGCCACATTTCCCTGTCAACAACTGGATTCACTCATCCCATTGACGAAACATGTCATACACGTTACCTTCCATCATGTATCCTCACTTCACCACTCTGACCCTTTCTACTCCTTCAGCTGCAGCAACCCCATTCCACACCCAGTCCTGAACAATGTTGAACCCGAAATGCCGACTTCTCCCCCTTCTGATGCTGCCTGGCTTGCTGTGTTCGTCCAGCCTCCTGCCTGTCTAGTTTGAATTCCTGCATCGGCAGTTCATTCGTCACTTGACTGGAATGACCAGACATTTGATCTGGAAATGAGGAGGGAGAAATTTAATGGAACACACTGAATCTCAGACTTTATAAGTAGGAGGAATTTCACTGAAATATACGTTCAAAACCATGTCTTTGGTACTGAATTTAAATTTCTAGCAATTTCACATTCACGTGACCGATCCACCAGAAAGCACAGAAAGCTACACTCAGAATGGAGCTGTCTGTGCTCTTAAACATGGATTCTATACTGTCAAAAGCCTGAGGTTATCAGGTCAATGGAGAAGAATCCAAACTATGTGATTGCCATCAATTGCTGACTCCTTCATTAATCTGTCTCCATGGTAGTCCTGTCGAGATCAATGTCAGTGTTCCTGTTCTGTCTACTATATGTAATCAACTTCTACTTAGATGTCTAAAAGTTGTTAAGTAAGGTTTCGGATGATGGAACTTTTTATGCGGTGGTAAGTAATGAGGAGAATAACTTGAGATCACAATGGGACATAGAGATTTGTCAGAAGGGTTTTATCATTACATATAAAATTCAAACAGAATAAGTGTGACTTGTTGTACCTGGGCAGACAAACATACTACATAATGATTGGTAGACCTCCGAAAAGCATGCCACCCATCCCAGACGTTCGTGGGCAGGCACTAAAGTGGGGAAGTTGGCATATAGGGCAGTTGCAAATAAGATGTTTAAAATTAGAAGGTGCAAAGATAGATTTGACACCAACGAAGTTTTGCTTTGAAAGATAGATCAATAACTAAATGGTCAAAAGTTTACGACTGGGGTCGAACGATACAAGGCGATCTGAGAACCATAAATCTTTTTATTTGTTAAGCCAGACACTAATCGGAATCTAGAACATTCTGCCTGTAATGCAGGATGAGACAGGCGACCTCAGAACACCGAAAACAATTTAAATGTGTACTTACAATGCCCAACTATACAAGACAATGGGCTGAATGCTGTGCATTTGCCCAGAATAATATGTGGTTGCTGTTGAGCAACTTAGATTCTAAAAGCCAAAAAGCAAGCACCTACATTCTTCACCTCCTTGGATCCCAAATACTGGTTGACCAATCGATCCTTCTCCAGGTTTACCCTTACAGGAAAGACTGTCCAGCAAATGGAGCCTCAGTGAGAGACATCAGTCTCTATCAATCGAGTGTTACATGCACGGAGACTACCTGAGTCTTGTCAGAGTTAGAACAGTGATGTAAGGAGAAGATATATTCAAACGGTCTGTGCAGAATGAGATTGCTGATTGGAAGGCATGTACAACTTCTTTCGTTGAGACGTTGAAAATGCCAATGCAACAGTTAGTTGTTGACTGCTACATAATTTCCAAAATTAATTTAAAATTTAAACAAGTAGCTTAACTCAGACTGTTGCTACCTGTATAAAGATCTCTATTAACGTTAGGCTATTAGTTACAGTCAGAATATGCATTACTGTCAGTATTTCTGTAAATATCAGAATATCTAACAGTTTTAGATAATTCCATAATGCCAAGACTTTTGCAAGTTTCCAGGCCTCTGTTTGAATCAGTGCCTTTGTGAGCTCTGAGCCTGTTTGGGCATCAGTGTCTACATTAGTGTGACGTTTTCTGTTGTGGTTATCCCTCTGACAGTGTCAGCATTTTGTTACAATGAATCATATCATTTTTCAGCAAAGTCCTGAGCCTTACCAGGGACTACAGAACATAGGCTGTGTTAGTTTTCTAACTCCATTTTCTCAAAGAATTAACTGTTATTTGTGTTTGAGCCGAAGGTTCCAAATCGCTTCTGCCATCCTCCCAATCTTCCCATGCACTGTTTATGGTCCAATCATCAGAAAACTGAGTTACATGCGAAGGCCAGCATCAATAGTCGTATCTCTGTTTCTCATATTGTAGTCCAAGTCCCCAAGAGGGCTGTCATTTGGAAGTTTATTGGTGTACGTAGTCAGGAGCGATTTTGAAAAAGGAAAACCTGACACTTGGCTTCTCTCGAATAAACCTGAATTTCTTTGTGGACCATCTCGCTGAAAGGAGTGGCGTCAACGTTTCAGAGAACTGGCAGTGGTGTCCAGACAACCAGAGCACCAGATGGTGCCAGCTTATCTAAATATATCACCTTTTGTCAGGTAATCTAGAGGGTGAGGAGCACTGGGCAGCAATGCGTAGAAATGTCTAACTGTCGTTGACAAACTACAATCAGCCGATATTATCCATTATAATATTCTGTGAAATTTGTAATTCTCTTTGAAAAATAAATAAGTGCAAAAACCTTTTGAATATTCAAGTCTTCTTACACGTCGCTGCTCAGAGATTCTTGCAGTGGCTGTCTCTCTTCCTACAGGCACCAGCATATAGGAATGGCATGTATCACTGAGATAGGTATTCTTGCAATTTGGGAGAGGGCAAAATGCCACATATTATATTCAGTCATAACGGCTGCTTCCAGAGATTCTAACAATAACGAAAATGAGATACAAGGGCAATATGTGCCAATGAAAGCAAAGAAGGTGTTTTAGATTTGGCGACTGCAGCCACGAGAGAAATCAACAGCAACACAGAGCACGCATCAGAAATGCATCGAGCCATATCAGAAGCAGCTCGAGCGTACATTCACGAGACGTATAGAAAATCCACCACATATAAGAAATAAATATGTCTTTTATCAGAGACAAATCACGTTTTCAATGGATGCGAATCGATCCATACCAGAAATAACATTTACACAAAGCAGAGCATAGCCATCTGTTAAAAGGGACAATAGAATATATAACACAGAACACAGAACAATACAGCACAAAACAGTCCCTTCAGCCATCGATGATCCGCGGACCTGTGAACTATTCTCAGCTCGTCCCCCTACACTATCCCATCATTATCCATGTGCTTATCCAAGGAATATTTCAATCTCCTGAATCTGGCTGAGTTGCATACATTGGCAGGTTGGGCATTCGCCGCCCTTAACTCTCCCTGAGTAAAGAACCTGCCTCTGACATCTTTCTTACCCCTCAATTTGCACTTATGCCGCTCTTCTACAAGCTGATGTCATCATCCTCTGATGAAGACTTCCACTGTTTACACTGTCGAATCCTCTGATCATCTTGTATGTCTCTATCAAATCCCCTCTTTGCCTTATTCTTTCCAATGACAACAGACCAAATTCTCTCAGCCTTTGCTCATAAGAACTTCCCTCCAGAAAAGACAACATCCTGGTAAATGCCCACTGCACCTTTTCAAATGCTTCCACATCCTTCCTGAAATGTGGTGACCAGAACAGTACACAATATTCCAAGTGTGGCCGCACCAACGTTTTGTTGAGTTGCAGCATTGTATTCCGGCTTCAGAACTCAATCCATCTACCAATGAAACCTAACACACCTTGTGCCTCCTTAAATGCACTCTCAACCCAGTTGGCAACTTTCAGGGATCTATGTATATGGATTCCAATATCCCTCTGCACATCCACACTAACACGAATCTTTCCATTGACCCAGTACTCTATCTTCCTGTTATTCTTTCCAAAGTGCATCACTTCACTTTTAGCTGCTTTGACGTCCATTTGCCACCCCTCTGCCCAATTGTGCAGTTTATCGAAGTCCTGCTGCAACTAGTAACATTCTTCCAAACTGTCCACTACTCGACCGCCTTTTGTGTTATCTGCAATTTTAATAATCCTTCGAACCTATGTCTGCGACCAAGTCATTAAAAAAAAACAAACAGCATGGTCCCAAAACGTATCCTTGTGGCCACACCAGTAGTAACTGGACACCAGGGAAAGTATTTGCCATCAACCGACTTTCAGAAAGGCAGTTTCTAATCCAACATGATAAATCACCCTCAATTTCATGCCTCTACATTTTCTCCAATAGCCGACCATGTGGAACCTTATCACACGCTTTATTGAAGTCCATGTATACCACGTCAACTGCCCTACCCTCATCTACATGCTTGGTCACCTTCTCAAACAAACTCAATGAGGTTTGTGAGACTCGACCTGTCCTTGATGAAACCATGTTAACTACTTGAAATCAAATTGTTGCTTGCTAGATGATTATAATTTATATCTGTTATAATCCTTTCAAAAACCTTTCCTCGTACAGAAGTAAGGCTCACTGGTCTATAATTACCTGGGTCATCTCCAATGCCCTTCTTGAACAAGGGCACAGAATTTGCAATCCTCCAGTCCTCTGGTACTAAACCTGTGAACAATGACGACTCAAATTTCAAAGCCAAAGGCTCTGCTATATCCTCCCTAGCTTAACCGAGAATCGTCGTATAAATCCCAATCGGCCCAAGGAACTTGACCACTTTCACTCCTTCTAGACTTGATACCAACTACTTGTAACTAACGTCAGTCATTTCAAGTCTAATATCTCGTACCTCATTCTTCTCTTCTGCAATATTCTACTTTTCCTGAGTAAAAATCGATGAGAAATGTTCGTTTACGACCTCTCCGATTTCCATCGGGTCCACTTTCAACTTCCCATTTCTGTCTTTGCATGTCCCTATTACTACCCTGGTCATCCTTTTATTCCTCACATACCTACAGAAAGCTTTAAGGCTCTTCTTTATTCTATTTGCTCAACACTGCTCGTGACCTCTCGTTTCTCTTCTTAAGTCTCTCTTTAAATTCTTCCTGGCTGATCTGTAATTCTCCATCACCTAATCTAAACCATCTTGCCTCATCAACACATAAGCGTCCTTCTCCTGCTTAACAAAAGATGCAATTTCTGTAGTAAACCACGGTTCCCTTACCTTATCACTGCCTCCCTGCCTCACATGGACATACCTATCAAGGGCATGCACCATCTATTCCTTAAACCAGCTCCACATTTCCATTGTCTGAATTCCCTGCATTTTGCTACCGATTCTATGAATTCTAATTCTTGCCAAATCGCATCATAATTGCCCTTGCCCCATCGATAACTCTTGACCTGTGGCATGTTCCTATCACTTTCCATCGCTAAACAAAACGTAACTGAATTATAGTCACTCTCTCCAAAGTGATCATCTACAACCAAATCAAACACCTGCCATGCTTCATTTACTAAGAACAAATCCAATGTGGTCTCCCTTTTTGTCGCTCCTTCGACAAGCGTCAGGAAAACTTCCTGTACACATTGCACAAAAACTGATCTATCTGACAAACTAGATTATAGTATTTGCAGTCAATATTGGGGAAGTTAAAATCTTCCATAATGACTATCCTGTTCCTTTCTCTCCTGGACAGCATAATAATGCCATGGAACTCTGTGAAGGCCTATAAAAATCTCCAGGCAGTGTGACCTCTCCTCTATTATGTCGTGAGACCTCCTGAACACTATACCACATGTGTCAACCTGGAAGAGGTCGGTTAGTACCAGCATGCCCACTCGGGGCAGAACCTACCTCAGATGTCCGCTCAGCGATTAATACTGAGCAACACATTCCTGACAGGACCCTGGAAGTGGGGACAGGCAGGACGAAGTGCTACCACATTCGGACTAAGAATAAGACAGCGGATTACATCCTTTCACAATGTGAGGTATGCGCTCAGAATAATGTTAAAAACGGGATCTCGACCACTATAGGTCACATACCTGTGTTTCGAAGGACCATTTAAACATGTGGTGATTGACTATGTGGACATGACAAAGACGTTGAGAGGAAAAAGATACATGTTTGTTGTAATCGACAGGTTTAATAGATGGGTAGAGGCAACTCCATCTAAAGATTCAGCGACAGCCACATTAGTGAGTTTTTTAACGAATGAAGTTATTCTAAAGTTTCTCATAGCGTCAGAGATCAACTCAGACAATGGGTCTGCCTTTACACAAAGAGTGGTTAAATGGGTGCTGCAGACTTTGTGGATCAAGCCGAAATTTAGATGTGTATATCATTCCCAGACATGTGGCATGGTGGAAAGGATTAACGGAACTTTTAAATCTAAGTTCAATAAAATTTGCGCAAGTACAATGGTTCAATCGACTGCCGCTCGCACTAATTCACTCACGCATGTCGACGAATTGCATGAAAAACGTGCCATTGCAATAAATTCTTACCAGTCGACCATGCCAGTGCCAAATGGAGGGGTCTGCATGAAGGACCTAGCTTGAAAGAATTGGAGCTACAGGTTAAGTAGTACATGCAACAACTAACTGTGATATATGAATTTATCTGACAAAGAGGACAGACATATTAAACCCGGAGACCAGGTATATGCAGGTTTCCCGGAGAAAGTGGAACGAGCCCAGAAGAGAGGGGCCTTTCCCGGTGAGCACCGACTTGCCCACAGCCGTTCAAGTGGAGGAACGTTACACTAGATCTATCCCGCAGATGCTGACTGACAACAGAGCTGAGGTAGGTGAGATTGAGGAAGGAGCTGCAGAGCCTGAAGGGAACGTGCTGAAAACCAATACCCCTTTATGAGGCTATGAGCAGTTGGTGAGTGAGATTTTCTCAGTTAATTACGCCTCCAAGACTATCAGATATTAGTCTCTGAAAGGTGTTCTTTCTCCTGATTGTATGTTTGTGGATGGTCCAGATGTGGTCAATAATGAGACATTCCCCAGTCGTGAACCTTTCTACGAGTGTACAGACTTGTAGACCATCGACTTGCCAGACATGGTGGATCTCGCTTGATAATGCCAATTTCCTGCAAAGCCTAGCGAAACGGTAAAGAGGAGTGAGGAGTGTGGAGCCCACTCCTCAAGCATGGTTGCTGAGTGTAATAACCAGTGGTACCGATGGGCAAATTACACAGCAGCATTGCTGACGAGATAGGACTGATTCCTGTGCACTGAGGTGAAATCATTATACTTTGTTGCTCTTCTGCCCAATAACTGTTCCACTTGCTTTCAAAGGCAACAACGACAAACCCATCGGCTAATTGACTGAATGACGCGTCATCACCGTTGCAACACAAGTGCCTTCTCTGGTGCCTCCTCATGCAGGTGTTCACGTATATGCAACGGAACGAAAACGTCAGCCAACAACTTCGACAGTTGTGTAATTGCGGTACCACTTATACTACAGGTAAAAGTCACCAGACGTTCCCCATGGCTACTTTCACGGTGCATAAAGGATTAAGATTTGACATGTTCAGATGGAATGTCTCTGTACCGGTAGGCCACTTTGAACGCCATTGTGGGGACACAGTTCACCTTCGGACTGACACAACTTCTGAAGCCATGACCCACATCTATGGTGGGAGTTCATTCTGAATTGGCTGCACATCACATTAGCAGACACCTCGTGGCGTGTGGCTTTGAAGAGGGGCAGGGTCCGACGCTTCCTTCTCGCTGGGATTTGACCTGCACCAGTGTTATGGTCCTCCTTGTGGTTTATGTGTCACCACGGGCCCACATTGACGCTCTATCACGACCAAATTACACAGGCGGCGCTGGGAGTGTGCCCCTGACTTTACAATGCAAATTGATGGCATCAGTCAGCCAAGTGGCATCACCATTCAAATTCAAGGCTCGAAACGAAATCGCCACACGGTGGGAGTCACTTCATCCTCCTACAGGACTTCACAAAAATGCCGAATGGATTAACTACATTTTTAAAACCAGCAGTGATTTATAAATTCCACTGATCATGCCCTCTCAGCCTTGGGGGAGCAATTGGATGCAACTTACAAAATGACATGACGAAATAGCCTTTGGATAGGTTGTTGACCGAAAAAGGAGGGGTTTGTGTGATGTTTGGGAAACATTGGTGCACCGTCATATCCAAAAATAGTAACATGGAGGGAACATTTATGAAGGCGATGGAGAAGGTGAAGCATCTCAGACAAGAGCTTAAGGAAAATGCAGGGCCCGGCCATCAGTTTCTTCACTGGCTGGATAGCGTTTAGTATGGATGGGGAGCTTGACTCACTAAGATTGGAATTGTTGCAGGTATCGTGATGAATATTGTTGCAGTTGTCTCTTGCTGTGCTATAACGCTTCTGAGACTTGTTTTAGTACGTCTCACAGCACGGCAGTTTCCAGTAGTTCAGCTGAACATCTCCCTCTTCAAATAATACTCCAACGCTGAATTATTATGATCTCATAACTACTGACGTGCTGAAGCCTTTTCCAGACAAATATGCCTGAATTAATTTGTGTCATATGCGAGCTTAGATTGTGAGAGTGTTTGGGTTATTTTTCCTAATCTGGATATCGAGTGACGTGTTTTTGGCCCATTGACCCCAGGCATGGAGTAGAATCCTTTTAGAATTGGACCCGGGATTAATCCTTCCCGCTTTTGGGACTGTAACTACAAGTTTGGCCTTTGCCCCTCTTGCTCATTGTATTCTTTCTCTACGTCAGACTATAGGTCTCAAAGGGGTGAATATATGCAAATCAGTTTGTCAGTTGCATGTTTAGATAAACAGAGCAATGCAGAGAATCATCTAATATGAAAATTACTTTGGCAGTTGTATGTTTAAATTGACGAAGCAATGCATAGAATCATGTAACAGACGAGCAACAGATGAGCTAATGCTGAGAGTAATGGACCCATAATACGATAGGCTAGTCAAATCACGTGACAGATGAGCTAAAGCTTAAAATAATCACAGTGAAATGTGATACGTTAAGTGCAAAGTAGAAGGCCATTGTGGCAGAAAATGATTAGTCTGAAAGACAATGTAAGCTAATACGATTAGTTATGATAATGACACCAGGTAAGGGCAGCAACTAGACATGTATAAATAGTAGCGAGCCCAAATATCGGGGCAGGGGAGCAGTTGGGAAGCCATTTTCTGATTTTCACTTCAGTTTGCAAGTACAAGTTTTAACTTCGTGAAGAATGTTCTGTGTCTCCATATGATTCTCACAGAGCATTGTGGACTAACGCCCCACAACATTCACTAATCCAGTCATCCTTTCCCCGTCAATGTTTGAAAAATTCCTTTAAATGCTCGTCATTTTATCTTTGCGATCATCAACCCTGAGTACATCGCGCCCTTTGAAGCGGTCACAAGTCCCAAGTCAGCTGGTAACGGATTAATGCCAGAATGAATTATTAAAAAGAAAGCTTTCTAACAAACTCAGTGACGTTGACTTTTGTTCGACAGAGTAAAATTGCATTCGTCAATTCGACACAAAGTCCGTAATTTTCACAATTATTGCAATATATTCCAAAGTTGCAGCCTTTTATGACCGGTTAATACGTCAGATCTACTTCTGAACAACAGGTACTGTGCTGTCCTATTCTGTGCTCTATGGTCATTTTCACTGGTCATGACGCTAACAAAGGACGTCAAAAAAACATTGCAACATGTCAGATGTTTATTTATCCTCAAACAGTCGTCACCAGTTATTTCCTAGAATTTGCAAATGACAAAATAGGGTAACCACGTATTGTGTAATAGGAATTATGCAGTTTTCGTGTGGAATCTTGAAGTCAGATATTTAAAAGTTAGCATCGACTCCAAGATGTGACTTGAAGCCTCTCAGCAATAAATTGAGCAATAACATCCTCCATTCCAATTGCGAAAGGACTGGATCATGAATATGGGTTATGCTGTTTTCCAATTTGTTAATCAATATCAACAACCGCTCTGCCACGAGACGATACTCCAACGAGACGACCACACAATGGAAGAATGATGAAGAGAGTCAGGATGCAGACAAGATTTAATGTCGCATGACAAGGGCTTGAATATGTGAATAAGCAGGTATTGTTCCTTTTGTCAAAGGCTGCAATACCCATTTGAAGCATGTTGCTAGATCGCCATAAGACGTAGGACAAGATGGACGCTGGATGTAGAGGGGATTTGCTTGTTACTAAGTGTTGCACATGGACCGTGAAAAAAGTAAATACAAAAGTTAATGATGAGAATATGTAATAAGTCACTGAAGTGAATTTGGGGAATACATTATCTTTGTGCATAATTTGCAGTCGCCGTGTAGAAGGGGTGTTCTGTTCTGAGAAAAATGAAGAAACGCACGTAATATGAGAAAACATCCCAGCAAAGGACGAGCCATTGAGATGGTACGCATTTCTCAATTTCCCATCCAACCAACCATTGTTAGAAATCCAGAAACAGCAGCAAATTCTTAAACAGACCAACAGCTGACAAGCGCACATGCCATCATAAAGGAATGCGAAGTAGCGAGAATTATTCACTTGAATTGGTTTGTGTATCACGGTGACAGTATGCAAGAGGTCAATATAAATGTCTGCACCAGTTTCTTTGTGTATGAGAGGAATCACATTTTGCCTGCATCTTTGCACATTCCACAGGTCAATGCAATAATTTAATGATTTGGAATATGCGATGTCATGCATCAACAACAAAACTGACAGGGTGACACATGCCTTCAAATTTGTAAAGAGTGTGGGAGCTTCAGAATGAGGGAGTCAGATTGAAATTGATGAGTACTGCAATACATCGTAAATAGAGTTCGGTCTGTGCAGCATAAATCATGTGTGAGGTGGATTATGGGAAATGGAATATCGTGGCTGATGGTCGTAAGGCGGATTCAGTGGGGGCACATGAATGCAATGACTGACTGGTTTGCAGATAGGAGTGAAAAGTGGTGATTGAAGGGAGTTCAGCGTTCTGGCTGTTAATTTGTATTAGTCATTGAGCTGATAGCATTCAGTGTTGGAGATGAGTGGGAGGAGTGGCACAGGGGAGAAGGACGTATTTCTTGTAGGAAGTGGACTACAACACCTGCACGCAATGGTTGCAGTTACAGAACAGCGTGTGAGTTCGTGCATAAGGGAAGTGGGTGATCATAATGCCAGCGGTAGAAGTATTGAATTCAGGAAGGAGGATGAAGTGTGAGAAATGAATATAATTATTTGTATAAAATGTCTTGAATGAAGAGAGTGGAATGTTGTGACAAGGGTTCGCAGGACGCAGTTACTGAAAAAGTGGGTATCAGTGCCGGAAAGTAATGCGTTTCAGTGAGTTATGGAAGTGGGATGCAATGACTGACGATATTTATTTGGAGTGACCAATTATCTTATGACCAGCCACCAATAGCGTGTATTATGCCAATGGTGTGTGTTTGATGTGGTGCTAAGCATTTGGATAATTTCGTCGGTCATGGGTAGGATAGTGTGTTCTGGTGAGAAGGTCAATATGTTGGTGACGGATTGTGTTGCATGGCATTGGAATGTTGTGTTCTGTTTTTGGTAAAGTATCTGACATTTCGTGGCGTGTGTATTCTTGTGACAGTGACATGATATGGGTTATGGTATACTTTCTTGGTGATGTTTTGTGAGATATTCGGTGACATCTCGTGTTGGCTATAGGAAGTATGATACTATTCCGGCACGGTGTAAATCCCCCTGCCATTTTCAACAAGCCGTACAAATAATGTACACCTCGTGCCATAATTTATTAAATTTCGAGAAGCAAAGAACTGTCCCAGAGTTCACAACTAAAAATAAAAAACACAAACAATTTTATTCATTAATCCGAACAGAGAGAATATTCAAACCAACATTTATTTCCAAAAGCTTTCCATTAGAACGATCTTTTACCTCCCACTGTACAATGTTAGTCATATAAGGAAAAAGAAATACAAAATAAAATCGAGTTTCAAAACTAGTCAGCTGTGTCGATTCCATTTCGTGGCTTTTCTTCAGTAGATTTTTCTCAAGGTCAGCTTCGACATTCTGTCGCACAAACTTCATACAGATGTGCACTTTTCGGAGAGCTCTTCAGCTAGGAGTCGAATTGGTAATGTCCTACGCAGTTCGCCAACTCACTCTTCAAAATGTCCGGCTTTGTCTCCCAAAACATCGAATCATTTCATTCGCTTGATTTCATCATCAACAGTAAAATTCAAAATCAATTGGAAATTGTTTTATGGGGCATAATTCCAACGGATTGGCCGAATTTGAATTGTATTTGTTCCATAGCAACATGAATATAGATGTTTGCTTCAAGCAAGTGTGTCATTTTAAATAATTTCTGTGAGCCCGTGCAAACTTCCACACTGTCTTCAATATACAGTACACTCTTGAACCTTCATAAAACCTCCACCTGTGGAAAAAAAAACAGATATCATAATGAAAAGATGGCTTCATTTGCTTCCACTATTCCTCAGCCACATTATTATGACTTGCATATGACTTTAATCTAAGTTCATAATAGCTTTGTCCTGTGTGTGTGTACATACATATATATATATATATAATATATATATATATATATATATATATGTATACACACACACATGTATAACATATATATGTATACATAATAACATTGAATGTATACCAATTTTGTATACGTTTTGTCAGTTAAATCCACGACAACGCACTTGCAGTTACATTCTTCCGACCTAAAACATCTACGAGGCATAAAGGAGAGATCTGAAACGTTTAACACCAACAAATAATCTCACATTCCTGTCTTTCAAGCTTTTCACTAATGTAAGATGATTGTCATCCATGTGCACAACCGTCTCGGACTCATTGTCCGTGACAAACACATTCAATGTTGTTCAGCAAGTACCAAACTTAATAGTTGCTTTTTTGATCCTGGAGTCTTTCCTCGACTAGATGTTAAGTCACTACGAAAAATAAGCAAGTGGCAGTTCAATACTATCCTCGTTTCCTGCTGCAGTACAGCTCCAACTCCTATGCTACAAGCATCGATATCAACTTGAAAGAGTTTCGAGAAGTTTACTGTAGCTAAAACTGGATCGGTGGTTAAGGATGTTTTTAAATGCTCAAATGCCTCCTGGCATTGTTCTGACCACCGAAAGTTTGTGTTCTTCCTCAGGAAAGCGGTTAACACAATCACTGCACCGCTGAAACTTGGAACAAACTTCCAATATAATTCACTTCTTACCTAAAATTAAAGCATCTCTTTCTTCAAGATTGGTCTTCGAAATTCTTTGATGGCTTTTAAATTTGTGTTCCATGTCGTCAACCTTCCATGACCGATGTTATGTCGCAAGCACGTCACCTCTGCTTTCGTGAATTCAGTTTTCTTTCCGTTCATTAACAGTTTTGATTCTCATACTCGTTCAAATAGCTCAGCCAAATTTGCTATGTGCAGGACTTACGAAAGGTCACTGCATCGTCCAGATAGATTAAACACTTTGTTAACGCTGTCACAATTCTGATCACTGGCCTTTGAAATGTGGCGGTGCGTTCCTCATTGCAAAGGGCATCACTTTGAATTGAATATAATCCATTTGCGGTTAAGAACTTAGAATTTTTTTCTGTCCTCTCTGATAAATGCATCTGCCATTACCCAGGCAGCAAGTCCAACTTCCTACTTTGATGGGCTTGTCGTACTTTCTCGATGCAGTCCTCCAATCTCGGTATTTCATATCAGTCCGATTTTGTTCCAGCGCTGACCTTCCGACAATCCATGCAACATCATTGAGTCTCAGCAAGTTTGGGAACTAATATGATCAGCGAACACGAAAAGATCTGCCTCAGTTCGAAGATATATTTATTGGGCATGGCCTCCACCACGTTCTGGAACAGCCTGGCTTTGAAAACATTAAGCGAATTGGGGTGTTGCTTTATTGTAACAGTATTCCCATTGTCTACCTCATTAGTCCTCCCCAACGTATTCCAACATGTGTAGTCATACTGTAATTACAAACCTTTCAACTGCGTTCTTTCCTCCTGATACAGGTAGTGTACTAACTTACCCATGCCTCAAGGACTTCGTCATTGTTAAATATATGTTGAGGTACATCAAATTCCACAATATATGAGTCCTCACTCTGCATAGCAGTAACTAACAGCTGCTTCCTTAGTTCTTTCAGACAATAACCCTCAGGTATATTCTCGGCCTCCTTTTGGGTGCATGCATCAAAATACAAGTCTTTACTTGTCTCGTCATTCTATTGCAAGTACATTAGCCTTTCAGAACAAACATTTCTGACTGACCCTCTGCCTGCTCAGGACTGTCCTATTCCATTCAGTCCAACAGTTCGCCTCTAACTGAACAACAGTTCCTTTACCTTTCTCTTGAGTTGTTGATTCATGCTGTAACTTTGGGTAGTATAAGTTCTTACCACTCAGTGTGGATAAAATACACGTATATTTTTCTTTTATCTCTTCTGTTTTCTGGTGTTCATGGGCAGCTTCAAAAAAGGGCGTTAATATCACATTGGACCCTGCTAAACCATTCTCAAGCACAAATGGATTCCTGGACCTGATACTTTATTCATCACTCAAATAATTCTTCCCCAGTGATCATTTGGCATCCCCCTGATCTTTCCTCGCGAATTGCGAACTTTTTGTCCATCTGTCCCACGAATTACCAATCTCTCGGATAAAAGGTCATAAAGAATGAAACATCGCTCAATTCTTACTGTTAGAGACTGGTTAGATGCTGCGTCTCTCAACAGTATAACCTCTGGAACCTTCTTGAGCAGTTCTTACGATTAAACGTTGTCCACAAAGGCGAATTATTTATTGAGATCATTTTCTATTTCCATACTCAGCCCTTGCCTAACATGTACACTCTTCTGCAGTTCCTTGAAATGTTTTAGGTTTTCCTTTCCGACTTTCACTGTGCTACTGGCATATCTTCTTTTATGACAGCTGTACCTACAGTGCACTTCTGTAACGACCAGCACTGTGAGATACCATGTCCCATGTTATCACAGTGGAAGTACCTGAGGCCTTTCTCCTACTTTATAAACTCATGAGCTTCTTCTTTGAGAACACTTATGAGTGTTCTCAAGTCTTTGTTTCATAGTGTCAGATCTCACCTGCTCGTTACTTCTATGTCTCACGGTGTGACCTACTTTTCCTGAATCTTGTCATGTGCACCAACTTGTATTCATCTGCTGACTGTAATGCTCATCCGACTTCCTGAAAATTCCGTTGCTCCACATGAATTCTTGTCACATCTGGAAGGGACTTTTTAAAAATCTTCCAGCAGAATTATCTCTCTTCGCCCTTCATTGGTCTTATCTCGTTTTAAGGCCTGCCCCAACTCTCAAAATAACTATGTTTAGTTCTTTCGATGTTAACGTAAGTCTGACCTGGTTCCTTCTTTCTGTTTCTGAACCACAGAATCAAACGCATATGGTACCAGTTCATAAGAACTTCAGTTAACATGTTTGACCTCCTCATAGCGTCTGGGTACCGCATCTGAAAGCGCTGCAAATGCGTCACTAGATCTGCCCACAAGTTTAGTCTGAACCAACATTACCCACAATACATTGGATCCCTACATCTGCGTCGCCAATTTTCAAATGTAAGGAAGAACGCTTCAAACTCTTTCGCATCATAATATAGTAACGTTTGACATTTAGAGATACATGTTATTTTAAACTCCATCCTGTTAAATTGACTTTTCAGACAAACTGAATTCTTTTCAAGTTCAAAATTCTCTCTTATTTCTCTCCCCCTTTCTTCGATCCTACTTTCTTTGCTCAGATAAGAACTCTCCCTCTCTCTCATTATCCTGCATTTCTTCACTCTTCTTCACTTCTTTGTTTGTTTATATTGTAACTGCATTTTTTTCAACTGCAATTTAATATGTTTCGAACGCCGCTGCACATGCCTGTTTCTCTGGCACACCTAAGTGTTTTCATTACACTTTCAGCTTCACTTTTGTCCTTGGTTAAACCAAATTCTGTATTGTTTACTAATTCTAAAGGTAACGTCTTTCTTTCCCTTTCCTACTAAACTTTCCTGAGAAATTTGGGAATCATCTTCAAACCCCAGAACGTCTTCATCAATCTTTAGAGTCATTTCTCTCATTTTTAATTTAACTAACCACATTTTAAAAAAAATAAACAAATTGTCTGGTCTACGTTATATTTTTTTAAAAAGAAGACAGTATCCTGCAAGTGTTTAAACCAACTGGGCTTTTGTTTTCTACTGCAAATCTTTTCAAATCTGTCCAAATCTCAGACTGGATCTGACTGACCGGTTCAAATCAAGGACTTGAGCTCCCAGGCTGGTTCATCACGTTACATAACGTTCTGCTAATTTAAACCAGACTCAGAAAAGATCACCTCACCTCGTAATTCTTTAAAATATTATTGGAAAATAACTACCATGTCCTCCTATAAAAAAGAGAAGTTTAACAATTTATTTTTCAAATCCAACTGAAATGAAAAAGAAAATCGAAACTATCTATCCCTGTAAACCTCACTAGTCTGACCAACTTGTCTCCGTCCCACTCCACAGGAATATGCTGAACCGATAAAAAAAATCTCTGATTCAGTTGAATCAAGCATATGAATTCCAATACCATTCTCCTTTCGATTTTCCTGTATATTTTGGTCTTCTTTTTTTCGGTCTAATTTTTCACGGATTTCATATGAAAAGATACTTTTCAGAGACCGATTCTGCAGGCACAATATGTTGGTGTTCTTTGCTGCTCACGCTAACTGTTCTAAATGTCCGGTTTTATATAACTGAATGCATCAGATCTTCTTAATGGAATGTTTTCACCAAAACATTAAAATTCAAATTTGATTGGATTTTGATATCTCGGAGCATCATTTAAACGGATTGCCCAAATTGGAATTTGTAATGTCCCTTGGCAACTCAGAACAAGCTATTTGTTTCATAGCCAAATGTTACATCTTAAAACTTGTCAGCTTGTTAGTATACAAGATGATTAGGGGTTTAGATAAGGTTGACAGTGAGAACCTTTTTCCGCGTATGGAGTCAGCTGTTACTCGGGGACACAGCTTTAAATTAAGGGGAGGTTGGTATAGGACAGATGCTAAGGGAAGATTCTTTTCTCAGCGGGTTGTGAGTTCATGGAATGCCCTGTCAGTATCAGTTGTGGACTCTCCCTCTTTATGGTCATTCAAGCAGGCATTGGATAAGCATATGGAGGTTATTGGGCTAGTATAGCTTAGGTAGGCTTCGGTCAGCGCAACATCGAGGGCCGAAGGGCCTGTACTGCGCTGTATTTTTCTATGTTCTATGTTCTAGCACATTCTGTGCTTGCCAGCTTAACATTCTCTCTTAAAGGGACACAACATACTTACAACTTCATAACAACCTTGAGCAAAGCTCAAAATCAATGAAATCCATCTAAGTCTCTCAAGATACCTTTCACCAAAAGTAATACTGTTTTCGTCATCATTCTGTAACAGGAATCGAAATGGAGAAAACTAATGTTAAGATGAAAAAACCTAAGTGCTGGAATGAAAGTTCAAATTTTATAAAGAAGCAGCTAAACAAGTCAATGGTGCATTGCCTACACTGCACTGAGTGAGCTACATATGATTCAGCTTCACACATTGCCACTTGTGATCAGTCATATTAAAGTTGGTGGCTTGGTGTCTTAGTGGTTAGCAATGCTACCTTACAACACCAGGGTCTCAGGTCCGATCCCAGCCTTGGCTTACTGCCAACGTGGAGTTTGTGCATCCCCTGCGTGTGTGCTCTGGCTTCCTCCCACAATGATGTGCCAGTCACGTGAATTTGCCACGCTAAATTGCCTGTTGTGTCAATGGGTCTTGGTGTGCTACTCTTCAGAGGGTCAGTGTGGATTGGTTGGGTCGAAGGGCCTGTTTACACATTGTAAGGGATATCATCGAAGACGAGGCAGAATAAGACTGGGTTGCCTGCTAAGTGTAAACCTTTTAGACTGAAGGATCTATTTCACTGGAGTATGACTGCAATGTTGTACATCTGCTGAAAATACGTAAAACTGACAATATTGATTTTCCAGAATACAACTTAAAAATCTAATGTCAAATCTGACATTTAAAAATACGCAATCAGTAATCCCATCATAATTCGAACGGTCTGCAATTGATTCATTTTTTGGGTTGTTGTGTGCGACCTTGTTCTCTGTCCAATTGGAAGTATGTGGTCAAACTTGAAACGTTTCAGTAAAATTTAAAATGATGTTACCAGCATTTGAGGGATTGAGTTACAGGTAAATTTTGAATAGGCTGGGCATGTTTTCCTTGGAGTGTAAGAGGCTGTGGGGTGACCTGATAGTGGTTTTTGTAATCATGAGGGGCATGAGTAGGCTAAATAGACAAAGTGAAAGACTTGAACTATAGTGCATAGGTTTAGAGTGAGACTGCAAAGTCTTAAAAGTGATACATGGGCAAATGTTTCCACGTAGAGGGAATTGTAAGTTTGAAATGTACTGCCGGACGAAGTTTTGGAGGCTGATATAATTACAATATTTAAACGGCATAAGGGTGCACATATGAAAAGGAAGGGTTTTGAGGGACATGGGCCACATTCTGGCAAAGGGAGCTAGGCTAACCTAGATAATCTGGTCGACATGGATGAGTCGTATCGAATGGTCTGTTTCCATGTTGTACCATCTCTCAGGAAAAACGAGTTTCATCATTATAATACTTAGCAAGTTATTGAAACAAATTTAGACTCCCTAATCCAGAAACTAATTCTGACCAAGGGAAAACAAACCCAAATCAAGAATGCAAAGTGAAACATCCTTCTCCAAATTTTAGCAGGCGTGTATTGCATTACAAACAAAACAAAATGAAAATGCAATGTCGTGAATATGAGGACAGATAGAAAGAGATAAAGAATAAAAAAAACACAACAATATCATTCTGTAATCACGTACAATCAAAATGATCATAAAAGCCCTGCCATAAACAAACAACAACTGAAATAAATTTCCTTCTATCAAACGAATGCATTGTGTTCACTGTTTTCAAACCTGGATTGCTGTGTATTTGAAGGAACATTGCAAATTTCGTTCAAAAGTATTAAACAGTGCAATTGTGTTTGCAAGGTTATCTCTTAATTTCCGAGAAAGGACTTTTAAATTCTGCACTTTGATATTAGACAGAGGTTGAAGTCCTTGTTCGAATGATCTGCTCAGTAGGCCGTCGGGAAGATTAGAATATTTTTAAGTTAATCTACTTTGTTGCCATTTCCCCATAACCTTTCAATTCCCCCATAAAATCATGTGATCTCAGTCTTGAATACACTTAAGCACCCAACATCCACAGATGTATGTGGTAAATGAATTCAGAAATTCGAGACCCTCCAAGTGTTACGACAAGGGGTAATCCCCTCTTCTAATTTAAAACAGCCACAGATAAAACATGCGGGCAGTGCTGTAACCTGTTCAAATTCAAGAGGCAAAGAACTATCCCAGAGGTCACTATTTATATAATAATTAACAACTTTATTTTTAAGACCAACAGACAATATGCAAACCAACAACTATATTGAACTGCTTTCTGCTAAACCTATCTTTCTCCTCCCACTCTACAATTCTCGTCTGATAAAAAAAGAGATTAAGACAGACAAAAGAAAATTGCATTTCAAAACCTGTCAGCTTTGCCGATTCTCGTTTGTAAATTTTCTGTTGTAGATTCTCTCAGGTCAGTCTCGATATTCTGCTGTGCGAAATCCCCCACAGGAAGGTAACTTGATGAGAGTTCTTCAGCTAACACTCTAGATTTGTTGGTCTTTCGCAGTTCTGCCGCAAACTGTTCAATATGTCCGATTTTGTACCTAAAACATCAAATTGTTTTAATATTATCAAAATACTAAACACGAATTTGATTGGATTTTGGTATGTTTAGGGTATAATTTAAACTGATTGGCCGAATTTGAGTGTGTAGCAACCCAACTGCTGCTCTTTGTTTTTATCAAGTGTTACATTGTTACCTTGATCAGGACAAGCTGCACTTTGGGTCAGTCCTTGCTAGCTTTTCAACTCTCGTCAAGGTACAGTACATTTCTAGCCTTTCATAACATAGGGGAGGGAAGTCCTCCACCAGGTTTTCTTAAACTGACATGTTTTTATTCTGAAGTAAGAGATTCTAATGCTACACTCTCTATCCAGGTGTACAACCTGTCCATATCACATACCCCCTCATTCCTTAAAGAATCATGAATATTAAAATACACAGAATTTCATTAATCGAATCTTTGATGAATACAGGCAACATGCACACCTCCTCATGAACAACGTTTCTCATAACTGGTATCTACCAACTGAACCATCTCTAGGTAAACCTTATTGCCAAGGGCTGATTTCCAATCGCACTGGAGAAGAACTGATAGTAGTTGCAAACGAGTCTGCCACCTGAAGAATGTCAGCATGGGGGATCATAATGAGAGGCAATCATAAAGTACTTAATATTCAATATTAAGTTGGTAAAGCAGAAATATCTTACAACGTTTTTGAAAAAAGATTGACAAAGTGCAGAATTTCCGTGTTTAAAGATGAAATGGGGAAAGTTGTTTGGAAAAGTGTTTTGTATAATAAAAGAGTTAAGAAACAAAAGGAAAATTTGAAAAGAGAATACAGCATTCAAAGTAGCTATATAGTATGAGAAATGGAAAGACAGGATATTCCAGGCTAAAATATCCTGATGTACTTTTATGCTTAGAAGTGATACATTCAAACCAAGGAGTTAAGGTTCAATTGTTAGTTTTTGGTTGAACAAGAACAATAGAAGGAAATTAGGTGAATAAAACACTGCGGATTAATAAAGAAAAGTCAATTCAGTCTCGGTGGCAACTTGCATGACCGCAGATAGCTTGGGAACAAACAATTGAGGAAAAACAGGGAGAGACACCAGGATCAGTTTATGCCCGAACTCATGCTTGGGAGTGTCACCAGAGAGGGCAGTGCAGTACGTCAGAATAGTATTGATGTCGGTAACTTTTCCAAGCCAGGGAGAACTTTTCATCTCAGACTCAGGTTCAGGAGGCTGAGACAGAACTGTAAATTGCTAGCCTTGACGCAACTTCTCCAATGCAAGAATGGAAGTGAGGCTCCCTTGTTGAATATGTCTGACATCATGTAAGAAAACAGGCTAAAGCTGATTCTCCAAAAAATTGCATGTTGGGTGGAATGACAGTGCTAAATTGTCCATTGTGTTCATAGATGTGCAGGCTGTGTAGATCACATTACACGGACACAATAGAAATGATGGATCTAATTTGAAAGCGCTTCGAAGAAAGAGTGCGGAAAAAATGGGCTAAATAGCCGTTTCCACAGAGCAGATATTCCTTACTTCTATCATTTACTCATCAGCTTGGTTGTTACTGAAATCGCCTAACTAAAAAAATGACTTTGAATGATAACTCACGTCTTCTTTTACTCATTTTGATCAAAATTTCTGTTATCCATTAGGCACTTTAAGCCTAACAACATACCGGATTTACTAAGGAAATCATGGAGGAAATCAGGAAGGAAAAGAGGCAAATGATGCACACTGAAAGAATGCTAGAAATACCAATGAGCCAGAGCATTTCAAGTGTGGAGAGCCATAGTGAGAAAAATAAAGTGGGCTAACATGAAGCATAAGGAAAGAGTCCCAGGTGCACTCCATCAAAGAGAAAAGGCAAGTCTTCAATATGTTAACAATGAAAGATTAATGGAGGATAAAGTGGGGTCTATCAGGTACAAATATGTTTAGCTACTCCCTGAATAATTTATAACCGAGATAATAAATGAGAAATTTGATGTGGACTTTGCAAAGTTAGAAAAATGAAAGCGACAGCTTAGTTTAAAATGTCGATTTTGCACAACTGAGCTGCATGTTAATGGAGATAGGAAAGGTGTTCAATCGCCTGGCAGCACTACTGGTCGAAAAGTCTTCAGGACCAGACAGATGTATCCTGCCTTGCTGACAGAGGTAAGCAATCAAATTGTGGTGTCGTTCGTGCTGGCTGGAAGGCTGAGCAGCGAGGAGGATGTGCAGATGTGTCTGTGTTATTTAGACAGAATCAATACAAGGTAAATTCGTGATATTTGTTAAAAGTAGCTCAGGTTTATGATATGTTTGTAAGTTAGCTCGCTCAGCTGGAAGGCTTGTTCTAAACGTTTCTTCACCACGCAGAGGTTAGACCATCAGTGTGAGCCTCCAACCACGTATGTAAATGTACGTCATGTGTGGAAGAATGTGTATACATAATGGTATTTATTCGTCAAGGTAGGCAGGCAGACTACTATTTGAAATGTCACAAAATTATTTGTCAAGATTTGAGTCATGCTGGAAAATCACAGCATGTCGGGCAGCATACCAGACCAGGTAAATCGGCGTTCTGGGCAAAAGCTAATCATCAAGCCACTTGCCCACTTTCCAACGACCCCTTCGCCCACCTCCAACCCACCACAACCACCTGGACACTCCGTCTTCATTACCCGACCTCGACATCTTTATTTCCAACTGTCACCGAGACATTAACAACCTCAGTCTATTCTACATCTTGCCCTACTCCAACCTCTCGCCCTCACAACCTGCAGCCCTCCACTCCCTCTGCTCCATCCCTTAACTCACCATTAAACCAGTGCACAAAGAGGGGAGGAGGTGTGTGCGTGCAGTGGTAGTTTGACGCACTGATCTCTACACAACTTGAAGCCACCACCTCCTACCACCCGCTTGACGATAACGCCATCACTAAATCATCACTTCCCATACTATGCACAACCTCAGAACCTCAGTGGAACTCCCAACAGCTTCCAACCTCATAATTCAGGAATACCGCACAGCCCGATTCTATGTCCTACCCAAGATCCACAAGCCTGATGACCCCAGCTGACCCATCATCTCAGCCTGCTCCTTCCCCACCGAATTCATGCTCACTTACTACGATATTGTCTCATTCCCCCAGTCCAAGAACTCCCAGCATATCTCCCGAAAACCATCATTGCCCTCCACCTCCTCCAAGACTTCCGTATCCCAGGTTCCCAAGACGTCATCTTCACCATAGACATCTAGTTCCTTTCCATTGGCACCAATAAGTACTACCCTTGCCCCCAACTATCTCTTCCTATTTGTTGGCTGCATGTAATTTATTTTTCTGATGAAGGGATTTTGACCGAAACATCGATGTTCCAGCTCCTCGGATGCTGCCTAACCTGCTGTGCTTTTACAGCACGAGTCTGAACTTGACTCTAATCTCCAGCATCTGCAGTACACACTTTCGCCATATACGCATTTAATTGAGTACAGTTTGAGAGAAAGCACTGATCAAAGAGGCCTGTGTTCATTTGTCTCTGAGTAAATAACAGTACAGGTGCAGCACGTGTTAAAGAAGGCAAGCTGTATTTTGGCTTTTGATCGGGCGAAGGATTTGAGTGCCAGAAAAAAAATGCCTTACATCCATTTTCCAACGTATTAACGAGGCATAAATGGAATATTCTGAGCTGTTTTAGAATACTTAAAATATGAAGGAGGTTATTGCTCCGCAGTGAAAGTAGCGAATGTTTATCGAAATGCTTCCTGGGATGACACGGTTGACATATGTGGAAAGATCGGATTGTTTCAGAAAGTTTTCCCTGGAGTTTAGAAGATTGAATGGGAGAAATAATAGAAAACATCTTAATTTCAAAATGACTTGACAGGCTAGATGCAGGAACGATGTTAACGATGGTGGGAGAGTCCAAAATAAACTTGAAAGTTTAATTATAAGCCAAAGGAAGAACAAACATAGACCAAAAAAAAGGAAACAGGCCCTTCGCCACTTCAAACCTGCGCTGATCCAGACACTGCATTTAAAGCTGCAGCTTATTTTCATAAGATCTATGTTACTTTGCTCCCTGCACATTCTTGTATCTATCTTGATACATGTAATGGAAAATTATCCACTCACTGTGAAATTTAAAGAGAATACTTTTCTTAAATTCAGTGCTCTACTGAGGTTTGTAAATGATGCTTTGATAAAGGTTTGCAGTTAGCTTCCCTCTGTTTCACTTCTGTAAACAGTCAACTTGACATTGCGATAGTCAAACTCCGCGAAAGCTGAAGGACTGTTATGTCCAGAACCGGGAATGAGAGGACAACAACTTGAGCTTCCCCCAGTCTTTGCCCTTGAGAGTGTTATAACGAACACTAAAAGGCAGGCGTCTGCAAATTTTTCAATACTGTTTGCATTGAGGCATCTGACATAGTGTAATGAGTCAAAATCTTGCAGAATTTTTAATAAAGATCCTTTCTTTGCTTTTGCTAATAATTGAGTTATGTCGATTTAATTTCCACGACAATGCGGTATAAATTATGGTATGCTTTCCACTTCTACCACTTCCATTGGCAATGCGGTCAGCCTCCTCCCTCACCCTTTGTGTGAAGAACGTTCTATGAATATCTTCCCACAACCTTTTAAATCACACTTAGAACTCGTGAACCCTAGTAATTGAGTTACACACGGTGAGAAAGAAGTCTTCTTGCTTTCCACCCTGTCTACACATGTCACGATTGCTGACCTTAATCACGTCCACCCGAAAACTCTCTTCTTATTGAAAATATTCTTAATCTGTTCAACCTCTCTTCATAGCTAGCACCGTCCAATCGAGGCAACACTCTGATTAACCTACTCTGCAAACTCTCCAAATCATCCACATCCTCTTGTTAATGTGGCGACCAGAACTCTACGCTGCATTCCAAATGCAGGCAAACAAAAATCCTGTACGACCGTAACATGACCCGCCAACTCTTGTACTCAATAGACTGTTCAATGAAGGAAAGCATGGCCGTATGCCTTCTTGATCACATTACTGAAAAGCGTTGCCATTCTCAGGGAAAAATGGACCTGAACTCCCAAATTTCGCTGTATGTAAATTTTTCCAAGGACTTTTCCATTTACTGTAAAGTTCGCTCTTGAACTGGATCTTCCAAAATATATTATCTCACAATTGCCAGGATTGAACTCCTTTTCCCATTTTTCTGTCCATCTCTCCAATCTAACTATATTGTGCTGTATTCTCTGACATCCCCTTCACTATCTGCGACTCCACCAATCTTAGTGTCATCTGAAAACTTGCTACTCAGGCACCTGATAACGTCCTCCAAATCATGTATGTACATCACAAACAACAGTGTTCCAAGCGTTGATCCCTGTGGTCGCAAGTCCCTTCCAATACTACATTTTGTTTCCTGTTGTCCAGCCAGTTCTCCATCCATCAAGCTGGAACACGATGGATCACATGCGATTTCATGTTCCCCATCAGCCAACAATGGGGAACTTTATTAAGTGCCTGACTAAAGTCCAAATTTCTGGCCTCTGCAGCCCTTCCTCTTTCAATATAATTTGCCACCTCAACAAATAATTTTATTAGGTTAGTAAGACTTGACTTTCGCCGCAAAAATCTATGCTGCCCATTACTGAAGAGCACATTTTCTTCCAAATGCAATAGTTTTGTCCCTCGCTTTCGCTAAAATTGACGTCAGGCTCACTGGTCTCTGAATTCCTAGAGAATCACTGCTTCTCTATTAAACAAGGGGACAATATTAGCAATTTCCCAGTCATCTGGTCCGCATCCGTGTTCAAGGATGCTGCAAGAATATATGTTAAAGCACATTTATTTCCTCTCTCTCTTACATCACTGACATGTGGTAGATCCCATCCTGACCTGGGAATTGTATACTATACCCCCATACCTCCTCCCTCCTTATGCCTACACGACCTAGAGCACTCACAGATCGATTCCCAATCTCAAACTCCGTAATGTTCCTCTTCTCAGTGAATACCGATACAAAGTTCTCGTTAAGGATCTCACCCATTTTCTCTGACTCCATGCATATGTTTCCTCGTTTGGCCTTGAGGGGGTTAACCTTTTCTCTAGTTACCCTCTGGCTCCTTATAGATGAAAAAATGCTTTGCGATTATCTTTAACCCTGTTTCCTGAACATATCTCATGACTCATTTTTGCCCTCTTAATTCTTCATTTCGCAATGGCCCTACATTCCCAATGTTCTTCCAAAGCTTTGGTTAGCTTCTGTCGCCTCGACATTATGTACACATTCGTTTCCTCTTAGTTGGATTCACAATTTATCCTGTCATCCAAGGTTCCTCAACCTTGCCATTTCGATCGCTTATTTCACAGGAACATACTTCTTCGAAATTCTAAGCAAGCTCTTTTACAAAGCCTTCTACGTGTATCAAAAAGCAACATTTTCACCAAATCACTCAATAAAGTAATTAAAAAAATAGAAAGTCGTTACCTGATCAGTTCAAGAGTTTTTTTTTCATGAGAGGAAGAGGGCGGATGGGAGACACGACAGATGACGTACCTTGGGTTCAGCCGCTACCTAATAACAAAATTTCACTTAGCGATCCAAGAGACCGCTGGTCCTCGCTCTCAACTCTGGACAAATGTAGGTTCCGAGGCCCGCGAAAAATATTTAAAACAGTTTAACTCACCTTCTCATGAGCCCTCCCATCTTCGCTCTCACCCGAAGTCCCGAGGCCCCGAAGACACATGTCTGTTTGTTGAACGGTTTCACTCAACTTCCAACCAGCCATCTGGTCCCCGCTCTCACCACTCAACAAATGCAGTCTCCAATGCCGGAAGTAAGATTTTAACTAAGTTTCACTGGCTTACCAAGCAGACCTCTGGTCCTCCTTCTCCCCCCTTGAAAAATGGAGGCTCCAAGGCCCGAAGTAAGCTTTTAAACGGTTTCAGTCACCTTCCCAGGAGCCCTCTGGTCCTCCGCCTCACCTCCCAACAAATGGAGGACCCGCCGCCAGCGGTCAGTGTTTGAAAACGGTTCCACTTACCTTCCCAGCAGCCCTCTGGTCTTTACTGTCACCTCTAGAGGAATGGAGTCTCCAATGCCCCCGGTAAGTTTTTGTACGGTTTCATTCACGTTCCAAACAGTCCTCCAGTCCACACTTTCACCTCTTGTCAAATGCCGTGTCAGACGCCCGAGGTAAGCTTTTAATTTGGTATCATTCACATTCCCAGCAGCCCTCTAATTGCTGCTCTCACCTCTCGACAAAATCATTCAAATAATTAATTTAGGAATGAGGAGAAGTTTGATCACGCACAGAATGGCGGACCTAACGAATTTACGAACACAAGTGGTTGAGACCAAATTAAGATGTATTTACAAGAAGGCAATCAAATTTTATTTGTGGACAAAAGTTCTCCTTGATATCAGGAAGGTGGCACTATGACACTGAGGTCAATGATCTATCGAGCATAAGGAAAGGCGGAGCAGGTCAGATCAGTTGAGTGGCCAACTCCTCCTCCTATCTTCTAAGTTTGTTACTTTCACCAATGTACTGCCTCCATGAATGACAGGAGCACGTTAAAAAGAAGAACAACATGGGCAACATAGTGTCTGTGCTGGAGTCACAATGAGGAAGTGCTGGTTTTAAACTGGGGTGGATAAATTTAAAAAAATTACACAGACCAGCTTACTGTCCAACAGGTATAATTGAATTTTCAAGTTTTAGGAATATATGGTAAAAGACTAAAGTGTCATACTGGTGTTGCAACACATGGCACAAACCTATATTGCTGTTAGGTTTTTAATCACTTGGAACGGGAATTCTGTTTTCGATTGTTAAATATGTAAATTCAAACACTTCTTTCATGATGCAGTCTCAAGATAAATTAGGGTTATTTTTAAAGTCGCCATCTCAACTCAGACAATATATTGAAATAGTTGCATTTAGAGTCTGTCTGAATTCCAAACTTGACTCAGACTGGTTGTACTTTCAAAGTAGAAATTTATAAAATTTGACATTGACTGACTGCCGACAGATAGTGCTTGTTTGAAAATAATTTCCGACCTCCAAATGTAAACGTGCAAGTGCAATTTTACCTTATGGACTTATATATGCATGTGATTGAGTATGAGTAAGAGAGAAACATTGAGTGTGGGGAATGTGTGTGT
Source organism: Chiloscyllium punctatum (assembly GCF_047496795.1). Classification (NCBI taxonomy): domain Eukaryota; kingdom Metazoa; phylum Chordata; class Chondrichthyes; order Orectolobiformes; family Hemiscylliidae; genus Chiloscyllium; species Chiloscyllium punctatum. The sequence goes on from NC_092781.1 coordinate 2,103,854, forward strand.
TTGTAAGTGAGAGAGTCTGCTCATTAGAAAGCGTTCTGACCATTCCAGCTAAATGACGAAGGAGCCGCAGTACTTCCAAATCAACCTGTTGGAATACAACCTGGTGTTGTCTGTTTATAACTTTTCCCCTGACATTCCGAAAGTAATATTACTTCCCACCACTTGGGCAGGGAGTGGTTGAATATGGCCTCCAACATATCTCATCCACTTCCCATTCTCCGCCCTCAAACCCCAAAACTCCAACGGCAACAAGAACAGAACCCCCTCGTCATCACTTTCCACATTACCAACCGTTGCATAAAGCACATTATCCACCAACATTACCGCCGCCTACGAACGAACCCAACACCAGGAATATATTAGCCTCCCCACCCTTACCCGCTTTCTGCAAACAACTTACTCTCCGTGACTGCCTGGTCAGGTCCACTGCCCTCAACAACCTATCATACACTCCTGTCATCTTCCCATCACCGCAGGAATTGAAAATTCTGCGCTCACTCCACCTCCATCGCCTTCATCTAAGGCCGCTAAGGAGAGCACTTCACTTACATACCTACCAATTTCATTTATTGCATCTGTCGCACTTGATGCGATCTTCTTTACATTGGTGAGAGTGGACGCCTTCTTGCACAGTGCTTTACGGAACATCTCCGCAACACCCTGTGGCAAAACATTTCAACTCCCTCTCCCAATCTGCTGAGGACATGGAGCTCCTGGGCCTCCTCCAGCGCCACTCCCTCATCTCCCGACGCCTGGAAGAAGAGCGCCTCATCTTCTGTTTCTGAGCTCTTCAACCACAGGGCGTAAGTGTGGATTTCACCAATTTCCTCATTTCCCATCCTCCCACTTTACTCCAGTTCGAAACTGCCAGCTCAGCACCATCTTCTTCACCTGTTCTACCTTCCAATATCCTTTCCACCTATTCACTCCACCCTCATCGCTGACCTATCACTTTCAACTCCACCTCCACCCACATATTATACCATTTGCTATGTTCCCCCCAGCACCACTTCCCTCCCATTTTCTCTCCAGCACGGAGGCTCCCTGCTTCATTCCTGACAAAAGGCTTTTGCCTGAAACGTCGATTTTCCTGCTCCTCGGATTCTGCCTGATCTGCTGCGCTTTCTCAGCACCACTCTCATCTTGACTCTGATCTCCAGCATCCGCAGACCCCACATTCGCCTTAGAAAAAAGATCTGGCAAGCCGTAGATGATGTCTTTTCTGTAAAAGTAACATCTGACATCAGAAGATGTTCTCTGGCATTTTTTTTGAAACCGTTGAGGGAATTGTTTGAAACAGAGAAAACAACAGCTGTTCGAAATAGCCCAAAATAATTTCCAGGATCAGAGCAGAGTAATCAGAACAGAAGGTGCTTTGGTAAACGAACAAAGATGAGACCAATACCGTGGTGAAATAAAGATATGGAGGGCAAGGGAAGCGAATGCAAATGTGTTCTAAACATATGCACAGGGGGCGGCAGAGGTTAGAAAGCAGACTTCATGCTTGAGTTACTTTACGAAGGCCAAATCAAATCCACTCTGGCGCATCTGAACATGAGCCAAAACTATGGTCATCTCGAGGTTGTGGAGGTTATTTTTTTCGGTCAGGGATACTGGAATAGTTCTCCACCAGACAGATGGAAGATAGAGCAGGAGGAAAGGAGGGAGATAGAGGGAAATGTTCGCTATCTCCTCAGGTGGACAACACGATACTGTTCCCACTAATTTAACGAGACGTAAAAGAATATGTACCAAGAGCAAGATCGTCCTTTGGTGTCAATATAATAATCCCAATTGTCAATCTTTTATCATTTCGTTTTGTGCAAAGTTCCTGTAAACCGCCTGAACATTTTTTGTGGAACAAACCTAATAAACTGGCAAAACATTCCCGCCAAGCGATTCATAGTGCTGGTAATCACAAACCCTTTCATGCAACAACATCTGACATTTGATTTCCTTTCAGTTCATAGAATACAGGAGTTCAGTTTGGAAACAAGTTTCGCCTTTCCCCTGGAAGGCTGCTCGGACCATGAAGGGCATCGCTACATTATCGGAAAGATTTAATGTGAAACCACGAGTGTTAGATTTGGAAATCTGTAGAATAAAGAGAATTGGAGCTCCCATTCTTCTTCGACATGAATTTCAGCAAAATCTCTACTTGATTTCCCTCCATTATTGATGGGAAATAACCTGAAAGGTGTCAATAAGGTTGAACAGTTAGGAGTGGGAATAAAGTGTGAAATTCCTTTGACTTCATTTCTCTAATGCATGGTCTCTGAAACGGGTTTAAAATTGTTTGAATCGAACCGTTGACATTATCCCAAGTTTTAGCTGAGTTTTCTTGTCCATCACTTAAGTATGTCCTTTTGCTGTCTGGATTCATTGCGCTGTACAGCATGGATACACACTCTTATGTCCAACTCATGCATGCTGAAGAAATATCTGAAATTAATCTATTTTCGTTGGTCAACATTTAACTCATATCCCTCTGACCTCTTCCTCTTCATATACCCATCCAAATTCCTTATAAATGTTGCAAATTTGCAGCCTTCATCATTTCTTCTGGCAGCTCATTCAATACACGCAGCACCCTCTATAGGAAACGTTGCCCCTTCGGTGCCTATTAAATCTTTCCCAACTCCCCTTAAATCTTAGCTATCTGGTAATGGACTCCCCTAACACTAGAGAAAAAGCCTTGGGTATTCATGCTGTCCATGCCTGCCATAAGTTTGCAGCCATGGATCAAGTGACCCTGCTGGCTGAAAATAGATGCAACTTTAGGAGTTTCTACCAGAAGCTAAAACTCTTTCTCTCTGGCAAAGCCCATATAAATCTTTTCTTTTAAAGTTTTCAAATACTTTCATTTAACAGGGAGACAAGAATTGCAGGCATTTTTCTGCAAGTGGCCTAACTAATGTCCTGTACATTATTTAAACGTGACCTGCTCCACTGAATGAACTGATCAGTAAAGGCAACCATACCAAAGGACTTCATCACAATCTTATCGAACTGCGACTACAACTTCAAGGAAACCTGAAACTGCACTCCATCCTCTTTTTGTTTGGCAATATGAATCAGTACATTCACCTTATCTGGATAAGTCTTGCCCTGATTTGCCTTTTCAAAGTGCCGCATCACACGTTTATCTAAATTAAAATCCACCTGCACTGGTAGAATCCCGTTGTATTCTGAAGTAAACGTCCTCCCTGTCCTCTACAAATCCAGTTTTGGTGTCATCTGCAAGCTTAGTAACCATGTCTCGTATGTTCACACCCGAATTATTTATAAACGTGATGTAAAGCAGGGGGGCCGGCACTGATCCTTATGACATACCACTGTACCGAAATTATGGTTATTCAGATTTCCTTCCAACAATTGTCCACAACTGATGTTCGGCTCATCGGTCTGTATTACCCTGGATTCTTCTTAGGTTTCATAACACATACGGACAGAACATTTTCTGATACACATTTTGCTGTGAAGAGTGACCTGGGTGTCATTTTCCACGACGCATAGAATGTTGGTCTGCAGGTTCAATAGGAGAAAGTGAGGACTGCAGATTCTGTAGATCAGAGTCGAGAACGTAGTACTCTGAAAGCGCAGCACGTCAGTCAGAAAACTTGGAGAAAGACAATCGACCATTCATTCCTGATGAAGGGCTTATGCTCAAAGCGACGATTCTCCTGCTTCTCGGATGCGGCATGACATGCCGTGCTTTTCCAGCACCACTGGAATACTGACTCTAATCTCCAGCATCTGCTGTACCCACTTCTGCCAAGATTGGGATGATGTTCATTGGAGTTTAGAACGGTGAGGTGGCTCCTTCACAAACATTTGAAATTGTAAAGCCGCTGGATAGTATGGAAAGAGAGAATATGTTTTTAATGGTGCATAAAAAATGGACAAGATGGCACAACCTCAAAATAAGGGAACTAGATTTCGGACCGTATTGAGAAGGAACTTCGTCACCCAGAGGATTGTGAATCTGTGGAAATACATGCACAATAATGTAGTTGAGGCTTCCACATTGAACGTTCTTTTTTATTAAATGATAGGTTAGAATTTTAACGTCAAGGAATTAAGGGTTATGGCGAGAGGGTGGTAAGTGGTTCTGACACCCGATAAGAGCAGCCATGATCTTGTTGAACTGCAGAATGGGCTCGAATGGCCAGATGGTCCGCGCCTACTCCTATTTCTTCTGTTCTTATTTTCTTATGTTCTGAACTATTTCCTCTCCGTTCAAGCCAATAACACTCCAGCAGCCCAGTCTATGATGACGAAGTTAAAATCCCGTAAAATAACAAAGAACACATTTTACAGAAAACTGAGAAGTATTTGAAGAAAATTTGCAGAACTGCTGAATATTGTTCAGTGAATAACCGCAATAGTAAACAAATAAACACTCACAAAAAAAGTGCAATCAATCAAGTAACGCCTCACGTTGGTGTCGCAGTTGTTAATAGCAAAACAACCAAATATTTGGAAATCATCAGTGGCTGAAGACACCTGTGTGGCCTTCATGGTCTGTGACTAAGGGATATCATGCATCCTGCAATATCATGGAATCACTACACTGTGGAAACAGGACATTTGGGGCGAAATGTCGTCACCGACTCTCTGAAGAGTAACCCATCTAGACACATTCTCCTCTCCTGTTACTTTACATTTAACCCTGACTAATGCACCTAACCTACACACCCCTTGAACAATATGGACAATTTTGCAATGCAATTTACCGAAACCGCCTACATTTGGCTTCTGGGGGGAGCAACAAGAGGAAAACCACGCAGACACGTTGATGATGAGCCATCTCCACACCGTTAGTTGGCCGAGGCTGGAATCGAAGCCAGGTCACTGTGAGGCAGCAGTTTGGGAAGAAGGTGGGAAAGCCAATATTTTGTCTTTATTCATCACAAAACAATTTGAGCACAAGATCAAAGAAGTCTTGATGTTTCATTGGCAGAGAACAATAGTGAGACGATGCCTTGAGTATTATGCACATTTATGGTAACCTTGGCAGGAAAGTATGTACTTCCACTGAGGTTAACAGGACTGTTCCCTACGGTTATCTAGAATAGCAGAGAATATTCGTCATGTGTGGGATGGGGTGATCTGCACAGGATGAAACATCTGATATATCCATATTCATTTAAGTACTGATCACAACTTCTTTTAATCATGTCTGGCTGTGGCGATTTAGGGCGGGCCTTTCAGCTTGTGGACTACCATGTCATTTCAAGATATCTTCTGTCTATTTCTTGGACAGAACTAAACACATGCGTTGCTTCAGCCTCCGGTTCCAGTCTCCGCTTACAGCCAGAATGTCCCCCAATTGTATTATTCAGTTCTCAGTATACTGGTAAGTGAATCCCTTCATTCTGTGTGAGAGAATTATGGAGTGAAATGAGTTAAATGAATCGTTTCATGTCATCGCTGTCATGAATGTCAGTCTCCATGGACCGTAATTGTACAACTGGAGTGTGCCCCTCTGGTATAATAAGGCCATCCTTCGATATGTTTGCGACACTGTCAGTGAGTTCAGCACACCCAACACGAACAGAGATGAGCAACACAAGTACCTAGATTGCTATTTGAGAACAATATATCACAGCGATGAAAAAGTGATTTGAAATCTAACTATAGTCAACTGCCTAGATCCAGCAATGGACTGCAATCCAAGGACACTGAGTTGGAGTAGTGCAACAACAGCTTGGAATGTGGAAACAACGACGTGGTACGGTGATGCAAAGACATGGAAAGTGAGAAACGTAGACTGGAACGGCACAAAAATAGCGAGGGTTTTCTTTGGGATGAGTCACTCGTCTGCACCATTTGACCGATTGAGTCTAATAAATCGCATTGAAAGAGCCCTTCAATACATTCAACTGGTTTATTATCCCATTCTCGCTATTGTTGGCCTGCTTGGTAATTCTTTCCAATTTGTATCCACCCTGGCATTACTGTGCACCCATTGCTGCATATGATGACTCCGTGGTTTACATTGACAAACTCTGAGCAAACATATTACCGTGCTTGACATTCAATTGTTGCCTCTGGTCAGCCTGAAGAGTCTCTGATTCCCGCTGTCAGTAATTTAAATGTTTCTATCTCAGTGCTCTTATTGAGTAAATACTGGCACATTATTGTAATTGGCATGTATTTAAATCAGTTGTCAAAGTGAACCTACACTCTCTCGTTCTGGTCATAGATATCCATGCTTTGCCTTTGGCGCCATTGCATAATCCAGGTCGTGGTCATTGATTTGAACGGAATTATCGAAGTCGTGATTTGGAGATGCAGCAGTGCATATTGTTGATAGCGGGATTAATTTTTAAAGTTGTCAGCTGGGTTTTTATTGAGTGCACTAAATTTCATGATGCTGACAGGTCGTAGAATGATGTCAGAGCGGCACTGTTCCAAGCAAGTAGAGAGTATTCTATGAGTAAACAGAAGTGAGCAATTGCCCATTTCGAGCCTGCACGCAGTCGCTACCTTCTCTGCATGAGGACAGTTTAGAAAAAGTGACTTTGTCCGTTTCCAACACTCCAGTACTGGATCGTTGATTGCTCTTCAGTCTTCAGAATGCAGGATGGATTATTCACAATGACACATGGGTACTCAGGAATTATAAGACAAAGGACACCACTGGCAACAACAAACTAACCCAAGAAAAACCATCATGATCAAAGTGCGGACATTATATCCGACTGACGTGACTTCGAGTGACTTTAACAACATCGCACCTATTTCCTGTGGGATTTACCAATTTCAGCAACATGCATTATAACATACAGTCATAGAGTCATACATGAAGAAAACCACTCGATTTACCTTATCCCACATTTTCATTTGTAATCAAATTATGTTAGGTCAACTACGAGCTGCAGCAAAAAACCCTAATACTGTGATAAACATTTGGTAGAACAATATAACAGTATCCTATTTGTTTGTCACGTTAAGTTGTATGGAAATCTGATCTCTTTGATCCGAGCAGATCCAATAACTTCACTGTTTATGTTCCTCAGCGAACGTAATAACCATCATAATTCTCTCCTGGAAAAAGTGTGGTCTCTCCCAATGCGTCACTCACTGCCTGATGGCTATGGCAATGGCTGATTTACTTGTCGTCATGACTGATCTCATACTGCGACGCATTCCATTCCTCTATTAGGTAGAGCACCATTTCTTATAAAACATTCCTGTTTGTAACATCCATGCTGTCCTGCTCCGTGCCGCCACTGACTGTTCTGTCTGGTTCACAGTTACTTTCACCTTTGATCGATTCGTGAATATTTGTTGCCCAAAAGTGAAAAATGAATACTGCCGTGTGAAAACACCGTCAGTGGTTCTGGGAACTGTGACTGGAATGAGTTGTTTGAAGAACATTTCTTGGTATTTTATGTTTACAGGTCAGTATAGTCAGAGGGATGGACCCTGGTTCTGCTGGGTGTCACGACGTATCAGGTATTCTTCCTTGTGGGGCGCAATTGAGTTATTTCATTACCTACTCACCCCAGGAGTTGCTTTTATTCTCATTCTGCTTCTCAATGGTTTAACGGTCAGGCATATAATCGTGGCCAGCAGATCCCGAAAGAGGCTCCATCACCAAAGGAACAGGAAGACCATCAGAGGCACAGAGATGAACAATCGAAGGAATTCAATAATTTTGTTGTTCCTTCTGTCAATCAATATTATTGTGTTATGGTTAGTATCAATGGTGTTTTCCATAAACAGACGACTGTTTTTTCTGAGATATCTGTCAAAGAAGCTGTCAGTTTTTGTAATGGAACTGGGCTACATGCTCTAGCTTCTCAGTTGTTGTACAAACACTGCGATATATGTCTTGACACAAACTAAGTTCAGAGAACATTTCAAGAATATTGTCAATTATCCCTTTGCTGCAATATTGAAATGTATCAAGTTTTGAAAACGATTAAAGTATTGCACTATAAGAAATCAATCCTGCAACCACATTCGCTGGTGACTTCCATCCAGGCATATTTGAAATTACAATTTTGCCTCTTTATTTTGCTGCGGCTGTTTCTGTTTCTGCTCTCGTTTATCTGTACACTTGCTCAAGATGTGTGCATTTGTGTGTATGAATATAAGCATAAAAAAGATAAATAGGGAAACAGGATTGCTTCCATATTTTCTATTCAATAGTGATCGTGACATGATGAAATATCATCAGTTGTTTTTATGTGGGACACTTTGATTTGAATCTTGTTCTGGCAATTTGCATAGAACACACATAAACCCATGAAAGCATGGTTCAGTCCTGTCGACGGGGGGAATTAAAAACGAAATGAAAACTCAGGTCGGTAAAGAAGCAGTACTCGACGTTTAAGGAGGCTTTTAGGTCTCTGAAAGGGCGTACATTTCTCCGAGAGATTCTCGACTGAAAAGGATGCATCATCCAGAACCCTTTTCCTCGAAGAGTGATTGCTCGCACTAAGGGACAGAGGTTTAATTTGAGGGGTGTTAGATATAGGATCGATATCAGATAGTGGGTGGCACGGTGGCACAGTGGTTAGCACTGCTGCCTCACAGCGCCGGAGACCCGTGTTCAATTCCCGCCTCAGGCGACTGACTGTGTGGAGTTTGCACGTTCTCCCTGTGTCTGCGTGGGTTTCCTCCGGGTGTTCCGGTTTCCTCCCACAGTCCACAGATGTGCAGGTCAGGTGAATTGGCCTTGCTAAATTACCCGTAGTGTTAGGTAAGGGGTCGATGCATATGTAGAGGTAGAGGTAGAGGTAGAGGTAGAGGTAGAGGTAGAGGTAGAGGTAGAGGTAGAGGTAGAGGTAGAGGTAGAGGTAGAGGTAGAGGTAGAGGTAGAGGTAGAGGTAGAGGTAGAGGTAGAGGTAGAGGTAGAGGTAGAGGTAGAGGTAGAGGTAGAGGTAGGGGTGGGTACGCTTCGGCGGGGCGGTGTGGACCTGTTGGCCCGAAGGGCCTGTTTCCACACCGTAAGTAATCTAATCTAATCTACTTTACTCAGAGAGGAGTAGGAGAGTGGAATGCACTGCCTTCAACAGTAGTAGACTCACCAACTTTAAGGGCATTTATATGGTCATAGGTTTGGCATATGGATGAGAATCGAATTGTGCCGGTGAGATGGGCTTTAGATTGGTTTCACAGCTCGGCGCCACATCGAGAGCCAAAGGTCTGCAGTGTGCTATAATGTTCTATGTTCTACCTTCTATGACTAAACATTCTACTTTCTATGAAATTTAAGGATTGTATCAAAGGGAACAACGTTGTGACCAATATGATATAATGTAATGGCATGAATAAGTTTTAAAAATCAGCAATGAATGATATTTTTAAAAATGGGAAAAAGGAGTGGAAAAGTAAATTATCAAGAAGTGTTCGCAAAGCACATGATTTCACCTTCCACGAGGGTAGAAAAAAGGAAGAAAGTACACAGAAAGTATTCATCTCTGAGTGGTGAATGTGCTGAATTAGCAATGAGAATGGAGAAATTAACATGGGCATTGAACACTCATTTTTAATCTATGTTTAAATGTGAAGACATTCAAAAGTAAGCAAAATTAAAGAAATTCACACACCGAGTCAAAAACAATCATCATCACAGTGAAGAAAGTGTGTGTACACTACTGTGGTAAAGAATAGGTAATGCATGCCTGTAGGTAGGAACAGGAGATTGGTACGAAAAAAGTATGTTCTTTTGAAAACCTGTTGCAGGCACGATGGTCGAAATGGCATCCGCCTGCGCTACAGTGAACACAGTGATTCCATTGCAAAAACTGACCAGTGTAAATGGCGACAAACTCTCGCATTTCATAACTTGCATGGTAACGTAATGAAAAGTGACAGTGAAGATCACGGAATATTAAGTGTAATTTTGCCAAATTCCCTTGAGTACAGACCAAGGAGCCAGAGAATCCAATAGTTAGTTATCTTCTAAACCGTACAAGATTTTGGGGGCAGTCAGTCAGAAGAGCAACAATCAGTGGTGTGCTCCTGCAGGAATATGGACTAAGCCGGGAATATTTCCACTGCCTCGGGCAAGGCTGTGAGCAGGAAATGTCTCCAGTTGTAACTGCTGGAAGTACAGATTGTGCAACTGGAGCAACGTCTGACGTCACTGTAGAACAACAGTGAAGCTGGAAGAAATGCAGAAAGCAAGGCAGCGAGATGACCACATCGCAGGTTAAGACTCCACGAGCAGAAAAGGTATTGTTGGTAGACAAAGACGACTAAAAAGGCCATGCGAGACTAAAAAGGCCATGTAATGGGGTGCAAAGAGATTACTGACGAACTATACTCATGTTTCACTTCTGACGTCATATGCGAAGTTGCAAACACCAGTACTGGAAATGATGTAAAACTAGCGTTTAGTAAGAAGAATAAACTAGAGTAAGTGCGACTTAGAAGACAACTTGGCTTGAAATAATTGAGAGAACAGAATGTTAATGAAATCGCTGAGCCACCGTGTTTCTACAGACAAATATCCAAGGACTGACAATCAACATCCCAGAGTATTTACACAAGTGAATTTGCAAAGATTGAATCTATTGCTGGCAAGGGACTAATTCTGTCGACATAGTTAAAGGTTTTCCTTCATCCCAGCATTCACCTGTTCGCCCCTCAAACACACCCACCAATATCACTTTGTCTCCTTCCTCATCTCCAAACGAGACTGTGGTTAGAAACTGAATTAATATGGCTGGAAGTAATATAACAATGAACGTAATGTTAAGGGGAAGATTGGTGGAGTGAGTGCAGTGTGAATAAACACGTTGGTTCAAAACACATTTTCTGTGCTCTGAGGTGAGACGTGGCTGGATTGCACTGGACGTTTGTTCCAGAAGTTTTAATCTTGTCCCAGTCATGGGCAGCCAATGAGATTTTAAAATGCTTCAAGTTGATCGACAAACTGACAGTTGACCCAGAGAGTCTACACTTGAAAGTAAAGCTCACCGGTGAATCAGACCTCCTGAGATACATTTTGCCAACATCTGGAGTGCTCTCGAAAATCCCAAACTACTGAGTCAAAATTTAATTTGCAAAATTAAAAGGTATTGTGAAGGAGATGAGAATCAGGTATAGCAGCTGACGAAACTAAAAAAACAACAGCATTTGACATTTGACAATCCTTTTCTGGATACCTCAAAAGTCTAACACTGCAACCCACTCCCAGTTCGTTGGTGGACCAAAATTGAGTTGTAACAGTCAAACATGTGTCCACATGTTGCTTGGATTGTCATTCAGTTGTTCTAGCACTGCAGAAATGCTCATTTTTTTATTATTGGATTTCTTGCATTTTAGCCAGTTGAGAGGAAGAGGAGAAATTACTCTTCTGTGTCCCCTTTTGTGAATGCCAATTTATGTCCTGTTCTTCGCCTCATGAATAATTTTAAGTAATCTCTATAGAGCCACGTCAAACCAAAATATTACACAGGAATCAGTAAAGTGATCTCAACTCAGTCTAGTCAAATAGATCTGCTTTACAGTGGGAAGAGTTTGTCAGAATTCCAACGTCTCTGCAGCTCAATGGTGGTAAGTCTCAAATCAAACAGAGGTGGGGAAAAGCTGGAGATTTCGACAAATCAGAGATCACGAAGGGTAGTGGGAGAATGGCATTTTGCTGGAAAAGAATCCAAAGACTGGGAGGGAGGCACGTCATGGAGTTAGTCCAGAAAAAAGGAAGAGTGATTTAAAATTAAGACATTACTAACTCAGGAGTCGATGAAGGTCAATCAGCGCTCTAGTTTATGCGAGACTATGGGTCTACTGCTGCATTAATACATAAGAGACATATTCAAATGAGCTTAGAATTTCAGTAGACCACGTGTGATATTCCAACCTTGGGGAACGGCCATTTGCATACAGCGCGAAACACAATGTTTGAGCTCAAAAGAAAGTTGTGCCCTAGAATCTGGCACAAGACAACTTTCTGGAAGGTACGTTTTTGTTCGACAAGGCGTGTTACCTTAGGATGTAATTTTCTCATCCACTAACTAGTCTTCTGTACAATCAATGGCTACCATTTTCGATTCCTCCCTGATATCCAGAAAAACATTAAGGTCATTTGTAAACTAGCTCACCAGTTGTACGGAGCAATGGACATACCATCAAGTTTTCAATGTGTAGCTGCAGGAACGAAGAGAACTGGCACAGTGAGAAGCACACCTGCCTCGGTCTGAAGGTGGAAACTCTGAGCAAAGAAATCTGGTGAGTACATCCCATCGTTTGGAGCTCAAGGAGTCAGCATCCTTTTTGTCTCTGAACTGGTTTCATTCAGTAATTGTTTAGGTAAATAAATGTTGGCCTTTATTTCAGATGCAATGGTGCATGAAAGTCAGAATGTTTTGCTGGAACAATACAGGCACCAGTTCAATCACAGATGGAATACTGTGAGCAGTTTTAGTTTCAATCCAGTCTTGAAAGAAACAAGTAGCAAGTGTAAAATGGATGAAATTTTGTGATCGTTGCGCTGTGCATGGATAATTGCTGAACAATAGTTAGTTGATATTTAGAACGATCTCCAGGAGTTTAGGACGGAACAAGATTCAATCGCAATTATGAGGATGCCTCCATGATAAGCCACTAATGCCCCATCTTCTCCCCGGAGCCAGCCAGGTCTTTTCACAATAGCTAAATAAGGCGTCCTTGTGACATTATTGTTAAATGTTGGCAGGAGCGTCAGAGAGTCTCTGAGCTCGGTCGCAATGGACAAAGAAAAAGGTTCGACCCATTAGATTGCAATAATCAAATACAATCAACTCAATACTCTGTTCCTGTTCCCCAACCCTTTGCCAATCGCTTTGTCATCGTGGCTGCGCAGACGAATACTTTCTGAAATTGTTGAGTGTTTCTGTTTCCCCCACTTCCATGGAGAGCTTCATATTCCACGAGCACCTGGATGAAAACAGTGGTCCTCACAGCCACATTGATCCTGCTGCCCATTACATAAAATCACCAATCCTGCCACATCCCACCAGGAAGGGGAAAGTCTTCTTCCTATCTCCCCCTCTTTATTGAAAACATGCCAATCTTGTGCTCTCTCAAAAACTCCTCTTAATTCACGATAACGAACCAAGTCTGTTCGGTCTCTCATCATATCTGAAATTCGCCAGGCTCGGAAACATAATCGTAAATCTCCTCTCTGCCCCATTTCGAGTGTGACCATTTGTGTGCATTCCGGAATTGTAAGTAAAACCATAAGTGTGTGACCAAACCAAATCAATGTTATACAGTTCTCTTCATAACCTGCATATTCGTAATGTATATGCCTCGGCTACTAAAAGCAAGTATCACACAGGCTTTCATAACCACTAACGCTCCCCTACCAGGCATATTCAGAAAGCACAAGACATGTGCATAAAAGTTATATCTTGCCTTTTTTTGATCCCGGGGTCCTCAACTTCATCATGCTTTTATTTGCCATTTTTGTCTTGCCTGGGGACATCACATCACACTTTCGTGAATTGCTATTCATTATCCGAGTGATTTCAGTTCCGGAGAATGTGAATGCCACTATTCAGACATGTGCTGACACGTTGGAATCTTGCTGGAGAGACACGTGCTGCTGAGTGAATTGGTCGCGATGTGCAGAACATGAATACCGGCCTCTTGGCCTTTGACAAAAAAATTGCCTACTGCATCCTTGACCTAACGTTGTATGATTGCAACAGATCAGTGTTAATCCAAAAAAAGTCCTAACCAAGGCAGTAGTGAGGAAGGGATGTTTCTCTACTGTAACGTGTAAAACTGCTAAATATTGTCGTTTATAAATATGAAATGTTCCTCGTCTTTACAATTTGAGGGTTACTGTGGATTATATCTGCAAAAAATACTGTTGGTTTCGAATCTTATCAGATCGAAAAGATCGGTTGGAAAGACAATTAGAAGCAATGAGGAATTTGCAACAGCAACGTAATGTGATGGATGGCCAGTTATAAGAAGGGGGAAATCTCAGATACGGTCACATTGATGGGTTAACTCCAGGAAAGTAAGAGAGTTAGGCAGCTAGTGCAGAATCCCTCTGTGGCTGTACTCATTTCAACCAAGTATGCTGTTTTGGAAAATGTGGGGTTGATTGATTCTCAGGGAAACGTCGCACGAACAGCAAAGTTTCTGGCATTAAGGCTGACTCTAATACAACGAGGGTTATATCGGGTTTCAAGAGATTAATTGAGTTTGGCGATTCCCTAGTCCGATTAACAGACCGACGTTTCTGTGGCCAGCAGCGAAAATCAGAATGGTGTGTGCTTTTCCTGATACCAGGAACAAGAATGTCTCAGAGAGGTTGCAGAATGTTCTCGGGGGGGGGGGGAGACAGACCAGCATGAGGCCATTGTCCACATTGGCAAAAATAACATTGGAAGGGAAAAGGATGACATTCTGAAGGGATAATTCACAGAGTTAGAAAGGAATCTTAAAAAAAGAAATCTGTTAAGTGTGTAAAAGAAAACTTCTGATTCAGTATTGAGCAAACATACACAAACCCCCTCCCTCCGACATCATCCAATCACCAGCTTCCTGTCGGAGAGAATTCCGAAGATTCGCAAAACTCTAGGTGAAGGAAATCTTCCTTGTATATCCATTAAATGGAATATCCTTTTTTTCCTAATCCGTGGCACATCATCCTGGACTTCGCCGACCTGCTCAGCATCATCAGCATGTCATATGTTTCAATGAGATCCCTACTCATTCTACTAATTTCCAGTTAGTACAAGTCCAGTCGATCTAGGTCTTTGCCATATATGAATCCTGCCAACTTGGGAATCAGCCTGGTGAACTTTTGCTTGTCTTCCTCAACAACAAGATTATTCTACGTCAGACGAGAACATCAAATACTTAACGTGTGGCTTCATGAAGACTATCTTTAATTGCAGCAAGACGTCTTTACTCTGACACAGAAAATCGTCCCGCTTTACAGTCCTTTGACTGTCATCACTGCCTACTGCATCAGCATGCATGGTTAAGCTAACTCTGTTAAGTTATTAAATGTATCAGGGATGTTAAGTATAATATTAATGAATGGATGGAGGAAGTGTTGAGTATGCCGGAGACATTTCAGTATCCCAATTCCCCAGGTTCGGATGGGATGTCTCCCTGGTTTCAGAGAGAAGCGAGAGAGGAAATAGTTGAGGTATTAACAGACATATTTGCAGCACACATGAACACGGACCCAGAGGACTGGAAATTTATTAATGTTGTCTCCTTGTTTCTGGCTTGTGGCAAGAATGCTCCAGATAAATATAGACCAGTGAGCCTGACATCAGTGGAGGGTATGTAGCTGGAGAAGATGCTAAGGTATCTGATCTATTCCCATTTGGATGAAAATGAGCTTATCAGTGATATGCATCCTGTTTCCTTTTCATGGAAGGTCGTATCTTACCAAGCTGATAGGATTATTTGAGGAATTGACAAAGTTGATTGATGAAGGAAGGGCTGCAGCTGTCAATTGCATGGTTTTCAGTAAGGCACTTGGCAAATGCCTTATTTTGTGCTGATGGAGAATGTGAAGTTACACAGGATGCAATTTGCAATAGCAAGTTGGATTTAGCACTGGTTGGGGCAACAGAAGACAGAGATTAGTAGTCGTAATGAGTTTCTCTAAATGGGAAACTGCGTCCAGTTGTGTTCGAGGAGAAAGTGAGGACTGCAGATGCTGTAGATCAGAGCTGAAAAAAGTGTTGCTGGAAAAACGCAGCAGATCAGGCAGCATCAAAGGAGCAGAAGAATCAACGTTTCGAGCATAAGTTCTTCTTCAGGAATGGCTTGAAGAAGGGCTTAACCTTTCGAGCATAAGCCATTCCTGAAGAAGTACTTCTGCCCGAAAAGTCGATTCTCCTGCTCCTTTCATGATGCCTGACAAGCTGCGCTTTTCCAGCGACACATTTTTCAGCTCCAGTTGTGTTCTACTGGGTTGCGTTCTGGGAACAGCCTTGTTGTGGCAGTCATATCACTGATTTGGTGGAAGATGCACGTGGTCTGATTAGCAGGTTTGCAGATTACACTAAAAGTGGTGGAGGAGCAGACAGTGAAGGGAGCTTTCAGAAAATACAGCAGTATATAGATCAATTGGATAGTTAGAAGGAGCAATGGTTAATGGGGTCAATCCGAGCAAATGCAAGGTGATATACAGAGAGATTGTGAACGTCTATTGCAAAAGCATGAGATATATCGACAGGATGGATGGAAAAAAACACTTTTCCCCCAGAGTGGAGAACTAAATTATGAGGGATCATGAGTTTAAGGTGATCGGGGAATGTTTAAAGGGAGATACATGTGGAAAGCTTTTTACACACAGACTGGTAGTAATCTGGAACGCTTTCCAAAGGGGATACTAGACGTGGGCGCTATAGCGTCTTTTAAGATACATCTCGACAGATGCATGAATGGGCAGCGTGTGGAGGGATACAAATCCCCAGAAAGTAGGCGATGATATTACACAGAGAACGTGGATCAGCGCAGGTCTGAAGGGACAATGGGGCTGTTCCCGTGCTGCAATTTTCTTTTCTCTCTGTTCCCTCTTCTTTTACGCAACTGCTAATCTTTAATTGAAACAATCCTCATCCAGGTCCAATACTAACTGCAACAGACATTGTCAGTAAAACACTAAAATTATTCGTGACTCAAACTTCAGCCTAAACTTTACATTAATCCGAGACACTGCAGTGAAATTAACTAATTATTGAACGCTTCATTAAATGTTGTCACTAACGTCTTGATGGCCACCTCTACCCGTTTCCCTCACACCAAGGATGATCTATCTTAAACGTTGAGATACTGCTACTGCCACCAAATGCCTCTGTTTCTCATTAGAGTTTCGACAATGCGTTGGCAATCACGTTTTCCTGTCCTTCCACATACACAATTTTCAAATTGAACGCGTCCAAATACATGCTCCAACCAATCAGTCTGACAGTTTTGTCCGTAAGTTTTTCCTCAAACTTCAATGGGTTATGATCAGTGCATATGACTGTCTTATATACGTTACCAGTAACATAAACACTGCAATGTTGTCGTGCAAATACCAAGCTCAAAATCTCCTTCACAAAGTTCGACTATTCCCGCTGCTGAATGTTTATCTTCCAGTGAAATATCTGATAGTTCTTTCTTTCTTCTCGTCGTCTACCTGCAAGAGCACAGCATTGACGCCCACAATACTTGCATTGATAGCCACCTTGAACAGCTGTATGTCGTTAGGTACGGGTGAAACTGGGGGAATGCATAAGAAAGCTTCCAGGTTGTCAAATGCCTTGTGAGAGTCTGCTGTGTATTGAAATGTGTTGCTTTTCCTGAGCAATTCAGTGCCTGGAGCAGCCACACTACTAACATTTGGGGCAATTTTTCGATAAAGTCCACTCAATGACGGGAAACGTATTCGAGATCTATTTGCTGATGTTTTGGGAAACGACCCGATTTACATTGATTTTGGATCCCGTGGGACCGTTTGTCTATGTCCAATAGCATTTAGCAGGAAAGTGAGTTGCAATTTGGCAAATTAACGTTTGGCGAGGTTTATCACCAAGCCTGCCTTTGGAAGGCGAGTGAACAAGTCTGCTAAAAATTGTAAATTTTCATTCCATTTGTGACTGAAAATCACCAGGTGATATATATAAGCAACACAGTGGTTGAATCCATCAGTGAACTTATTGGTTTGACTCCGAAGTATGGTTGGCCTATTTCTGATGGCAAATGGCAAAACTTTAAACTGATACCGATCATTCAGTTTTGCAAAAGCCGAACTTACCTTTGTTCTTCCTGACGAATATACCTGCCAGTATATTCTGAGCAAACCCAACTTACAAGTCCAAGTTTCTTATCTGACTTTCTCAACGCGTTCTTCCAAATTGGAATCAGAGATGCGCCAGTCTCTGTAACTGCGATGACTTTTCGATAATTCGAACATAACCGTTGGCAACCACTTCGTTTTGACAGCTATAATGATGGGTGAACTCCAGTCACTGTAATTCACTTCGAAATGTCGAGTTGGAACATACATTCTATCTCCTTTAAACTGCATCAACATTGGAGGGTTATGCCCATTAGAATATTGATTAATTGGAGAAATATCTCCTATCTCTACATCCTGCACAATTATGTTAGTACTTCAAAGCCTAATCACTAACCTCCCCATGCAATAGTAAAACTTTTATCAGTTCATTTCGATTTTCCTCCATAAACTAACTCAATATGTACCCTAAATTTTGAGAAAGTCCTCATTTTCCAAATTGAATTGATGAATGCTCAGTTCAGAATCCACTGAATTTGGCTCCTCCATCTGTGTTGTAATAAATAGCAGATTCTCTTCTTGCATTCATTCCCTTTGGAACATATCGACAGGACACACTCTGAGCGATTCCTTTCCGTCTGGAGTCCCCATCAGTTATTCTACTTCACTCATTTTTCTTTCAACTGGATGCAAACCATCAAATCGTGCTTGTAAAGTTTCACTTATCACTGGAAGTAAAACTTCCTTATTCCCGAGAGCGAAAATTGCCAATCTTTGATTTCTTGTCTGCTTCCTTTTCACTGTATGTTGTGATACTTTTAAATGCTGACCAGCCAACTCTCTAGCACTATTCAATTGAACTCTCACAGTTGACCCATAGCTCAATTATATGTGTTTTTTAAAATTCTGAATTAGCAATTTCTCCTTCATCCATTTTAACGGTCCTCTCACTTCATGCCCTAACATTGGTTCGAATTGACTGAATTTGACCGATTCGTTTGGTGCATGTCTGTTCGCAAAAAGCACAAACGGAATTCTGTTCCCAACCATCTGCATACACTTGGCTCTCAGCCCTCAATATGGTCTTCAATGTTTAGCGCCACCTTTCGGGTGGTCCCTACGAATCTGGTTGGGCTACAGGAGAATTGAATTGTTTTATTATTAAGCTGTCCATAACTTCATTGATGAATGTTACTGTGACGTTTGATGATTGATCAGATTATATCTCTGTCAGTCGTCTGAATCTAATTATAAACATTGAGTATGTCCACTCCAGTCCTTTCAGCTCGGATGCTGTGGAATGGGACGGCCTCTGGAGATCGAGTCAACACATCAATCATTATTAATAGATACATGTTTCCCACATTTTTGATGTTGGGGATCTGCGAAATCAGTTAAGACGCGAGTAGAGGTTTACTCACATGTAGGAGTAGGCATTACATGTGGAGCTACTATTATCTTCTGTGTTTTCCAATTACTTGACGCAAGTCATACTCCACAAGATCAGAAAACTCAGTATTTAAAACTAACAATAACTGGTGTATTCCGTTACTTTGACTTGTAATGGTTTGGGAATTTTCACTGGGCAGAATCTTGAAAACAGCCTTTGAAATGTTGTGAAAAAATGGAGCAAATTCAACGAAATACGTTCAAGCTGCAATTCACCTATATCCTTGCGCAGTTCAAGTTAGTACGAATGTTTTGTCTTTTAGCTTGTGTTTTCCTCACTGCAAAACGACTCCAAGTAATAGCTCGGGCTGTACTCACAACACTTCCGTCCTATACCCTGCTGGCAATACGATTTGATGAACTTCAGATCATTTCTCATCTGCCTGGATATGTGATGTTCTCCATTTTCTCACGAAGTGATTTATTTTAAGGTAATGACATTCAGGTATATATTCTAATTCGTTTCCTGTACATGCCTTCTGATACAAGTTATTTAAATTTTCATCTTTCCACTGCAACTCTGTCAACTTATCGTAGCAAAAGATGTCTGCATTGTCATGTATCTTCTTCTGCCTTGTCTCAATCATTTGATCACACTGGTTCTCTCTTCATTCCATTTCAAAGTACTTATTTGTACTTTTTGGTATCTCCTGTTTCAAATAAAGTCTATGTTGACTTCGTACCACGCAGCCAGTAAAGATTTCAGGACGTGTGTCCTGAAGTAGTTCACTTGCACTAGTTTCCACTTGATTTTCAGTTGGTAGCACATCTACTCGTAAATCAGCGATATCACTAGCAGGGACAAATTGTATTTCTGGAGCTGACAGTTTGTCTACTACTCGTAAGACGAATTCTGCATTCTTCTGCAGACACTCTGAACCCATATTACAAACTGAGACGTTTTTGTCTCACCGTGAATTGCCGTTACTCCTACCTTTTCTGGAAATATTACTTCAGAGGTGCATATTTCTTCATCTTTCAAAGTCACAGACTGAGAGGAACCCGTGTCTCTGAATATTATAGTGTCTTTACTCGCTGAACACTGGCCTATGCGAATGCACATTACTTTTGCAGGTACATTGTTTAAGAAGAGCTGTCACTTCCTTCTGAAACAACCCCTGACCAGCCTGTACATTCTGACACAGCGTCTACTGCGATTTTTCTTACAGCTCTGAGAAAATTGAGTGACTTATCCTGTTTCCCTACATCTCGTGTTCCAGTGCATTTCCCAACTGACAAACATTGTGTTTTCATGGGCCTATTTTATTGCAGTGAAAACACTGGAGATTCTTAACCCCTCTGATCCCTTTTTTAATGCTGTTGTATCTCATCCATGTGATCTTCTCCGAGAGATATCTTTCCTTTTCCAAGTGAGGATTTGTCATTTCATCAAATTCGAATTCTTCGTTTTCTGGTCCAAATCATAACCTTCAACCATTTCAGCTGCTAATCTGGCCGTTTTAGCTTTCTGCTCTTCCATACGATTTAACAGTAATTCAGGAATTAAATGTTTGATTTCCTCCAAAGTAATTGTTTCTCCAACAGTGTGGTAGCTTTCCTCCAATTTTTACTGCGCTTGCCTACCTTTCAAAATTACTTTGTTTGATCCTTTCAAACGTAACGGAGTTTTGTCGAGTGTCCCGTATTAGATTCCTAAAACGTTGTCCGGAATCTGCTGGCGCAAACCCCACGATCATTGGCTACCACATTTCTTTAAATACATTTTCTGAACAGATGAAAAAAGGCTTCAACACTTTTCTCATCGAATATAGGCAAAGATTGAGTATTTTTAAAAAGATCGCCACCAGGAATTTGGCGGCCATGAGTTTGCTCATCCTCCCTCTCTCTCTTACTGCGCATAAATTTAGCTTTGATCTCCATAATTTTCAGCTGAATTTCCTGTCGAAGTGTCAATTTCTGAAGTTCATATGCGCTCTCTATTTCTCTCTGTTTTCTGCTGAAGGCACCCATCACTTTCCTCTGTGCTCTGCTTTTAATCGTAATCCAACCTATTTCATTTTTTTGTTGTACTTACCTTATCTCTTGCCTGTCCGCAAGCTGCTTCATTTTCCATTGAGCTTTAGCCATTTTCATATATTCCCATGGTGTTTCCAGCAAATTTAACTGCTGAGCTATTGTTCTAATTATTTCCTCTTTCCTCATTTTATGGAGGCAGCTGCATTTGCAGTGTCTCTGTTAATCCCTGCAATTTGGCCTTAACCACCTTTTGTAAAACCCACAAGGGCACTTCTTCCATTCCAAGAAACCCTTGGTGACTGAAAGAGCCATTGGTATCCTAAGCACTGCTGAACGAAACAATTTCAAAACTCAGAATAAAAGTGATAAACACCTACCACTCACTGCCTTCGAGTCCGAAATATCTAGTCCCAATTCGGAACAACTGAGCAAACTCGGAAAAGAGCCGTCAAACTGTCGTGGATTAAGCCAGTGCCCTCAAAACATTTGAAGAAGGTAGCCTGAACCCTAATATTGATAGTTAGTTTCAGCAGGTGGATAACTGGGTATTCCAGGAAAGAATTAGTTTGTCAAACCGAGTAGTGTTAACCAAAACAGTAATTATTATACAAAATTACTGAATGTAACTCTAAGATGAAAAAAAAAGATTATACCAAATAACGTATTCTATACGAGGCCCAACAGATCATCCCACTTAATAATGTTGTTCTAGAATACTTGTAACAATTCCCATAATCACCGCTTGGCACAAAAGGCCATATTAAATCAGACAGGAAACCAGTCCGAACAGTTCCAGCAGCCTTTTGTCCCCCCCCCCACCAGTTAAAACTAAGCTAGCACAGCAAAGCTGAGCTTTGAAAACCGACCACCCTATTTTCATAATAGAAGTGTTATTTTTTATTTTGATTACATTCTGCCTGAGGGAGTATCGGTTCGCTATAAACACGATGGCCTTAAAACCCTTCCATATTCAGCCATTTCAGAACCTGTGCCTTTACAAACTTTCTGCAATAAACTACGGACAAGGTAACCTTGTTAAAGGAATGGCTTCGTCCGAACACCTTCATATTTTCACTCTACTTATGCAAACAAAATATGATTACGCACATATTGATGCACACAGACATAGGCATGTAGAGATTTACGCATTTTTGCATCACATACATTTGCATTCAGTAGCACACATGCACTCACTTAGCAACGCATGCACACGTTCTCACAAACATATGAGTACATTCAGCACACTAAATGAATCACATATACATTCAGATGCATCCTTCCTCTAATGTCATGTTTACAATGAATGTAGTACTTCATCCTCATCCTCCAGAGAAAAACGGACTGGATCATTGGCATCATTTCCCGGTCTACTGTAGAGCCACTTTTTCTACTCATTAGTGGCAGTACGGGCAATGTGGAAGGGGCACTGCAGAAATTCATCCATACATGCATGTAGGCTAGTAAGTACACACGGACCCAGACACACACATACACGCACACAATTTCAAAAAGAGACCTCCAAATACACATGGACATGCATTTACCTGTGAACACACGCTCATGCATACAACAATTCACGTGCACACGTTAGTGTAGACATATATCCACTCATCAATATCCACATGCATACTTATAAACGTGCACAAATATACCGAATTCAGGCACCTACACATACATTATTGGATGCTGTTCATAAAGTACACAGATAAACATGTGCATGCGCACATATATACACATAAACTCACGTGCCTAACTATACACACAAATGCATACATAGCGCAAAGAGAGGCCAAAAAAAAATTTAGAAGCAAATATTGAAGGAGGGAGAAGGTTAAATATGTGGGCGAATCAGCCAGGAAGAGAAAGGCTGTTTGAAAGAGTTCTCTCGATGTATAAAGGGCTAAAAAGAGGCCGAAATGGGTATTGGGCTGCTGAAAAATTACACAGGAGAAATAGTATTCAGGAAAAGTGAAATGTCTGAAGAAATGGAAAAAAAAATGCTTGAGTCTTCACAGTCAAAGGCACAAGAAATTTCCAAAGAAGTCTTAGAGGGTGAAGAAGCAGAGCTGAGTTTGGCAGCCATCACCAAGAAGAAAGTGTTGGGAAAACTGAATGACCTGAATGCGGATAATTCTCCTGAACAAGATGGATTATGCGCGAGATTCCCGTGTCGGACAGCTGGTGAGACAATGGACGGTTTAGTGGTAATTTTTCAGGAGTCAGTAGAATCAGAAAGGGTTCCAGAAGCCTGGAAAATTGCGAACTTAACACCCCTGTTTAAAATTTGAGTATCGCAGAAGATGGAAAATTATATGCCAATTAGCACAAATTTGGACACGGGTATGGTCGTGGAATCCATGCAGAAGGATGTAATTTCTGAATATTTGGAAGTTGATGCGAAACTAGGGCAGAATCCGCATGTTTTCATCAAGTTAGATCACGCTTGAATAATCTGCAAGTATTCTTTGTGGAATTAACGAGCAGATTAAAACAAGAAAAATCAAAGGATGTTGTATTTATGAAATTCAAAGGGGCCTTAGTAAAGAGTCACAAAGGATGTTACTGAGGAAGATTAGGGTCCATGGCTTAACCAGCAAAGTTCGAGCATGAACAGACGCTGAGCTGTCTGTCAGAAAGAAAACAGTTGGGATAAAAGGGTCCTTCTCTGAATTTCAGCCCTTCACAGTTGGTGTTACACAAGGCTCGATCTTGGGAAAACAATGTTTTCGCTTTATATATGAACGATGCAGATGAAGGAAGTGAGGGCATTCTGTATAAGTTTGCAGATGATTCAATAATAGGTGTAAGGTCAAGTAGCATTGAGTAGGCATGGAAGCTGCAGAAGGATTTGCACTATTGGGCAGGGTGTGCATAGAATGGCAGAGGAGGACATTATGGGGAAGTGTGAGATTATACGACCAGTTGGGATAAATGGAGGCTATTTTCTGAATGAGGAGATAATTCAGAAGTCCGAATTGCAAAGAGACTTGGGCATTCTCTTTCAGGATTCTCTCAGAGATAACTTACTGGTTCAATCAATATTTTGGAAGGAAAATGCAATGATGGCATTTATTTCGACAGGAATTGAATTTTAAAGCAGCAAAGTAATTTGGGGTATCTATAAGGCGCTGATCGGACCACGTTTGGTGTATTGTGCGCATGTTTGAGCTTCATACCTCAGAAACAATTTATGGCACATTCACAATAATGGTCCCTTGAATGACAAGGCTAACAGATGAGGGATGTTTCAGGAGACTGGTTTAGTACTGGATGGAGTTTAGAAGGATGAAGTGGAACGACTTGAAACTTACAGAACATTGAAAATCATGGACAGAATGGATGCTGGGAGATGCTTCCATTCGTCATAGAGACTACGATTCGAGGTCATCACCTTCGAGTAACTAGAAGACTTTTTTGAACAGGGATAAGGATAAGCCAGAGAACGGTGTAACAACTGAATTCCTTGCCACAGAAGACTGTAGAGGACAGGTCATTGAGTGCATTTAAGATCGACAGAGGCAAGTCCTTACTTCTTCAGGCCTTCAGTGGTAATGTGGAGAAAGCGGGAGAATAGGGTTAAGAAAATTATTCGACATAATAAAATGGTGGAGGAGACTTGATGGGCAGAATGGACTAATTTTTGCTCCTGTGTCTTACAGTCTTCTGATGGCGTTATACCATCAAAATCTCAGTCACCATTGGACAGTTATGTACACAAATCATGGAAAGCCATTAAAAAATATATGCAGCGTGTTCTCGTATGTGATTTTAACTTACATGCTCTTTAATTATAACTCCCTCAAGGCCAGCAGCTTAAATGCAGAATGGGTCAGATGTATACAGGATGGATGCTTGAAATAAAATGTTAGATTCCAACCAGGAAAGAGGCTGGTCTAGGCCTTTTATTGAGGAATGAACCTGGCCATCTTTTCCTAGATTCAGTGAGGGAGCAATTTGGGAGCAGAGAACCTAATTGTAAACGTTTTACCAAGTTAACAGAAGAGATAAGAATTCCCTCGGGCCAAATTTCTAAATTATTGGACAGCTAATTTCAATAGTATTCAAGAGAAAATGCAAAAGAATATATTCGGTTGAAGCCAATGTCATTTCTTAATACACTAATTGCATGACATAAGCCATCAGTTGTAAGAAAAGTATTGGAGACGTTCCTAACAAAACCTGATTTACTCGTACTTGGAGAAGAATGCACGCTCTTCGGCACTTGATGTTGTGCTGAACTGTGAAACTAATCGGTGTCATTCTCATCCACACTATTCCATTACCATACATATATTTATACAATGACTTTTTAAATGACTTTAATGTTGGTCAATGTACCAGTGTTGCAAACCGGTCATTTCATGCAGTTTCTACTCTCTGAGTAAACAAACACTTCTCCCATCAATTTTAAGTTATGTCCCCTTATACCACCCATCATAATCCGAGCGAAAAGGCTCCCAATGACTCTACCACCTGTTTATATGATGAGCTTATATGCCTCTCTCGAATGAAAACATCCTCAATTCACTCAGCCTTTCTTATGAGACCTTCCCTCCATTGCAGGTAACATCCTGTCAACTCTATTCATAACACACTTCCCAATGCTTCCGTATCCTTCATTTAATTCGACGAACAGAAATGGATGCAATTCTCCAAGTGCAGTCCAATAGAGTTTAATACATCTGCTCATGACCACCTGAGTCCTAAACTCAACTCCTCTATCAATAAAACTAACTCACCATACGCCTTCTTAACAACGCTATCAATCTGGGTGTGCAACTGTCAGGGATAATTACACTTGGACAACGAGATCTCTGTGCTCTTCTACGCTACCAATAAACTTACCATTAATCTTGCACTCTGTATTCGTATTACTCTTTCCAAAGTGAATAATGTCGCAATATTCCGCATTAAAATCCATTTGTCACATCTTTGTCCGTCTGTAACCTGCAAAATCCTTCTGCACTGTCCACAACTCCATGAACGTTCGTATCGTACGCAAATGTCCTAACCAATCCTTCTTTGCCCTCATCCAGGGCATTTATAACAATGACAACAGCAGCGGTCTGAAAATACATCCTTGCAGTGCACCACGGGTAACCGAACTCCAACATGAGCATTTCAACACCAACCACCACTGTCTCTCTTCGAACAGCCAGACAATATCTTATCCAAACAACTAAATCACCCTCAATTCCATGCCTCCACATTTTCTGCAATGGCCTATCAGGGGCCACCTTTTCAAACACTGAAGTGAAATTAATTTCCACACATCAACCGCTTTACCCTCATCCACCTGTTTTGTCACCTTCTCAGAGAAATCAATAGGTTCTGTGAGGCACGAACTGTACTTTACAAAACCGTGCTATCGATCATCCAACAAATTATTTCTATATAAATGATTGTGTATCCCATCTCTTGCAATCATTTCCAACATTTTATCAGCAACTGATGTGAGGTTCGCTTATCGATGATTACCAGGGTTGACTCAACCCCACTTCTTGAACAAGGGAATAACATTTGCTATCTTCCAGTCTTCTGGTACTATTCGTGTAGACGATGACGAAATAAATATAAACGCATAGCCTTGGGTTTCTTTGCCTCGTTTCCCAGAGAATTCAAAGGTAAATCCCACCTGGCACAGGAAACGTAACTATATTTACACTTTCCGAAATTGCAAACACATCCTCCTTGTGAATGTCAACTGAAACCTCTATCTCAGCGTTCTCCTCGATATCAATTGTCTTTTTCCTGCGTTACTGCCAACGAAAAATATTCATTTAGCTACTCGCACTCCGTACACATCTTCCCACAACTGTCCTTGACTGGCTGTATTCTTCCTCCCGTCATCCTTTTATTTCTGACATACCTATAGAACGCTTGAGCGTTTTCATTGATTCTACCTGCAAAACGCTACTCATGTGCCTTCTCGCTATTATTCACGCTCTGTTTAGGTCCTTCCTGGCTAATATGTAAATAGAAAGGTGTATACCTTTCCACTGCAATCGCACAAATAAACGTAACTGAATGGTGTTCGCTGTCACCAACGTACTCAGCTACGTCCAAATCTAACACGTGGCTGGGATCATTATCCAGTACCATATCGAATGTGGTTTCGGCTGTTGTCTGCAAAACCTACATACTTTGTCAGGTAACCCTCCAGAACATCTTGGAACAAAAACTAGACTCGATAAATAGCGTTTCCAGTCAACATTTGCAAGTTGAATTCTCCATAACAACCACGCTGTTACTTTCGCTTCGATCCAGAATCATCATTCCAAATCTTTCCAGTAAATCTGCAACTTTTCAAAGCTCGAAAGAAAACTCACAACAGTTTCACCTTTCCATTCCTGTTTCTAATCTCAGACTATATTACCACAGTAGATTAATCCTCATCAAACGTCCGTTTTACCAAAGTAATCCTCTTCTTGACTAACAATGCCAAATCTCAACTTCCAATATCACCTTCCCTGCACCTCCTTAAACATGTACACTCCTGACCCTCCAACAACCGTTCCTGAATCTGGGGTTATCCAAGTTCCGAAATGGCTGCACTTCGATGTACCACATCCCAATCGATGCTCCAGGTTCATACACTTGTTTCCAGATGCTCCAGGCATTGAAGTATACATTCCTCAAACCATCTTCCTGCTTGCTGGTACACTCCAGCCACCTTAAAAACATATTTATGACCTTACTACTTCCAACCTCTTGGGCACTGGATCTGCAATTCAGTTTCCCATCCTCCTGCTGAATTCGTGTAAACTCTGCAGAAGATTATTTGCTATTTCCCCCAAGAGGTTATTGGTCGATTCCTGTTCAGATGCAGTGCATCGCGTTTGTAGATATCCCACCGAGCCGAGGTTGAGCTCCAGTTATCCAGGTATACAAAACCTTCCGTCCTGCAGCATCCCTGTCGCCACGTGCTCAACGGATCACTCTATCCCGCGCCTCCCTCGCACGTGGCATGGGTACCAAAGCAGAGATAAAAACTCTGTTTGTTCCTGCTCCATGCTTCTGCATGAGCTTCCTAGAAATCTTGTCTTACATCCCCTGCACATTTCCTACCTACTTTGTCAGCGTCTGTGTGGAACAAGGCATGGGACTTCTTTCCCCTTCCCCTTAAAGTCATGAAAAGATGATCCGTGACATTACAGTCACAGGGACCTGGGAGGCATCGCACAAAATATGAGTCACTCTCGTTCCCATATAATCTCTGATCTGTCCCCCAAATTATGTAGTACACGATAACAATGGTTTCCTTCTCTCACCCTTCTTTTCCGAGCAGCAGAGGCAGCCTGCCTGCCAGAGACCTGACCTGCACGGTACCCCTGGTAAATCGTCTTCTCCAATGCGTTCAAAATGGTATACTTGTTTCTGAGGGGGAAGTCCACAGGGGATTTCTGCGTTTTGTGCCTTTTTCCCTTTCATTCCTCTGACTGTAATCTATGTACCTTTTTCCTGTTCCGGAGGTGTGACTACTTCCTGTAACTCCTCCCAATTTCCCCTTCAGCCTCCTAATGATCAAAACTTCATCTAGCTCCAGCAGCAGTTGCCTCAAGCAGATTCCAAGAAGCTGGTGTTGCGTGTACGTCCCGCCATTGAAGTCAGTGCGGACACCAGTGGCGATCCTTACATCCCCCATTCCACAGAAGGAACAATCAACTGCCCCAACAACAATTCCCACTGCCCTGTATCTCCTGTATTCCCAAAGATACTACTGATAATTATAAACTTGTAACCTTGTCCAATTTGGCGCACAGAGAACTTAGTATTTGTCAAAGGAGGACGATGGGTGCGAACTACTACATAAATAGTACTTCGGGTAAAGCAACCACTCCAATACATTACCTCGCTTACTCAGCTATCTGGTGTCCACTGGTGTTCAGCGTGGACTCATCCTATACTTGAGGTAGCCATGCTTTGGAGGTGCTGCTGTTGGACAGGCTTGTCCAACAATTGTCCAAAATTAAAAATCACACAACACTAGGCTGCTGTAATAATGAGGAAGCAAGGTGGACAAGTCTTCAACACCGGACCACGCTGCAGACTTGACAAGGACAAGGGTATGCAGGACAGGATAGGGAACGTTTTGGAATAGAAGTGTAAGAATAGCATTGGGGACATGATGTTCAGAATGGCTCGCAGAAGAGTGGATCTGGGGCAGGACCAGAAACGAATGAATTCAGATGAGAACGAGAGAGCTCCGCGAGCGGGGAGGGAAGCGTGTTACTGCTCGAGACCCGGAAGAGGCGGTAGATATTGAACTGAGAAAGGGATTGAGAAATCCGGTGTAATAAAAGTTCAGAATAATGGGAGAATACAGTCTAATGATATCAAATTCAGTTGAAAAGCTCACTTATCAGACAATTGTCAAAAAGATATACGAGTCTCAATTTAACATTGTACGTCAGGTACCTGTTTGTAGATGCAATCTGTTATTCATCTGGGCTGGACAGGATCGGTTGCTTCTCCGTAATAGCTCCATAATAAGGTGGTTGTAAGTTGCCGACTTGAACTGTTGCTTTTTTATGTGCTGTTGGAGCAGCCACAGTTCCACTCAGGAGGGAGATCTGTGACCTAAACTCAATCACACTGTAGGCATGCGATATATATTATTTTAGGCAGGTTGGCCCACCGCAGCTAAAGACATCCCACTCCCAACTGCATCACTCAACTAGGACCTTAACTGCAGCTTTGCTGACCTTTTCTTTATCATCCTCAGACCTCGACCTTACTGAGAGTGTGCGTTCAGTCTTCTGTGGAAGTCGGATCTTCTTGCGCTATGGTCCAGAGTCAACGTATACGACACTTGTTCCAGCACCATTTGTTTTCTTCTGCTGTCTCTGTCTCTGTGGTTACTTTGACCATCAAGACTTCCACACACCATCGGAGGCTCCAGTCTCCTGCCTCCAATATACTCCATCCACTAAACACCCTATGCTGGTGTGTTAGCCGCCACGCCCACTTCATCTCCGACAGCCTACATTCAATTGACCACCTCAACCTGTCTACGCCTTTTACGCACTCCAACCTCTCATACTCACTGTGGGAAATCCTTAACCCCTTCCGCTGCAAACCCAAATTAACCATCAAACCGAGGGTCAAAGGAGAGCACAGTGACAGTATGGTGGTCAGACCTCTACACCGCTGATATCAGATGCAATCCTATGAAATCATTCTCGGACTGCTCTCTCGAGCACGACCTCAATCTCTACCACCAAACTACGATAATGCAGACCATTCCAACATTATCATTTCAAGGGATATCCCATCCACAGCCTCCCACCTCATCGTCCCGAAATCCCACACCAGACGGTTATACCTCTTGCCCAAAATTCACAAACGTGACTGCTCTAGTTGATGCAGCGTCCGTGTCTGCTCTTGCCCCACCGTACCTATTTTCTCATATCCTGACAGCATCCATACCCCCTTGATCTAATAACTCCGGAATACATTCGCGTCACCACCCACACCCTCTCCCTCCTCCATGACTTTCCTTTTCGCGGTTTACATTGCCTCACCTTCACCAAGGACAACCTTTCCCTACCCAGATCCATTCATCATGGTGAAATCATGCAAGCCATCAGTTTCTTCATCTCCCACCAACACTTTCCAGTACCCCACCAACGGCACACTCATTCAAGTGGCAGAATTGGCTTCACCCTCAGCAACGTCTTCTTCGAATCCTGCCGTATTGTTCAGATCAAAAGAGGAGACTGAGCTTCAATGTGTTTCCCTGCCATGCCTGCGTGTTCATCAGATATGTGGAACAATACATCTTCAGTAGTTAATGTTCCACCAATCGCCAAATTTTCCTCGCCCACTTTATTGGTGACTTCGTGGGGGCCTGCTTCTGCTTCATGAGGAGACTTTAACACTTCATCAACTTTACAGCCCTGACCTCCAGTTCACCCGTACCTTCACAGGCACGTCTCTCCCTTTCCTGGACATTTCAATTTCCATTTCTAGCAAAATGGAGATCAACTTCAATCCTACCCATTCCCACATCTACTTGAACTGCTCATCATCCCACACCCCCTCCTGTGAAAATGCTATTCCTTAATCCCAAATGCTCTGCCCTGGCCGCGTTTGCTCCCAGATGGAGCACTTCCGTGTCCGAACATCTCAAATGGCCTCCTATTTCAAGGAGAACAACTTCCACTTTGTACGGGGGCAACAATACCCTCCAGACTTCCCTACCTCGCCCATGAATCCAACCGTCTAAACGAAATAAGAAATCCCCCATTGTCCTCACTTTCCATCCCACCAATTTACCAATAAAATATGTTCTCCTCCGGCATTTCCACCACCGACTGACAGACCCCACCAACAGAGATATATTTCCATCCCCACTCTCAATATTCCACACAGACCATTCCTTCTGCGACTCCTTCGTTTGGTTCACGCTTCCCAAAATGCCACACTCCACTCTCGTCAATTTGCCTTCCAGCTGCAAGAGATAGAAACCCTCTGCCCACACCACCCCATCACCTCTTTCCAAGTCCCTGTATCCTTTCACATTCAGCAGACCTTTTCTTGCAAACCCAAATACATCATCTGCTCTGTCCGTTGATCTCGATATGTTGGCTTGTCCCTTGGGAGTACTACATCTGAGGTTTGTGAAAAGCACGATTCTGTATGGAGGGGAGTGAATGAGGCTGATATTCTCGAACTGGCGGAACGCTTTAGATATCATCTCTGGAAAACAAGCAATAAACAAGCCCACTGCTCTGCACACGGCCACTTTATCTCCCCCTCCCACACTGTAAAGCACATGCACGTTCTGGACGTCCTTCTTCTCCAAATGTTTGCCATACGTTGCCTGGAGGAAGAACTCCTCAACATCCACCTTGCAACATCGAACGACATGGCATCAACGCAGAATTTGTCATGTCCTCATCACTGTTTTACCGGCCCATGTTCCTTCCCGTCTCTGCGATCCACCTTCTGCTCCGACGTATCACAATCAACTCCCTGCGGTAACTACCTATTTTCTTCCCAGCTACCTTGACATTAACACCACTCTGACCGACATATCTCTCATCACCCTTCCCTGTCATAATCTTGATGACTGGGCTATGACTGAAATGTCGACTTCCCTGCTCCTCGGATGCGGCCTGACCTGCAGTGCCTTTCCAATGTGAAAGCTTTCGAATCAAAAGCCATTCGGACGATTTCTACACCTACCAAGCTTTTACAAACAGTCATAAATCCTTCCTATCGGATTCCTCTCCAATCTTGTGCTGACGAAAGGCATAACACTGAGTTGTTTGTAATTCACAGAGGTATCCCTTTTCCTTTCTTGAAGGAGTCTATTGCCACAGTCAATCATCTGTTGTGACTCAACTGGATAGTAAAGATTAAGGTGGAAAAAGCAATGTCTTCCCTCACTTCCCCTCGAAACCAGAGTATATCCACTCTGGCCCACGGGATTTATGAATTCTCATGCTTTTCAAAATGGTCCAGCACATCTTCCTTTTCGACATTACACGGTTCGAGAATATCAGTCTCTTCCACACATCTCCATACAGAATCCCGATTTTCTCGAGCCTCAAATGTAACTCTCACTCATGTAAATGTTGCTGGGTTAAAGGAAACGACGAAATAAATAGCATTGTCGAAAATGAGTTTTTTTAAACTGGCTTGTTGTGCACAGAGATGAAGATGCATTGTTTAAGTGTGCATGGTATTCATATTAAAAAGAAGTCAATACCACAGTGGAGAGGTAAACGCACCATACATACAGTAGTGGAGCCACTCGGCAGGGTTCCACTCACAGCTTGTGAGTTCAGGGTATTTATCAACTT
Source organism: Chiloscyllium punctatum (assembly GCF_047496795.1). Taxonomy (NCBI): domain Eukaryota; kingdom Metazoa; phylum Chordata; class Chondrichthyes; order Orectolobiformes; family Hemiscylliidae; genus Chiloscyllium; species Chiloscyllium punctatum. The sequence continues at coordinate 2,136,800 of NC_092781.1, forward strand.
ATACTTGTCACTCACTTGAAAATGCAGCAGTTAGTGATTGGGGTGATATGTGTACGCTCTTTCACCTTCAGGCTTTTTCTGTCCTGGACATTGTTTTACTGCTGCCGTCAGCATATTCGTGCCAGGAACAAGTCTATTTTCAAGATACTTGTTATGGGTCTGTTCGCCGAGCTGGGAATTTATGTTGCAGACGTTTCGTCCCCTGTCTAGGTGCCATCCTCAGTGCTTGGGAGTCTCCTGTGAAGCGCTTCTGTGATCTTTCCTCCGGCATTTGTAGTGGTTTGAATCAGCCACTTCAGGATGTCAGTTCTAGCTGACCGTTGCAGTGGTCGGTATATTGGGTCCGGATCTATGTGCTTATTGATTGAATCTGTGGATGAGTGCCATGACTCTGGGAATTCCCTTGCTGTTCTCTCTTTGGCTTGTCCTATAATAGTAGTGTTATCCCAGTCGGATTCATGTTGCTTGTCATCTGTGTGTGTGGCTACTAAGGATAGCTAGAGGCATGGCACTCATCTACAGATTCAATCAAAAAGCACATCGACCTGGACCCAATATAGCGACCACTGCAACTGACAGCTGGAACTGACAACCGGAATCAGCAGATTCAAACCACTAAAAATGCCGGAGGAGAGATCACAGGACCGCTTCACAGGAGGGTCCCAAGCACTGAGGATGTCACCTAGACAGGGGACGAAACGTCTGCAACACAAATTCCCAGCTCGGCGAACAGAACCACAACAACGAGCACCCGAGGTACAAATCTTGTCAAGATACTTTCTTGAAGAAGGGCTTATGCCCGAAACGTCGATTCTCCTGCTCCTTGGATGCTGCCTGACGTGCTGCGCTTTTCAAGCAACACATTCTTCAGCTCTGACCTCCAGCATCTGCAGTCCTCACTTTCTCCTACTGTTAAGATAAACAAGCTTAAGGTATTAATAATTTTACAATGCACTTCACTGAATGTTTTACACTGTTATTGAGCTTATTTCTGAATTGTTGCTGTCGTGCAGTGTAAATGAATTGTTGGCAAATATACTGAAGAGCTGTATCATGGCCGAAGCACGTTTTGCAATATTGTGGAGATCTGAGCCAGAGGTATGAAGATCAAAATTTGCAATTCAGCAATACATATTAGAAACAAGCGGAGTCACCAATAAAACCACGAAAGTATCAAATATGCTGAAAATTAGAATAATCAAACTGCTTCACTTCAGAAATCTTGTTCGTTCCGCTTCAGTGCTGGAGCCCATGTCATAATTTACAATGCGTCTGACTGTCAGAACATTGAGCAGAAAAACAAGAAAGAACGTGATAAGGGGAGTTAACATTAAACCAAACGTGACAATTACGATCCATGACGCGTAATCAACAAAGATGAGTTTCAGTTCATTCCAAGAGAACACTGCCAACCATAAAACCAAACAGCCCTGTGCACGCACATTTGAAAGAACAATGTGGTCATTGTCGACAGGACTAGTGACGGAACACTGTGGGATAGGAAATGTTGATTACTTGTTCAAGAAGGGGAGTGGAGACCACCCTGGAAATTATAGAAATGTGTTCCTTTGTATTGTTGTGCTACAGTGTTGGAAAAGATTTTAAGAGGTAGGATTCTAATCATCAAGAAAGGAATACGCTGATTACTGATTGTCAACACAGTTTTAAAGAGGGCAGTCGTTCCTCACAAACTTTTTGAATTCTTTGAGAAGGTGACCAAATTGTTAGATGAGGTTAAAACAGTTGATGTGGTGTATATGGACTTCAGTAAGATGTTTAATAAGATTCCCCACGGTAAGCTATTCCAGAAAATACGGACACGAGGTGCTTAAGAGATTTGCATGAGAAATTGCCTCGCTGAAAGAAGACAAAGAGTTGTGGTTCATAGGAAGTCTTCATTCTGGAGTTCGGTTACTAGTGATGTACCTTTATGATCTGTTTTGGTGCCACTGCGGTTGGTCCTTTTCACAAATGATCTGAATGAGAGCGTAGAAGAATGAGTTAGTATATTTTTGGTTGACACTATGATCAGTAAAGTTGTGGATAGTGCCGAAGAGTGTTGCAGGATAAAGAGGAGGATAGATAAGCTGCATACCTGCACTGAGCTTTGGCAAATGGAGGTTAATTTGGAAAAATATGACCTGACTCACCTTAGAAGGTGAAACCGGAATGCAGGGTACTGGTTTCATGGTAAGATTCTTGGCACTGTAGATGAACAGAGAGATCTTAGTGTACCTGTGGAGACATAAACCACAAAAAGTTGCCAGCCCAGTTGATAGATTAGTTGACAAAGCATACAGTGTATTAGCTAATATTGTGAGAGTCATTGAGTTTTTGAGCCATGAGGTCATGCTGCAGCTAGGCAAATACCTGGTGCGGTCGCACTTTGAGGATTGCATACATTTCTGGTGACTGTATTACACGAAGGATGTAGACGCTTTGGAAAGTATTCAGAGGAGATTTCCAAGAATGTTGCATGGTATGGAGGAATATATGATGAGGAAAGTTTGAGTGACTTTAGGCTATATTCTTTAGTTTGAAGAAGGTTGAGAGGTGACTTAATTAGGATATAAAAAAGACCAGTGGGTTAGTTGGTGTCGACAGAGAGAGCCTTGTTCTTTCGATGGTGATGGCTAGCATGAGGTGACGTAGCTTTAAATTGAGGGGAAATTGATGTAGGATAGATATCAGAGTTAGTGTCTTCACTCGGAGAGCAGTTGGGGCGTGTAACGGACTGCCAGCAACAGTAGTCGACTCACCAATTTTAAGGGCATTTAAATGGTCATTGAATGCAAATATATGAAGGCAAATGTAGGTTTGATGGGTTTCAAAGGTCGGCGCAAAATTAAGGGCTGAAGGGCCTGTCATGCGCTGTCATCCTTTCTGATCTATGTTGTAACCTCAGTCGTGTTTTTTTTCAGTGAAGTGCATTGTTTTCGAGCTTCTCACATCAAATGGCCACAAATCGATCATAGGCGACAGCCCCAGTGAGGCAGAGAAATACAACGGTGGCTGCAAAGCTCAAACTGGTCGTGAGAGAACAAGCAGGTGTAATAAGCAGGAATGAATCACAGAAACATATTGCAACTACCCACCTCAGTATAAGGTGCATGAAAGCGACCAAGATATAGTGAAATATGCATTTGACAAAAGAACAGTTGCCGAGGGGCCAGGATGACAACTCTACTGAGTTTAACTGAAAGTCACAGAAAAATAATGTCAGATATTTCTGGTCAGACACGAAGACAAGGGCACAATAAATATATCCAGCTTGATAATTTGATTGTTTTCTGCACCTCCAATGAGGCAAAAAAATGACTTGCGCACCATTTACGTTAAATTTCCTTTGGTACAAAAGAAATAGAACTTTTCATTTATTTCCTTGAGAAAGCAAATCACGAGATCTGTTTGAATGGCTGAAGTAGAATAAAGTGACGTCAGGAAGGGATGAAATGTTTTAACAATTAGTATATCCAATAGTATCAAAGAACACTTTCAGGGAACAGGATAACGCATAAAAGAAGGTTAATTTAAACAGACAGAAACATAATTTGATCTTTCTGATCATATGGAGAGTCAAAGATGCAATTAATAATATCTACATTGATTTTTAATCATTTCCGCCCCTTCTATGACAAAGGACGATATTTTAGTCACTATTCCTGTCGAATTTTCTTTGATAAATTATTGCTTAACATTTATTTACTCAGTACCGTAAATGATTAAAAATGCATGGGAACTATTTGAATGGCTGAATTAAAATGCAGAGAAGTATATAACTGACAATGTGATTTCTTAATCAGTGTATCCAATAGTACAAGATCAGATCTGGCGCCAGTTTAAAAGCTGGGCTAGACTGTTGGCAATTGATTCGTTTTGACATGTTAAGTGGAACGAGAGGCTGTGGTGTGCAAAACAGAATGCATGAAGTTACAAATTACGCAACACCAGGTTATAGTCCAACAGGTTTATTTGGAAGCACACTAGCTTTTGGAGCGTCGTTGCTTCATTAGGTGATAGTCCAGGTGATAGGCATATTGCTGGAGTCACACTTGATTTATTTCGGAAAACACACCCAAAGTGTCCTGACATCTCCGTGTCGTCTTGGGTACAGTCTCCACAGACTCTCATCGCTACGTGGACAACACCTCTTCCTTGCAAGAAGCCCACCGAATTCTCCCAATTTCTCGGATTACATGGCATCTACTTGCATGAGGAGACATTCCACTTGCAAACTTTGCAGATGTCCACCGAGTTGGATTCACGTTTTATTCACTCCTCTGCCATCGAAACAGCCCTCGAGTGCACCTCCCCCATCCCGGTTTACTACTCTCAATTTCCTTGAAACGCCATAAAATAGATGCAACATTGTCCTCATGTAGCATCCGACCAGTCTCCGCATCCAACCTATCATCCTAAAACACTTCTGCCAATTCTAATTAGACCACTCCACAAAGAGTATCTTTCTCTCTCCACCTCATCCTGCATAACGCACATTTTCTTTCAAGCCACATGCCCAACAAACACCCGCGAAGCTCAAGCAGCCCTCTCCTTTGACCAAAAGAAAAGCAAAACGTGTTGGCACCACCACTCCTTCACCTCCATTCCTGGGCCCAGAAAGACCTTCCCGGTGAGATAAATGTTCAGCTGCAATTCTTCCAAAGTCGTTTATTGTATCCAGTGATCTCGATAAATCGCTGCGACCAAACGTTAAGTGAGGCCACGTTTTGCTGAGCATCTTCGCCTGGCCCGTAGGTTCTGACCTGATCGCCCAGCCACTGTCCAAATAATTCGATTTCACACTACTTTTCCAACATGACCATCCTTAGCCTCGTTCTTTGCCACAGCGAATCAGACTACATATTGTGGGAAAGCCCACCTCATCTTCCGCCTGTGGAGATGACAGCCCGGAGACACAACGTTGCATTTTCTACTTTCAAACAGCTTCCCTTCCCATCCATCAACACCAGTCCCAGGCCTCTACATCTCCCATCCATTCGACTAATCAACAATTTCTTTCAGAAATCAACAATTGCCTTGTTACTCAACGAGCAACAGCGTCATGTCCTCCACTTGTAATTCACCCGTCCTTAACTCTCCACACTCCTCCCGTCTCCGAGGGCTCTCCATAATCTGCAGGTGTACTTACACCCATCTCCAGGCCTGGATGAGTGTTACCCTGAAAGGTTGACATCTCTATCTACTGATGCTGCGTGGCATACTTTGTTCATTCAGCGTCGTGGTTGTCTACCTTGGATTTCAGCATCTGCATTTCGTGTTATACTTTGTCTCTTCCGGAGTCACATGTCGGCCAACTGTTTTCTTCCACTAAAGGAAACAAGGCGAAAATCCGCCATTAAGTGAAATTTTTTCAATGAATTCAAATTTAACCTGCTGTGAATGGACTTGATTTTTTTTTCAGTTTTGTTAAATGTTCTGAGATTACGATATCTGTCGTGCTACCACACTTCCACCAAGTGAGCCTACAACGTAAAGCAAAGCAAACTCAGTGGTGTGGTGGCTCAGTGGTTAGCAATGATACTACACAGCGCTACGGAACCGGGTTTTGCTGCTGCCGAGAGCGACAGCCTGTTCGGAGTTTGCACTTTCTCACCATGTTTGAGTGTCTTTCCACTCAAATTCCAATGACGTGCACACCAGGTGAATTGGTCAAGCGAAGTTGTTCATAGTTTTAAGGGATGTGAAGATTAGGTGAAACATCCGGTGGTAAATCTAAAGTAATAGAGTAGATAAATGGGTCTGGGTGGGTTTCTCTTCGGTGGGTCGGTGTGCACTTGTCCCACATTGGGAAATCTGTGAAGGGCTATTTTGCAGCAATGTTTCATTAAAGTGAACTTCGAGTAAATCGTTCGAGATCTGTATCAATCATTAATCTGCTTGGCCTTTGATGTTAGTGACTAAGTAACCAGAGGTACATAAACAACGTTTAATAATTCCACACGACTGATTGGGATGGAATGAAATTGCTTTCTCGATTTCTGTTTGAACAACATTTATTTCCGCTCAGTTTCAAAGTTGTGGGTTATGAAAAACTGTTCTAGCTTGGTCACAAATGCAATTGAATCTTTTCAATGGTGGCACATTGATGAAAGTAACTACATACGGAAAGAAAAGAATACTGCAGAAAGTGAAGCCAAATTGTAATATCAACTCTATAAAACGATATTGTAAAAGGAAACAAATCACAGATTTTCCCATGAATTATTGTGCATGGGTTATTCCTTTCACAGCTTCTTCCAAACATCTCAGTAACATTTCATCTCTTCATGTCCTTCCAATTTATACTCCTTCCCTCGCAGAGACCTTCTCTCAAATACTCACGTTTGCGATTTTGGCACTCCAACTCAACTTTGCAATACACAGTGTCCTCTCGAACATTCAACTGCTTCTCCCTGTGTCTTTATCCATTCTGTCTGTGCGTTCTTTTCATTCTTTGATCTTTCCTAATCTGATACTGGTCATGTTCGGTCAGTATCCACACTCCACCTGTCTTCTTACCGATCAATTTCTGTCCCTGCATGTTCTCAATGTAGTTCTCTTCCTTGCTTACAAAACAATCTGATTGTTCTTTCCCCGTATTTCATGCCTCCCCTATCAGCGTTCTTTCCCCTCCCCTATCAGCGTTTCGAAAAGACCACTCCCTCCGTGACTCCCTCGTCAGGTCCACACCCCCCACCAACCCTACCTCCACTCCCGGCACCTTCCCCTGCAACCAGAAGAAATGCAAAACTTGCGCTCACACCTCCCCCTTTCCTATCCGCCACAAATTCACCTGCACCTCCATACACATCATTTACTGCATACGCTCCACCCGATGTGGCCTCCTCTATTTTGGGGTGACAGGCTGTCTACTTGTGGAACGTTTCAGAGAACACTTCTGGGATACCTGAACCAACCAACTCAACCACCCCGTGCTCAACACTTCAACTCCCCACCTTCAGTCCACCAAGGATATGCAGGTCCTTCGACCCCTCCATCGCCAGAGCATAGTAACACAACGGCTGTAGGAAGATCAGCTTATGTTCCGCCGAGGAACCCTCCAACCACAAGGGATGAACTCAGATTTCTCCAGTTTCCACATTTACCCTCCCCCCACCTTGTCTCAGTCAAATCCCTCGAACTCAGCACCGCCTTCCTAACCTGCAATCTTCTTCCTGACATCTCCGCTGCCACCCCCACTCCGGCCTATCACCCTCACCTTGACCTCCTTCCACCTATCGCATTTCCAACGCCCCGCCCCCAAGTCCCTCCTCCCTACCTTTTTATCTTTGCCTGCTGGACACACTTACCTCATTCCTGAAGAAGGGCTCACGCCCGAAACGTCGATTCTCCTGCTCCTTGAATGCTGCCTGACCTGCTGCGCTTCTCCAGCAACACATTTTCAGCTCTGATCTCCAGCATCTGCAGCCCTCACTTTCTCCTCATATAAAATCATAGTAAAAGTAAGCCTCAGTGAAGGATCTTTGTAATATTGGGACTCGAAAACACATTTTTCTTCCTGAAAATATTTACACCATATTTTATTAGCCACGCAGTGACATTGTGGTAAACACAGCGGCTTCCTGCGCCAGACATCGCGATTCAATTGCATTATCAGGCGACCATATGGAGTTTGCATGTTCTCCCCTGTCTGCATGGATTTCTTCTGGGTTCTCTGATTTTCTCCAACAGTCGAAAGATGCGTACAGAAGGTGGGTTAGACATGCTAAATTCCCGGTAATATTCCCGGTACAATGTCGATGTGTTAGACATGGGAAATGTAGAACGCCATTGTTTGAGTCGCAAGTTTGGATGTATTTTGCAGGAATGGTGTGGGTTCAATGGGCTGACTCACTTTCTTGCACACGGAAGGTATTCAAATAATCTAATTCTGATCGTGAGACTCATAAATTAAAGGTAGTAATAAATCGATATTGTCTGCTCCCTGACACTTGGCCAGAAGCCTTTTCTCAATGCAAACATACAAGGAAAACAACATTCCATTAACACGTGGAATGTAGCAAAAAATGAGTTGCACACTTAGTCCTTAGAGTCTGCTTTGTGATTCGCTAATATCATTACTGATACAGTTTTATTCGTCATCTCTACATTCCTGAGTATTTCTGAATATTCCTGCTAAACATTCATCACATTGTTTCGCAACATACTAACATTTCTTTCATGATTTCTTTTTATTTTCTATTTTCATTCTCTACCCTTTGAAGCACAGAATTCTGAAGTAACAGACACCCCCGAGAGAACGAAAAGATACCACGATGCTGAATTAATAATGCCCCCCTTTTCTTTAGACTGTTACTCTGCATGTTGGGACTTAACAAATCAAACTCGATGCAGATAAAATGCAGTCTTGTTTGAAAATAAATATAAAATTGTTAACAGAGTAACGGACTATGGCCAAATCTTAGGCACAACAAACATGTGTGAGATAAACTCAGTGAGAACTACTACTAAGAACAACAACAAAGCTCACTCCGATGTTCAGCATCAGCAACATAGAAGGGAACTTACTGGGGATCGCAACAGCTGCTAGAATCGGATAGCAAATGCGTTCTACCTCGACAGTTAATGCATGTTCCATTTCTTGGATATACATCTGCTTCATTTGGTCTGGAAGCGATAGTTCAGCAAGGTCCTCTGAAATAGTCGTGGAATAAATTCCCAGTGACATTGATGTACATCTCATCATTACGGTTAGTTCAACTTCCTTGAGCAAACACGTTATTTCAGTGGCTTTGATATCGTTTACAAAAATATATTTTGAATTATTCAAAAAATGAAAAAAAATAATTTAAATTTCAAAACTTTCCCAATCAAAACGCACATAGTGGTGTTCATTAAGGAGCAATCCATCGGCAAAGAAAGGTCAGTTACATTGTCTCCATTTATTTTACAGAGAGTTCTAATGAAGATTCTTTGGACTCGAAACTTACCTCTGCTTTCTACAAAGATGCTGCCAGACTTGACGGGTTTCTTGAGCAGTTTATAATTTCTTTTACAGAGGCTGCACATTTTAAGAAAACATTTAAAAACGTTACAGTTTTATTTGTAGAATGTAGACAACTCAATCACGGGGCCAGACCAATTCCATTCTCTTCCTGCAGTTATTCATTCAAATTTTGAACCTTTTCTCCGATGCATATTTAGAAAAATTGCAACATCAGGATGGTAGTCCAGTTAAAGCTGCGGCAAATGTTATGAACTGGACCAAAACCCTTAAAACCATATCAAGAAGAGAGCCCCGACCCTAACTTTTGTTGATTTAAAGATGCAGGAAAAGTGCGATGTTTAAACTTCAAAACAGGTAACATACAGCAAACAATAAAGAATTGGCATCACTTTAACTTCATTTAAAGGCTAACCAAACAAATGCATTGTTTCACTATTAATCATCAACTGCTTAAATGTAGCAGCATCACAAAAATATTTGACAACTGAAAGAGTGTGATTGGACCTGCAACGTTAACTTTGATTTCACTCTGGATATTCTGCCAAACCTGTTGGGTTTTTCCGATATATATGTCTGATATCTCCAGTTATAGAGAAAGTAAAACCGAAAAGTACTCTCTCGCAGTAGGTAGAGTACACATGTTTTTTTTTGTTTAGGAGAGAGGACATAACTGTGTCTATCAGCTACAAGCTCTCTCCAAATCCCACCCCAAATTAAACTGAAGGGAGAATGAAAGCCCTGGGTCTTGGTGAGCCTGACTCCACCCACATATGTTGATTTTGTTTAATGCAACAACAAATAAAAGAAACAATAGCTGAAGGTGCTAAAAAAATTAGCAAGAGGCTTAGCGCTTACTGTTTCACATTACAAAGAGAAAGGCACTTACTTCTTGTGCTCACATCATCATTGCCTGATTTCATCATATGTGTTTCCATATTTAGCAGATATGAATTAATATTCCGGGGAAAGTTCAACAGTCTTATTGCGTATCATTTTTTTTTTGTTTTTTGCACATACTGAAGCAATCTATGCCCAAATGAAGCAAAGTCTGGATATGATCGAAGCTGGAATTGATATTTGGCAACCCCATTTCGCGCCACACAAATGCCAGGAAATGGTCATGCTTCACAAATGCCAGTTTCTGAGCCATTGTATTTATTTGGAAACTGGCGAATAATTGTATAAGGTCACACACAAAATCACAGTTTTAGTTTTAGCTTTCAGTCCCTCTTGTTGGCACCGGCTACAAGTCTCTCTATATCTATCTTTTTCTTTTTTCTCTCTCTATCTCATTTTGCTACAGTTGAAAAATAAGTTTGCCATCCTGCTGCTACATTTGGAAGTGAGGCAATAATTGCTACTGAATTAGCTTTTTTCCAAGGGTTTGCTTATGAGACTTTTCTATGACTGAACAGCTTCAGATAATTGACTTCTATGCATTACAAAGAGTACAGCCGGTTTGAAGTCATAGGCTATGAGTTAATCTGATCCTGCTCGGGATTCTTGGCTGGCACACACAATTACATTGTGAGAGGCCCTTTTCACTGTGAGAGCTGGTTCTGAGAAAATAGAAATTATGTGATGTGTTATGCACTTGTAATGATCAGAATCTGGGTCATGGGATACCGGCCTCTGTTGAGAAATTTCAGTTTACAGAAAAAAGAAGTTACTGAAACATTGGCTCGCAACAATCTCCCTTGAGATGGAGTATGTATTTCAGGCATTATGCCAGTATTTGGGAAACTTAACACATTAGATCCAAAAGTCGAAAACTGCACAAAGTATGTCTAAAAAGCTACGTTACTGTTACTTATACAGAGTCGGTCATTTATGGGTGGGATGAGGCACTGCCCTTTTAAATTATGCTTTTTTTAATTTCTGTTCTCGAAAAGACATTGTCAATACACTAACTCTTGTTAGGACTATCACAAGTTTGTCCATTCCACATTGGAAACAAATTGGCGGATTTCCGAACACAATGAGGTGGGTTGGGTTGGTGATGTATTTCTGAATGAATTTGATCTAATTGATGTCAATGTTAATACATGCAGGAATATTTTCCATAAATATTTATTCCCTTGTCCTCTGGAGTTCATTAGTAGTTAGATATGTAATTCATACGCTTAATTAAAAGGTTCCAAATCAGCCCGACCATGCTATTTTAACTGAACAGTAATTGTAAATAAATGAGTGAATAACCCACCGCCCCCGAACCCAAGGTTCTCAGTCCCTGCCCAGCTCTGAGGACTCCAATTTGAACGGGGTCCACCTCCGTCACAACTCGTGCTAGGAATCTGAAACTCGCCCACTCCACACTTTCTCACTTCCACGCCATCTCTTTCGCCATGTCTTTGCCCGATATACCTTGCTAATTCTGACGGGCAGGTGACACTGTGAGTCATCTTAAGTTAGCTTCCTTTGGGATCCCCCTGTTCAGTTGCTTATGATCACGCTGTTGTCTGCCTTCAGGGTCTCATCCCTCCTTTGTCCCTATATTGCTGGTACCAATGTGTTGCATGACCACTGAATAATGGGTCTCCACCCATTCTTCATTCCATCAGAATATCATGTTGCCGCTATGAGAAATCCTTTCCCAAAGCATGAGTTTGACCTCATTTTCTCCTGCTGTTTGTTCTGGAAGCTTTGAATCCCTTTTCCCATTCGGTGCAATTGGATGACGACATCATTTCTCACACTATATGCCATTTCCCTCGGCACCGGCAACGTTCATGACTATCCCTGTGCTATCCACATGTCTGAAATGGCCACAACATCGAAAACCAATGCTGCAAGTTCTTTGGGTTATTGTAGATGCTCCTGGTGTTCAAATCGACACACTTCCAACCACTTTCCACCCTGCCGTGAAATTCATGCGACTTTGTAAACCTATTTATGAAATCATTTTTCTCATCCTCCTGAACACTGGAACTACAATTCAGGTTCCCATACACCTGCTGAATGGGTTTAAACCCTTCCAAAGATCATGAACAAATACCGCCCGTTTCCTCCAGCATATTCGTAACCCCCTGCTTCAGGTGTAAAACATGCCGTTTTCACTGGATCTAGAATGAGACAAAAATATCCAAGTATCCGAATCCTTCCTTCTCCACCATCCCTGTAGCCACGCGTTTAACTCGTCTCTCTCCCTTGTCTCTCTTCTTCGCCTTGTTAGCACGTGACACAGGGTTACAAACCAGAAATAACAACTCTGCTTGTTCTCGTTTTAGGCTTTCACCCTAGCTCCCTGAATTTCTGCCTAAGATCACCATCCCTTTCCCAAACCATCTCGGTGGCGACTACGTGGAACAAGAGTTTAAATTGCTCCCCATCTCCATTAAGGTTTCCAAAAACATGATCTGAGACATCACGAACGCTTGGCTCCTGTGGGGCAACACACCCACATTTAGACTCTCTCCTTTCTACAGACTCTCCTATCTGTTGCCCAGCTATAGATTCCCCAGTGACCATAGCTCATCGCCCTCACACCCCTTACCTTCAGCTCATCTCCCTCGCACTGCTTGCCTTCTGTTCATCTCTCTCACACCCATTACCTTCTGATCAATATGGACAGTCTCCGTGCCAGAGATCCGTAGCCTAAATGGATTACCTCTGATAAGTCGTCCCCGCAACAGTGTCCAATACAATTCTAAAGAAGTTTAATTGCCAGTTTCTCTTCCCCATAACTCTCGTGGCAGTCAAATGAAGTAATGCAAAACTACAGCGTGGAAACTTCAGCAAAGAACAGGCTCTCTTTTTGTCTTTTCTTTCAATGTCCTCTCAAAAACTCTATAAGGCATAGAGTCATACAGAACAGAAAAAGACACTTGAGTACAACCATTCCATTACAAACATTATCTCACACTCATTCATTCCCACCTGTCTCCTCCTGTTCAGAATCTGCCGAAACTTTGTTCGTGTTCCAATCCAAACGCCTTCTAAACTTTGCATCTGCACCCATATCCAAGACTTCATTTGGAAGTTCACTTCAAACATGAACCCATTAATGTTTAAAATGAATACGCCTCAGGTTTTTTTTTCTGAAGCTTAGCTCCACTCATATTAAAAAAAACGCTTTCACTTCTAATCACCCACAGTGAGGAAAGGATACCTCCTATTTATCTTCTTTGTGCCCCTCATGATTATTAAAACTGTAAAAGGTCACCCCTATACCCTCCCAGGCACAAGTGAAAAATTATCCACGTTCTCTTTATTATTCAAACACTTTTTTTGCAGCAACCTCCTCGTAAATGTCTTCAGAATCATCTTGACCGCAATCATATATTCCCAAGGGAGTATGAACAGTCCTTCACACAGTTCTCCAGGAAGAATTATGCACCCATGCCCCTTATTTCTCTGTTCAACAACATTGCCCAATTCCCTAATTATAGTTGTATAATTGCTGCCCTCGGTTTTTTTAACATTAATATAAAACGTTGCCTTTATGCAAATTAAGATCCTTCTATCGTTCAGCCTCGCGACCATGCTTCAGAAGTTATGATGTTCACACTGATAAGCCAATCACCTTTTAACCACCCTCTCTACTTATCTTCTATATCTATGTAATGTATCTACACAGTAACGTGGAAAGTTTCAAATTCAATCACTTTCTTTGACAGTGAGATTCACAGACTTACAATTTCCCGGGGTGAACAGAAAGTGAAAGAAACACAATAAGTTTCCTACTGGGCCTCTTGTTGGAAATGCTTGCTTGCACTTCCCTTTGTCCAAGAATAGTTGGAGCTAATTGTAGTTTTCCTGAGTTTTCCGCCTTCATTTGTATGAACTGAAAAATTGTCGCCAGCGTGTTCTTTTGTGTTGGGCATCTGCGACTTACAGGCATGCGATTTCGACAGGCGACGTGCATCTCTTACTGCTAATTCGTTTGTCATGTTTTGAGATTATCAGACCCAATATCAACTTTATTACAGTTCTATATTCTGTTCCGGAAATTGATTCAGTCCAGGGTATGGGTAACCCCGCAGCAATGGAAAAAAACAAATTAGCAAGGGAAGCATCAAACTCGCCGGGGGGTGAGGAGGGAGCATGTTTGAGAGAGGATGAGATTTAACATCTGCGCTGTTTGCAAGTCGAAAACATTTCACTTTCATTGGTGTTAGTGTGTTGTGAGTAAATAAAAATGTCCGGTGGACTTAGCGAACCTGATTCACTCATCAAATGGAGTATACAACAGGAATTAGGGCTGTCCATAATCAGGCCTTTCTTACTTCTGAGTTTTGAGTTGGGAAATGTCGGAAAAAATGAGTGTGTTGCAACAAATTGTGCAGGGGTTTTCTACTTCAGATCAGAATCATGTTCGCTCTCCGACTGATCCAATCCTTCTCCATGACTGTAATGAATTTATGTCCATGGCGTTTCCTTCAATGTGCCAGCTTTCCAAACAAAAGTCAGTGCCAGTCACCCATGGCAGGTACAGTCAGTTCTCGGAGTCTGTCGCCTCCCTGTCTTCAAATCCGCGAGTGAACTCTTGTATAGCACCATTGACTGATCATTTTTTTAGCACTGGGCACTCCTCTGCATGTAATTCACACAATATCTAAACGGGAATTCTGATTCTATATTCCTCTCTGCGAGTATTTATGTCGTTGCATCTGTGTATAGTCTTTGCTGGAAGATGGTCCCCCTGATAGTGTAGCGCTATCGTAGCTGTGCAATCCGATAGTGTTTTGCTGGGTACACCAGCATTCTCTCCATATCACCACTTTCTGTATATTTGTACTCATTTTAACGATGCTGTTTGTACCTTAAGTCATTGTGAATCAGAGGGTCGTAGCCCTGCTCCCTCGAATGTTACTGTCCAATGGGAAATAAAGGCAAACAATTCATATCAGAGGGTGGACCCTCAATCACGTTTACCTCCATGCTCCCTCGCCGGACCCAACAAGGATTCCTTTATTCAACATGTGAGAGAACTCATCTTCTGTAGCAGGGCATGGATTCGGGATGGAATACTTGAGTGGAATTCACCCTCACCCCCACCCAAAACATTGGCCCGAATCGTAAAGCAGGACACCTGCAGGAAAGCGATCCCCATTAACATTCAGACAAAGTGAAAAATCGTCACCATTTAGAAGTGTACAATTCGCTAACTCTATTGTGGCGCCGTCTTCTCGTTGACGGTTCATTTCCAGACAGTAAGGGAAACGTGACAACATGTTCTCAAAGCGGACAAACGGAGATCAATCTGTCGGAGAAAGGGATGGATGTCTTGGTCACAAGGAAGGGCTCCTATTGACTACGTTACCTGCTTTGTTGTGCTCTCTATTCTGTCATAAAAGCTTAGCTCAGGTTGATTTCCTGATGTATGACAACAGGACTGCATGTGATGTCGACATCCAGAAAGCAGCGATGGCTGTCTTGCTATTCCCCATTCTTTTCTGCTTCTCTCCTGGTAAGATGCAAACCACTTTGTAAAACTCTCCTTATTAGAACGTTACCAGGGTAGAAAGGAGGTCTGAAGAAGTCCCGGAAACACCATGACAATCAACATTTGTCACTTCCCTATGCTTTGATGCTGAGGCGAATTGACTGGTCTTTTGCTGCTCAGAGCATACCCTGAAGTGTTACCTGCTCGGCGACTCCGATCGGAAAATTGCATTATTTTAACGGTATTACATGATGCTAAGCTGTTTGCATTTGTATAATCCGAGATTCTGGTTCAGTCCGTAAAACGATGAAAAGCTTTCAGTTATGTGGGGAGACAGAAAGCAATCAAAGCAAGCTTCGATTAGAACTCATCGATTTAACCGGAACTATCGACAGACTCGACCTTAACTCGGAGAGTGAGTGATCGGAGGCCTGATTAGATTGGGAGTAGGCGGGTGGTCCACTCGAAAACAGTGTCCTGTGTGGTACATGAGAAGGTACATTGTAGATGCTGAAGGCCGTCAACGAAGGAGGGAAGAGTGGTTAGCACTGCGACCTCACAACGCCAGGTACTGTTCTCAATTCCACCATCAGCGATGGATTGAGCGATTTTCCTGCATTAACCCCCTCCCGTGTCTGCGTGGGTTTCCTCAGGTGTTCCGGTTTCCTCCGACAGTCGTAAAATTCAGATTATCTAGGTTGGCTGGAAATGCAAGGTTACAGAAAAATGGTGGGATGCTCTTCGGAGGGGCAGTGCAGATGTGATGGACCAAATTGGCTCTATTTACTCTTTTGGAAATCAATAACAACCAGACTGCGTCCTAAAGCCAGCCAGGCTCTTATCATCTGCAGGGACAGAAAGCAGAGTTAACTGTTCAGAACTGACACATACGTCACTGATCTGAAAACGTGCCCATTCTGTCGACAATGCAATCAGAAATGACAAAGCCGCTTGTATTTCTGTCAATATAAAGGTGTATGTGAACTGTCCCAGTTGTTTATCCCGATTCCCGTCTGGAAGAGCCCATATAGCCGCTTATGATGCGTTTTTGTTTCCAACGGTGTCTAAGCATAGCGAAGTAACATGATCGCATAAACAGTCTTTCTGGACGTATTTTCCAGCCCCGAAACTGTTCATCTCTGGGCATCCACCTCTCTCTCCTTGTGGCCAAATGCGTTCCTGTGCAAGATAGGCAAGAAACACATAAGTTCAAATGGCCCTAAACATTCTTGCTCATTCTTGTCTGAACATTGAAAAGCACCACAGTACTTTACGATTAGCGAGATGTGTAAAGAGGTGGGATGATATTACATCTCTGCCCAATCCTGGACTGGGCATTCCGGCTTGATCTTCCAACTCATTTGTCTGCAGTTAATAATCAACAAACAGCGATTTCTCTACTTCTGAAGCTTCGTTTACAGTTAGCTCGAAAGAGAGACAGAGAGAGAGAATCTGAAAGGTTATTCTGAAATCTTAATGAAAGTCCTCAGAGCTCAGAATTGCTCTTCCCATCCCCAATTCTTTAGCGGTCAGCCCCTATCAGGTGAAACTGATGAGCGAGTCACGGCCAACACCATTTGACACAAGTCCACGTGGAAGCTTGTTCAGAAATCTTTGTAAAATTATGTGATTTGTATCGCCAGTAGGGAAATTATTCTGAAACGGTCCAGCTGAGCCAAAACGTTTGTTTTGCCTTATCTGACTCCACGGGTGCTTTCAGATCTGCTGAGATCCTCGAGCAATGCCATGCTCTCCTTTCCACGTGTTTTGAAATGGCACGCACTCCTCCAAAAACAGAGAGTCAGAACCATTTTTGATGGTAGCTAATCTGCGTCTCTTTTTAAAAAACTCTGTCCCCAGTACCCAACCCTCATCTAAAATATGACAATTAGTGTGTTGATTGCTTGCCGGAAACATTCCCTATTCAATCAGAATCACTTCCATATCTCTGAAATCCAGTTTGGCTACAATGTCCTGTCTCCCGTGTGTGGAAATCTCCATCAAGCTCCAGTCGCAATGTAGGGATGGTATGGACATGGGAACACTGCAGAAGGAAGTCTGCAACTCGCTGTCTCCTGAATCCAATTTGATGGTGAGTTCCAGTGTGATTGAAATGGAAGGTTCTGGGAAAACCTCGTCGGGAACATCGTGAGCAGGTTTGGTATCCCTTAGTTAAGGAAATACATTATTTCATTGGAGATCTTTCAGAGAAGGTGCAAAAGGACGGTCCCCAAGTACAAAGGGATTTCTTTATGATCAATAGTTAAATAGGATGGGACGTGATAAGCTGGAAACACAAACCTGGGCGGACTTACATAGTCTACTGTAAAGCCTGTGGAGTGTTGTTGAACAGAGACCAAGGGGTGTAAGTACGTAGATAGTTGTAGTGACATCACTGGTTGACAGGATAATGAACATTGGTTTTGATGGACGTTCCTTCATTGGTCAGAGTATTGCATGTCGGAGATAAGATGTCATGTTAGAGCTGCATAAGACTTTGGTGAGGTCACTTGTCGTAAACCGTACAGTTCTGGTCACTCTGCTGCTTGAAGGATAATAGTAAATTTGGAAGAGTGTAACAAAAGATTTTCAAGCATGTTACCGAGACTGCAGAGTTTATGTTTGGACGAGAGGCTGGATAGGCTAGAATTCATTTCCCTGGAGTGCAAGTGGGTGAGTGGGTACCATATGGAGATGTAGTAAATCAGAAGGAGCACAGATGAGGCGAATCACTGAGGTGTTCTCTGTTGGTTGGATGCACCAAAACTAGAGAACGTAATTTTAAGATTACAGGCAAGCGAATTAAATGAGAAGAGTGGGGTAACGTTTTCATGCATAAGGTGGTGCGTGAATGTCGTCAGCTGGCAAAGGAAGTGGAGGAGGCTGGTACAATTCTAACATACAAAAGACATCTGCATGTTATCAGCTGAACATGTTTCCCTCCTTCCAACATCTTCTGACAGTGCGTTCATTTTATCAGAGACAACATGGAATGGTCACAAAAGCCGTCAAGATTCCGGGCATTTAGGATCGGTGTGGGGTGAGAATCACAGACTCAGCATTCACCAAAATCTTCAACTCTGATGGTCAGCACCTGCAGTCCTCACTTCCTCCGAAATCACCTCTTTGTGTACGTCAGCAAGAGGGAAGGAAGGTGATCTTGCAATTCAATTAAGGGAAAGCACAGAGTCAATGGGTCAAATCACGCCTCCTGCTCTCCGTTCCTTCATGTTCAAATGACTGTTCAAAGAACTTTATCCCCTGAACTTTGTGATCAGTCACAAAGAGTGAGCGAGAATTACAGTCATTCTATATCAATTTGCTACTGGGACGTAGCCTGGGAATTTGGCTCCATTCCATTTTGGGAGTGATTACCTCCAAACACCACAAACTCCACGCCACACACACACACACACACACACACACACTCACATTCTCTCACACCGACGCGTTCACTCACACCCTCTCTCTTAAATTCACACTCACACACATACACTCACAGACATACACATAAAAGCACGCAACTCATTTTCAAACACTCACACACTCTCTCACTCTTAAACACATTGTGACTCACACACACGCACAGTTACATACACACACAGTCACTCAAACGCATTCACACAAACAAGGGCACATGCGCATGGTACACAATCAGAGAGACTCACTCACATATACACAGTCACACATACTAATACAGACACACATGAACACAGACACACACAGATAAATATAGATACAAACAGAAAAAAGGGTATCGATATTTGGAAAAGACTTGCACAAACCTCAGTAGATGGTCCATAAATTGTCAGATTGAAATATGAGAGGATTTGCCTCGTTGAAGGTGCGATGAAGCCTGAGTGCAGACATGTGCAGCACAGCAGCAAAACATCCTGTTGATTGGCGGAAGAGGGTCGAGCAGTTGAAAGTGTTCTCTTGTTTCTATGTTTTGCACGTGGAGATAAAGAATTCGTGTTATTCCAAGTTGGGAGGGAATTTTTAGAGGCTAATCGATAGTGTTGCGTATCAAATTGATGTGAAATTGAATGAGGTGTCTTTTTTGATAAGCCCACCCGGTCAAAGGAGGAATATATTATTACATAAGAACATTACATAAGGGAGGGAGTTGTACAGCGAGGGAGACGTGGTTCACGGAAGAGGAATGAGAAGGCTAAAGTAATATTAAGACGAAAAGGCTCACTTAGGGCGCTTGAGAAGTAATGTCAGCAAAGAATTCCCGAAAGAGAGAGTGAAGAAGAACGTAGAGCGGACATGAGAAGTTGTTGGTGATTTGGATCAAAGAGCACCGTACGGCTTTCCCTCGGTATATCAGGGATGAAAGAATGACAAAAGTAAGATTCGGGCCAATCGACAAAAGTAGTAGGAAGTTGAGCGTGGAGTCAGAGGAGATAGTCGAAGTCCTAAACGAATGTTCTTCGTCAGTATTCACAATGGAAAAATGTTGTTGAGTTGAATACTGAGATACAGTCTAATAGACGAAATGGGATTGAGATTGAAAAGGAAGAGGTGTTAGCAATTCTGGATCGTGTGAAAATCAATACTCTCAATACAATCAAAACCAGGGAGGTGGTTGCAGAGCTTTGGCTTTGATCTTTACATCGTTATTGTCGACGGGAATGGTGCCAGAAGATTGGAGGATACCAATCTTCAAGAAGATGTGGGGGCTGGGGGTAGCGACAACCATGGTCATTCCAGATCTGTGAGCCTTATTTCGGTTGTGGACAACGTGTTGGAAATGGTTATTAGATCGAATTTATAATCGCCCAGAGAGACAAAAAAAGGTGATTAACGATAGTCAACATGTTTTTGTGAAGGATAGGTCGTGCCTCATAAACCTTATTGCGTTCGTTGGGAATGTGACCAAATTAGTGCATGAGGGTAAAGCAAATGATGTGTTAAATATGGATTTCAGGAAGGCATTCAGTAAGGGGGGAATTTCACTGTCACTTTCACTTTGATTGAGGTGCGGCTGTTTGTTGCCAGAACCGAAAAGTCGATATTACAGTGAGAAAACGGCAGCTGTGGTTTCTGGAACAGAAACAGCGATTACTTATTTTGACAAGATATTCGAGTACTTTATATGTAGACATTTGTATCGTAGGTCTAACATCCCGTGGTTTTGTTTGGTAACATTAGCTGATCAGTGGTCTCCAGTCTTTAGAACAATCAAGTTAATTCATAACATCGAAAATCCATGTGTTCAATGTGTCCTGATATTCCTGCTTAATAATTTGACGGTCAGATGCATTTTACTGACCAGCATTGGCTTCAGGAAATGACGAATTAAAAGCGGTGCAGTGTCTCTGAGAGACGAAGAGATGGGCAGTCGATGAAAATCCATGATCCTCCTCTTTCTTCTTTTTGCCAATTTCATCATCTTATGGTCATTCTTCACATTTTTTTCACTGTTATGGCGATTCAGCAGTTTGGGCTATAAGTCTCTCTGTTCAGGATTTTGTGCAGGAATTGGGCTTCATGCTGCAACGCCTCAGTTGCTGCTCAAATACAATAACGTCTGCCGTGACTGAAATAAAATGCAGACAGCTGTTGACGAATGCACTGACATATCCATTTAAGCAGATTTAACTAATAATTAATCACATTCGACAATCTATCTTCTCAGGAATACCTTACTTTTTCACATTTACAGAAAGTAAATGATTTGATCCTGTTGTAGCAGACGGCATATGGAAACTATTTCTCAGTGAACATTACAGGTTGGCTATCTCCCTCGGAACAAAATGTGTTTAATCATTGGCATTCAAAATAAAAAGAAAAATATTTCAGAAGCTGGAGATCTGAAACAGAAACAGAAGGTCATTGCGAATATTACGAAACCTCACATCATCTCTGACAAGGGAATCCGTTGAGATTTTGAATTCTATTAAGCTTTTTTTGGAAATGAATTGATCCATTTTATAATGATGGAAAAGTGGGGAGAGCGGATAAGCAACAGACAGAGGAAGCACATATGTTAGCACAAGAGATGCATTTTTGCGAGTATTTTTTTTTTCTTATCTGAAGAGTAAAGCCCTGGCTATGGAGAAGCCAAAATAAAGAATTCATCATCTGACCCCTGCGATATTAGGACTGATGGATGAATAAAGATTGAATTACTTACGTGTGTATTTACTGACGTTTCGACAAATGATATGAAATCAAATGGAAACCACAACTTTCCAACTGGCCAAGTTAAAAGCTGAAGGAATATTCTGGATAGTCAGGAAATCAAACAGTAGCACACAGTCTGAGAAATGAAACATATGGGACTGAGTTGAGAAGAAATATCTTTCCCCAGAAAATGACGTGCCTGTGGAATGCATAGGCATGAGAAACTGTTTCCGTCAAAACATGGACTGTTTTCGAGATGGAGATAAATCTCATTCTTCAGACTAAAGGGGTCAACGTAGCAGAGAAAACTTGTTGCACAATGACCTGAGATGGATGATCATGAGTGCTCAGATTGAATGGAGGAAAAGGAACCAATGGCCCACTGGCCATGTTCTGTTCAATGTTTTCAGTTTCTCCGAAATACATGGAGATGTGAACATAGTTTTGAATACTTGTGTCAAAAAAAAGACACACACACACGCAAAACAGGCTCACTTTCCAGGGAATGAAACACACCATTTGGTGTGAGGTCGTGAATTTAAACTGAAGTTAGATTTCATTGAAAGGTGCAAAGGATGGGCATTAGACTTGATTACGACTTCACTCTGACTCGTGTTCTATTCTTACCTAAATGTATTGTCAACGAAACCCAATCATCGCAGCCTTTCTACTGTCCCTCCACCTTCTCGATCATCACTCTGCACTGGCGTTCGCATACCTCTAAGCAGGTTGGAGAAAGTGAGGACTGCAGAAGCTGGAGATCAGAGCTGAAGAATGTGTTGCTGGAAAAGCACAGTAGGTCAGGCAGCATCGAAGCGGCAGGAGAATCGACGTTTCAGGCATAAGCCCTTCTTCAGGAATGAGAAAGCCTGAAGAAGGGCTTATGCCCGAAACATGGATTCCCCTGCTCCTTGGATGCTGCCTGACCTGCTGCGCCTTTCCAGCAACACATTTTTCACCTCTAAGCAAGTTGTCAAGTCAGGATGGGTGGATTAATAAGTTTGTAGAAAATAAAAATATCGGTGGAGTTGTGTATATTTTAGAAAACTACCAAAGGAGGCAGCGGGATATAGATCAGTTGTGGATATGGGCAGAGAAATGGCAAATGGTGTTTCCTAGAGGTACATTCGATGTGTTGCACTTCGGCAGATTAAATCTTGAGGAGAAGTATACAGTTGATGGCAGAACTCTGAACAGCATTGATGTGCAGATGGAACCTATGCTTCATTTCCATTGTTTCCAAAATTTGGTCACACAAGTCGATAGGGTTCTAAAGAAGGCTTATGGCATGGTTACCTTTATTGGTCAGGGAACTGAGTTCAAGAGTCAGGGTGATGTCTTGCACACTTATCAGATTTTGGTTAGGCCACACTTGGAGTACTGTGTTTAATTCAGTTTGTTACATTACAGGAAGAATATAAATGGTTTGGAAAGAGCAGAGAAGACAGTTATTGGTCAGCTACATGGAGTGGAGAGTATAACCTTTGATTTCAGTGACATTATTTATCTCAGTGAAAGCATCAGACCTTGTTTTAACTTCTCTTATCCCTTCCACGATTTCCTTTTCTCAAGTAGTATGTTATCCTCATGATCTCCACCAAGTCGTACATTTCCCTGAAGACGTGTGGATTTCTCTTTTCCCTAATTCGGTTTCCTCATGGATTGAAATTTATATTGGAATCAAGACGTAATCATCTGCCATTACAGCCTCTAATCTTTCAGTTTTCACTCTCTGCTATTCCACATGAGTTCTCTATACTTCAAAAACTGAATTTTTGAACTCCTCAAAAAATATTCTCTCCCTAAGAGAGTTGTACCTTTGCTCTATTTTAATTTCCCTTTTATTTTACGGAATTTAAAAAAAATCATTTCAACCGTAATATAAGTTTGGCCAGGCTTGAGATTGCTAAATTGTTGTCTGTCGGCTTCTGGCAAAAGCTCATACATACCAAAAATTACTTTCTTTGCCTCTTTTTATGTCCGAGATTACTCCATTGATAGAGCTACCAATACATCACGAACTACATTTATTTGGAATAACAAAACCAACATGGTCACTGGCGATTTGACTTGTTTTGCAACCTTCTGAAATGAGATGGAAACGGTTTCCAAGTCTTTCTTATCAATCGTAGGTTGAATATTTTTAAACAGATCCCCAACAGTCATTTGACAACTTTAGGTTTGCTCATCCTGACTTTCTTACACACTAAAACTTGCCTTCAGGCTTCATTTCCATTCTGTTCAGATACTTTTCCTATCGAACCGTCAATTTGTGAAGTTCAAACTCCTTTTCATTCTTCCATTCCTCTCTCTCCTTTCATTCTTTTCTTTTCTTTTTTTTCTTTTCGTTCTGCTAAAGTAATTCGTTCTTTTCCTCCTTCCTCTGCTTCACTGCATTGGAAACGGCTTCATAACTTTTGCCCTTTCTTTTCCTTTTTCATCTAATTCAGGCTGTTGCATTTTCTATTCAATTTTAGCCATATGCAAAGATTCTGAGGGCGTTTCCACAAACGTAACTTCTGAGTGATTGCTATAATTATCACTTCCTATCTCATGCAAGATGGCAGCTCCAACTCCACCTTGACTGTCAATGCCAGCAACCTTTCCTCGTTCCCCGTTTATAAAGCCCTCAGAGTCACTTCTTTCAGCCCTGAGCACATTTTAAAATTACTGGATTGAAATACCAGTTAAAAAAACATAAACACCTACCATTCTCTGCCCTTGAGTCCAGTAAATTTAATCCTAAATTCTAAATATAGAACAAATCACGCTAACTGCCACAAACCCTAGATGGTCCAGGCTAGACCCAATCAAAATATTTTCAGAAAACATCCTGGAACGTAACTGTTCTAGTTGTTTTAAATGGGTGCTCAGCGGATGTTCCACAAGTGATGGAGCTGGCACAGTTAATCAGTTTTAACCAAGACAAAATTCATTTGCAATATCAACGAATGAAACACACACAAAAGCGTACAGCATATCAAATAACTTAAACTATCCAAAAACGTAACAGATTACCCCAAATTTTTGATGTTGTCACTAATTCTTGAAACAACGATAAACAAAAACCCGTTAACAAAAATAAGTTAAATTCAAACACAGGTTCTCACATAAAAGATATCAGAGACACAGAATCAGGATGGAACTCTTTTCTTGACTGGTAACCTGAAAACATAAAATCTGGCTAAACCCAAAACAAATTAAACCAAACCAGAGTAAAGCTGAGCTGAGAGAAGGAGCCACGCCATTTTCATTGTCTCAGTATTTTTAAAAAAACGTCATAGAAGCTTCCTCATTTAGATAAATGCAGACATTTCAGAAACCCTGTCTTTATAAACCAATTTGGAAAACAAAATCAAGGAAACGTAATCTCGTTAAGGGACCAGTATCATCACACTGCATTCTTCACCATTTATCACATGTCAACCGTGTTTCTTCTCAATCTCCACTGCTCGATGGAAAACAACCTGCAATCTGTCCAAGCTCTCTTCGATAACGGAAGTTTTTCAGTCCCAGGCAGCATTGCGTTGAACCTCCCTTTTCACCCTCTCCAGTGTGATCACCTCCAGTCTGATCCCGTGAGAGATTTGGATTCCAGAAGGGCACACCATATGTTCCCTATGCAGTCAAATCAACTTTGCAGCCAAACCATACTACAATTAAACTCTGCGCCAGGCTTAATAACACCAAATAACAATCCTGCCTTCATAATCATTTTCTTCACCGGTGTTAATATCTTAAGGGAATGATATCGATGCAAACCAAAGTCCCTCTGATCCTCAGTGCTTCCCAGCATTGTACCATTCATTATGAATTCGCTTTCCATGTTTGTTCTGTTCAAACAATACGAATTGATGATCGCACATTTATCGGGTAGGATTCCATTTGCCGCTGACCACCATTTTCATATGCTCTTGTAATCGAAGGCTCGACTCCTAACTATTTACCACTTCATCAATTGTGTTATCTCCCGCCAACTCATTCAATAGTCGACTAAATTCATTTCGAACCGTTTCTTCATTTTCCCCAAACTTTTGATTTTTGGAAATCTGAAATAACTATCTTCGTAGTGTGAAGTCTCATCGACCTGACAATGAAATGAATATGCACATGGCAACAGCTCACATGTGATTGGGCTCTTCGTCTCCCACCAGATGTGCACTCATGTTAGGATCACTTCCTCCGAAGATCAATATGATCTCTGTCAGAAGAAAAAAAGGCTTCATTTGTTGAAGCTGACAATATTCATGTGTGTGTGTGTGTCAGCACAATCGCATATCAATTAATTGTCCACTTGCCCTTTTACGAAGAGTTAGTCACAGGTGAGATGCCAGAAGACTGGAAGTTTACAAACGTGGTGCCACTGTTTATGAAGTGTGTTAAGAACATGCCAGGGATCTATAGCCCGGTGAGCCTGACATCAGTGGTGGGCATGTTATTCGAGGGAATCCTGAGGAACAGGATTTACATGTATTTAGAATAGTCAAACATGGCTTTGTGCGTGGGAAATCATGTCTCAGAAACTTGATTGAGTTTTTTGAAGAAGTAACAAACAGGATTGATGAGGGCAGAACAGTAGATGTGGTGTATCTGGACTTCAGTAAGGCGTTAGACAAGGTTGACATGAGAGACTGATTAGCAAGGTTAGATCTCATGGAATACAGGGAGAACGAGTCATGTGGATACAGAACTGGCTCAAAGGTAAAAGGCAGAGGGTGGTGGTGGAGGGATTCTTTACAGACTGGAGGCCTGTGACTAGTGGAGTGCCAAAAGGATCAGTGCTGGGTCCCCTACCTTTTGTCACTCACAAAAATGATCTGGATGCGTGCAGAAGAGGTACAGCTAGGAAGTTTGCAGAGGACACCAAAATTAGAGGTGTAGTGGACAGCGAAGGGGGATACTTCAGATTACGACAGGAGCTTAACGAGATGGGGCAATGGGCTGAGAACTGGCAGATGGAGATAATTCTGATACATGCGAGGTGCTGCATTTTGCGAAAGTAAATCTTAGCAGGACATAGACACTTAATGGTATGGTCCGAGGGAGTGTTGCTGAACAAAGAACCTTTGGAGTGTAGGTTCATAGCTCTTTGAATGTGAAGTCGCAGATAGATAAGCTAGTGAAGAAGTCATTTGGTATCCTTTCTTTTATTCGTCAGACTAATGAGTACAGGATTTGGCAGGCCATGTTATGGCTGTACAGGACATTGGTTAGGCCACTGTTGGCATGTTGTGTGTAATTCTGGTATCCTGGCTATTGGAAAGATGTTGTGAAACTTGAAAGGGTTCAGGAAAGTTGTACAAGGATGTTGCCATGATTGGAGGATTTGATCTATAAGGCGAAGCTGAACAGGCTAGGTCTGTATTCCCTGGAGCGTCAGAGATTGAGGGGTCACGGTATAGAGATTTACTATATTATGAGGGGCATGAATAGGCTAAAGGGGCAAAGTATTTGTCCCTGGTGTCAGGGAGTCCAGAAATAGAAGGCATAGGATTGGGTGAGAGGGGAAAGATATAATAGAGACCTCAAGGGGTAACATTTTCACGCAGAAGGTAGCACGTGCATGGAATAAGCTGCCAGGAGAAGTGGTGGAGTCTGGTACATTTGCAACATTTAAAAGGCATTTGAATAGGTATATGAATAGGAATGCCTTTGAGGGATATGGGCGGGATGCAGGCAGATTGGACTAGATTTGGTTGGATATCTGGTCAGCATGGACGGGTAGGATTGACGGGTCAGTTTCCATGCTGTACACATCCTGTATGACTCTTTGACTCTACTATGGGGAAACAGACCCTTCGACCCATTAACTCCAAACCGAAACTCCAAAGAGTGACCACACATAACCCTACATTTTCTTAACCCTGACTAATGCATGTAACTAACACATTCCTGAACACTTCCAGCAATGTGGCATCGCCAATTCACGTGGACTGTACATCTTTGGACTATGGGGGACAACCGGAGCAGCCAGAGAAAACCCACGCACATTCGGGAAGAATGTGAAAACTCCACACAGACAATTGCCAGAGGTCTGAATCGAACGCATATCAGAGGTGCTGTGACGCAGCAGTGCTAACCACTGAGCCACGATGCCATTCCAAAAGGAGAGGAACAGGCATTTGAACGTGTATCTTCTGGATCTTCACAACTTCACCAACTTTACTTTTTCCCCAGCAGAATGATTTTCTCGTTAGCTATGCGCATCAATGTAACTGGAGATCTTACTCTGAAGTGTGCATGTTTCTTATTGATCCCTGTATTAATTTCACAATACCACCGTGGAGGGTCAGGCAGTTTTAAAGTTCAAGTAAATGTCACCACAATCTCCACAAGAACAGTTCGTTGAATTTTAAAGTGGTGCTGTCACATCCAACACTCGAATCTCTGTGCAGTGTGACAGTCGGGAAATGTTCCTTAACCAGTCGAGACAAAGACGAAATGAACAGGGAGGTTATGCTGGACCTGCACAGGACATTGGTTCGGTCACAGTTAAAATACTGTGTTTCGTTCTGATCACAGCACTGTGGGGAGCATTTGATGCATTTTCGGGACTGCAAAGGAAATGCACATAGTCGCTGCTTCGGTTAGAGCTGTTTTAATAAGAACGCAAAGGTCGAATAAGCTTGGGCTGTTTTCTTTAAAGCAGAGATTTGGATATATAGTATCAGGTGTGACATGGAGGAGAGAAATCAGTTCTTATCCTTAGTTGAAGCACAAAAGCAGTTAGTACAATTTTGAGCTGAAAATTTGGAGAACTTTTGATCACCTGGAAGATCGTTGGAATCTGCACTGCTCTCCCTAGATAGATGTGTTGTAGAGGCAGAAATCCTCAACAGCTTTTTAAGAAAATACCTGGATGACAAATGTCATAAAGATCAAGGCTGTCGGCCAATTGCTAAAAATTGTGATGAATACAGATTTCGTGTACTTTTCGCGCCAGAAGCCCGATGGGTTGAAGACATTCCTCTGTGTTGCTTCATTTTATCAGGACATTATTATAAACGTTTGACGCTGAAGTGATTTTCCGTTTGTTTTTCTTTTGGGTAAATATTAACTAGTGTGAGTTCCAGCTATTGCAGAGGTCAGTCTCAGCTTTGTGTTCTCTGTCAGAGTGTTAGTCCGCAGATAGACTTTCCCCAATTAATTTGTGGATTTTGTATAGACTAGGCCCCTCGAAACATTTCAAGATGATAGACCAGATCCTTATTTTCTATGTTGTTTTTAGCAGATGTAATGTGGATATTCTAAGGTAGAAGCAGTTTATCAAATTGTTCAGTTTGGAACAAATCAGAATCGCTTTACAGACCACCGAATCAATCACGAACTATAGAGAGTATCGTGTACAATAAATTAATCTATATTAAAAGATAAAAGACTATATTACAACGTAATGATGCAATTCAAATTTCACGCAGTCGTCTTGGTAAAAGCGTAAAATCAAACAAATTCTCACAGAAAAGATGTCAGAGAGAGAGTGTGTCAGACAAAAAAACAACACTATTGAATCCAGGAAACTGTGGCCCTTTACCCCAAGCAGATTTTCATTGACCGACAGCTTCAAACAAAACCAAACTAGAATAACAAAGAGAGCTGGGAGAACTGCCCAACACCAATTCGTAGTACAACTGCTTAAAAAAACCACTAAAGATCTCCTCTGGTTGTTAACTTAAGCTGTACGTGTTGACCATTATTAAAGTAGCAACTTGAAACACTCTGGCAACTCTGCCATTATTAATCCTTTCGAAAAATAACAAGGGCAGCATATCTTTGTCAAAGTGCCAGCACCATCACATACTGAATTAACAAGGGAATTATTGGATGACAGTGTGCAGCAATAAAGCTCTCTCAATATGCTCTACATATGTTATAATTAGTCACTGAAAAGTCGCAGCAAATTTAAAGTCACCTCTGAAACGATGATTACAAGTATTTGGATATTGCTGGGAATGAAAGCGCATGAAAATAGTGCAACATTCCTGCTTGGAGACAATTGCAATGAACACTTCAGGATCATGACCACGTTGATCCGTTACTTGGGGTATTGAAATACGAACGTAAATCTAAATTTATCACACTGCATCATTACGGAAAATCTGTCGTAATGTGCTTGTTCAAAATAATTGCAAAAAACATTGGAGTTGTAATTACAGCTTCCCAGTGAACATAGCACACAATATAAAATAACATTTCTGAATTGTCGCATTACCAATTCTGAAGAAATACTGAGACATTACCTACAGCAGAAGGGGAGGCATTGTTTTATAAGCAACACAATGCATCTTCCAAGGCAAATGGTGCCAAAAGTATTCTACACTATTCTTGCTATTGTTGGTGTTTCTGGTAGGTCTTGTAACAATCTCTGTTGTATAAGTCAAGGCACTGAATCGTACTCACTTCCACGCTTGGACTGATGTTTAGTTTTGTTTTCTTTTCAACAAATTAGATTGCAATAGTAAACGATAATGTCCTCCCATACTCAGACTTAAGTGAAATGTTTGACTTTCAGAAGACTCCTCAGTAATGAACAGCTTTGGCACTTTCTCTATACTGTATAGAAAGTGCTTGCCGGAGGCCACAGTGATGGCGTTTCGCTGAGCACCAATTCTGGTTTTTCAAGAAACTGTTGAGCAAAGTTTGTCTCTCATTGATTTTCCCAAGCTTACTATCGGTAAATGGGATTTATTATAAGCATTTCTTGTTGACATTTAATATTTCCAATTTCTTGATCGAAAGGACGTTACTGGAGACCAGGTACATTCTGAACAAGAACGGAGTTAAGCAGGTCATTGTGACGTGAAAAGCGAAGATCAACATGGATGGCTTTTCATACCTGATGGCTGAGACAATGGATGTTTGGGGACATGATATTTGTAAGGGCAGATAGCTATGCGCAGTGTGGAGCATTGGTTTCCGATTATAATATGTTTTGATGAAATTATTTGAGCTAAGGTTTTCATGTGAACTGTGACATTACAACAAGCTGCACGCTACACTGTTGTGAAATTTCATTGGAGAAGTGTTGAGAGTGGTGTGGTGGCAGCGCCCCAGATTGGTTCAAACAACTTTGATGACAATAACGATTCTCATCATTCCGTATATTGTCCTCCGAACATTAATGGTTTATGGAACACTCTTAACATATCGTACATCTGGGAGTATCACTTTGTCCTTGGTTAGCTTTCCACGATGCCAGAGTCCCAGGTCCGATTGCGGCCATGGGCGATTGCATGGAGTTGGCCATGAAAGATGTGCATATTCGATGGATTGACAGTTGCAAATGCGGAATAAAGTGGATTATGTGTGGGAATGTGTGTCGGTGCGTTTCTCTTTGGAATGTCATCGCAGGGTGCATGGATGAAATCCCCTTGATTTGCACTGTCAGATTTCTATCATTCTATTAATTTTAATATATTATTGTTATCATTTTGATGATGACTTGTACGGTTAGGTACCCTGAACGGTCATCCTCAAGCAGCAGAAGTTCTAGTCATTACTGACTTCATATCCAAAGAATATGGTCGAGCTCTCCTTCCTGGTGCTGCTGACAACATAGTGACGTACTGGAGATGAAGGTTCAGGATATATTTTTTTAAAGATTTACAGTGAGACCTGCTGTTCATAGCACGGTTTGCAGTAATCGTCAATGCTGCGGGATCTCTTTTATCACACCTGGGCCAGCGCGCTCAGAAAGGCAAACAATCTGCGGTAGAATAGCCTTCTTCACCGACCAAAGGAGGCATTGTTTGGGAGGACTGCTACACTGTTTCAGACATTTGATTGCGTTCGTTCTTCGCCAAGCTGACGAGTTTGCATAATGCTGATTCGGTCATAATGAGAGAACGTCACCCGTGTTGCTATGACGTCCGTTTGACCTGCTTTGCGTTTTTCGAGCGACTCAGTGACTTAAATATTTTCAGTGGTCTGAAACTGATTCATAATCCTTCAGCTGATATCTTCTGAGAAAGAAAATGAGTCATTCATTGATCCTCAGGCGGCAAGATGTTCTTTGCCTTTTGGCTGAGAGATGTCACTTCAACCGTTGCCACAATTCTTGCATGGGGCTCAAGATGTCGCTGGTCAATGTTATTGAAGCTGTTTCTTAGAACTTCTGCTGCATCGTCCTTAAAATTTTGTGGATTAGAAAGTGGATGTATGTGGGAAGGAAAGCTCGTCTGTATTCTTTGGATATGAAATCAATAATGACTAGGACTTCTACTGGTTGAGGATGACCGTTCAGGGAACCAGACCGCACAGATCATTTGAGGATGTTCGACTTTTCTTCTGGTTGGAGGATTTACCTTCATGATTTTCAGACGACTGTATCAAGTTGAGGTTGTTTCTTGACGATTGTATTTAGGTGAATTGCAAGGGATCAAACTTACCTTTAGGGAAGAGAGTGAGAAAATGTTGAAAATATTTGCTGTTGTCCGCTGGCATGGGCAAGTTTTAAAGTGTTTGCCGGAACGATAATGTTGAAGTGAACATTGTCAAAATACATTGCCGTTCGAAGTTGCATTAATAATACCGTGTGGCCATACCTAGCTTGGCTGTCTTTTATGTGGCGGGGGTTACGCAGTGAATCACAATCATTGACGCAATAACGTCCTATTTCTTCAACGTCAAAATGATAGAACATATTTTGATGGAGTGTGGCGTGCCAAGACATCAAATGAGATTCATTTCGAAGCAAATAACCTTTGTAAGATTCAGAGCATACACACAATTGTCACGAATCATTCAATACTTCGTTTTACCAATTTCACGTGCATTTGTGTGGATGTTTGGTTTGAAGGAGAATTCAAGCCTTTCAAAGCAACCCATAAAGCAGAGAAAATCAGCTGCTGCTTACCCCAGTAAAATATTGCATTGATTATGCTAACCATGTTCGACGCTATTCCTTTTTGACTGTGCAATGGATTAATTCAGAATTTGCTCCTGTGTTTCAGATTCTTAAAACTTGATATGACATTGAATAACAAAAATGATTATGCTAATGCCCAATTATTTAGAGTCTGGGTCAGGCACAGATAATATATTATCGGTAACTTCAAGTCCACTTTCCTTTTCTGTCTCTTGCAGTTAATCTAGTGGCGATTGTATTCTTCTGTCGGGGAAAGTGTGGACTTTCTACCTGCACCATTCGCTATCTGGTGGCCATGGCAGCATCAGATTTCCTGTTCATTGTATTTGATGTTATACTTGATCGGTTCAGTTACTACTATTATCCACGGTGTTTCCAGGACATCACTCCTGTTTGTAGTATTATTTATGGCCTGAACCGCTTATCCATTGATTGTTCTGTCTGGTTCACTGTCGCTTTTTCTTTTGATCGTTTTGTCGCCATTTGAATTCATCACATGAAAACTAATTATTGCACTGAGAAAACAGCAGTGAGAGTTACAGCAACAATATGCATTTTCTATTTTTTAAAGAACATTCCTGCTACTTTCAATTTGAACTTAAAAGGTATACTAACAATGTTCCATGGTATTGTCTTACGAGGGAAAGGTATTATGATGAACCTCAATGGATTATTTTCCGATATTTTGGAAAAAAATTAACACCAATTTTACCATTCGCGTTTCTTCTCTTGCTCAACGTTCTTCCAGAGCGACACATCTTCCACACCATTAAAGTACGGAAGGGACTCAGGGACCAGAGGAAAATAGAGAATGATCCAGAAATAGAGAGCAGAAAGAACTCTGTCATTTTACTGTCTGCCGTATCAGGCTGCTTCCTACTTCTCTAGCCGATGTATATTTTATTTTTCTTTGATGTCGCTTATCATTTGGATGACTACGCTTTTGATCTCTTTGAACAAGTTGCATATATGCTGCGAAACTTAAGTTGTTGCACAAATGTGGTGACACAAAATAATTTCAGAGATTAGCTTAAGTATGCTGCGAAATATTCAATTGTAAAAGTAATTCAGTTGATTAATAAATCTAAGTGATGTAGAGTCAACATTAAATGCTTGCAATGGAACACGGTGTCCAGATGAGGAATTGCAAGAACGAAAAAGGAGGACGAGAGATGGATCAGCAATCCTTTTCAATTGGGTGAGGAATGAAACTAAAGAGAATGACAATGGAGGATAAATATGATGAAGTGCTGCTCCCAATGAACAATAGTCAGGAGAAAGCTAAACAGCAGCAACAAATATAATGGAATGTGCAAACAGATGTTAGAAAAATGAAAATAATTCATCCCATTCAATCGGTACTCAGAGAACGAAGTGGACAAAAGAAAAAACTAAAAGTGACCCAGAACATGGTATCATCGATCATTTGGGACGAGTGTTGATCAGGCAAAGACAGACTCATCCTCAATTAATTGTCTTATGCTAAAATCTGTGTAAATGTCAGTCGAACAAAGTTGGCATATCTGTAATCAAAAAAGGTAAATTATGTATTTCAGAGATTGCAAACATCCTATAGATTGTAAATGCATTTTCAGAATCAATTAATTTGATTTCATTTCATTGCCACTAATCTGCTATTACTTACCTTTAGTTGTTTCTTTCCACTAATCGGGCGATGGGTTGGTGGCGGGTGTTCAAGCCCAATTACAGGGTGTGTTGGCTAATAGAGTCCAAACCTTGGGAAAGAGGCTGACTGTCACAGATGAGCTAGCATGAATGTCTCAATTGAATGATTTTGTGATTGTGACTCAATTCATTGAGCCAAGCGGGAACTGACTCAGAATGAATTCAAAAAGACATTCACACACTCACCAGACTTATTTTTGAGTCATCCATTCGCTCCTAAATTCGTTTTTGACACAGCTCATAGTGGTGAATCAGTCATTCATTCTAGCTGCTGGAAATCCTACATCTGAACCACAACACTCTTCCAGCGCAGCTCATTGGTACAGGAATGAAAAACTATCTCTGTCTTTTGGACTTCCTCGTGGAGAATTTTCTACAGCTGTTCTCTGACATCCTTGACCAAGTGTGACAATGCTAATCCTTTAACAAAGTTTCATTGTCCATGATTCTTTTCCAAGAGTTGTTGTAAAGGAAAAGTGGTCTGAGAATGTATGGCTTGAGGGACCTAACCTATACTGCCTAAGGAAACCATCAGGCAAAACACATTTTTAGTTTTATTTTTAAATAATCTATGTACAATGAAAGGAGAATGGCTAGTTCTCCCGGTCGGGTATATTCTAGTTTATTTATTTTTATTTTAGCTGGAGATGGAGAGATGCTGATGGAGTGGAAAAGAGTTCGCAAGCTTCAGTAAATGAAAATTGGGTGATCCCCCCTCTCACTGACATCTCTCCTGTAAGAACCTGTGGTTGAATGTATGTTTCGTTTTTCACCAAGGAATGTATTTATGGGGATGTTGTAGAAATTGAAGCAGCTTTAAATTGCGGCGAATCTAATGTCGATTGAGTTATCGAATGGTTGTTATTCTATATTCTGTTCTATTTTGTTTTATGTTTCCTTTGGTGGTGTGTAAATAAATTCTGATTTATAGGAAGATGAATGGTTTAACCACATGCATCACTCCTGCGCTATCCACCGTACATGTACCTGATTCAAATGGGAATATTCGGCATGGGCTGCCTTCGTTTAATTGTCTAGCCTGATCCAAACCACCGGGCAGCAGGGATATTTACATGGCATGCTAAAGATTTGTTTATTTACTGGTAATGGCAACCATGTTACCCATCTGAAGGATCCTCCATCAGTTCAGCGTGTTCACCGTTGTTCTGAATTTAGAAAAAAAAAGCTAAATGACTTGCAGATGCCAATAATCAAAAACAAAAGAAAAGCCAAAATGACTGAGCCAATAACATAGATATTAGTTCTGAAGAAGGGTCACTTGACATACATCATTATCTCTAATTTCCTTCTGCAGATGCCACCAGACCTGCTGAACCTTCCAGAAATATGTGTTGCCTTTTGCTTCTTCCTACTGGAGCCTCAGTGATTGCAGATATGTTTTGCAACACGTTGCCCATTACGCATTCAAGTAGCTCACTTTACACAAGCTGACTTTTTTTTTTGCAGCCAAGTTGACAAATGGTGAATCGTAAATTCAAAAGCACGTCTTTACAGGCAGGGCAGATTTCAGAGGGAAGAATCCAGTCAGAAATATCTTTTGGAGCCTGCAACCTGTTTTCACTGTCGCAGCTCACCTGCTGCCAACAGTTTTTATGTCTACCAGCATAAATTAAATCGTATCGGAAAAAAAAATCTGAGCTGGGCGAACAGGCCATTCTCTGACATAATTGCAAGTAGCCATTCCAGATATATCGACCTTTCGGCCTTGATGACATCTCTCGAAAGAAACTGAAGGAAACCATAACCTTATTAAAGGAACAGAACCGTCATCATACAAGTTACTAAAACATTTCTTAGTCACACTTTATTAAAGATAGAATTTCTGCTGGTATTGTCACATACACTTACCCCGAGTTAAGAACATTTGAAAAGCACCGTAAATTACCCTATTGTACTGAGGTGGGATTAACCTATTTCCATATTTGCACTGACGGCTTCTCTGTTACAAAAATGATGATATCGTGAATGAGAGTTAGTTAGCAGCGCAGTTAAATTCTATGCAGCATTTTTGTTTCATGTTCACTTTATAAACACAATATGGCCGTTCTCAAAGATATACACAAATATTAGCTACAAGCTCTCATTGGCCACCATTCTCAAACATTAACAGCACCTCAAATGAAAACAAATATAGTACCCACAGCCCATATTTTCTAACAGTGAAGATGCAGAGATGCCGGTGTCGGATTGGGGTGAATAGGGTCAGACGTTACACGACACCGTACTACAGTTCAGCAGGTTTATTTGAATTCACAGGTTTCGAAATGCTGCTCCTTCCTCATGGGGAAATCTGCTGAACTTGGCAAAGGAATAGCGATTCGAAAAAGTGTGCTTTCAAATAATGCTGTTGATGTCAAACTTGGTGTTGTGTAACATCCGGCAATATTTTTTTTTGAATCCCCAACTTACATATCGAAGCCCGACATTAAGATTCAAATGAAAAGAAAACTACTTGTTAGAATTAATCTTATAAATGTTTCCAAGAAGGTTACACATTTGACAAATAATTGTTTTTCCTATATCCACGAATCTCTCAGTCCTTCTTTTTAGTCATTCTTCATTCGACACGACTTGCAATAGTGAGACGACACTGTGCCCTTAAGAGGCGCTGTGTCTTGTTTCTCTGGCAAAAGAATATTGTCACATTCGTGACGAACGGTCTCCTTTGACGGGCAGTTAATATATAGCTGTGACTTTCCCATGGTTCGGTTTTTTCATAGGAAGGCAAAACAATCATGAGTGAGCACCATTACGCTGACACAGAATGAAAGTACTTTCTTTCACGTAGTTGATGCTGTTTGCTGGCTCACGGAGCTGAGTGGCTGCGTTCTCTGTTGCTAGAGTGAGGGCTCAGGCAGTGAGTCATCCGCTTATATGACGTAAGGCAGAGAATATTTATTTCGTTGTTTCTTTCTGATGGACTGGACAGAATTAAAATCAGAATCCCAACAGTGTGGATACAGACCCTTCAGGCCAACAAGTCCACAGCGACACACCAAAGAGGAACCCATCCATATGCATGCCCTATATTTGCTCAGAACTTATATGTATCGAAAGAGTATGGTAAATTTGGCATGGTCAATTCACTTAACCTGCGCATATTTGGGTTGTGGGAGGAAACCAGCGCACATGGAAAAAAGGCACACAGAGAAAATGTGCAACATCCTCACATGCAGTTTTCCCAGGGTGGAATAGAACCTGAGCCCCTAGCACTTGCGAAGTTGCAGCTCAAACCACGGGACAACCATGGCACTGCCACAGCTGTGTTGAATTATCATTATGTTACCGAATGTGATGATACCTGCATTGTCAGTATTGATAATTAAAGTTTAAATAAAGCGTTGACTTGCTAAGGCCATCAATATAATAAGATATTCGTTTTGTTGTATACTATCTCTGCAGTAAGGATGAATCATGTTTTCATGAAAGCATCGTTGTAGACGAATTAAATCATATCTGAACCTCAATGTCTTATATTTGCCTTTGGAAAATGAATATGTTTGGTGATATGCCATCTGCATAACAGACTTTGGGGTATGATTCGATTCAGGGGCAGTTGGGGTCTGGTCTGCTGTTCAGCCTTTCCCTATCCACAATAATGGATAGGGAGAGGCGGAACAGGCTGGGGTGGTATTCCCTGGAGCGTCGGAGGTAGAGGGGTGACCTTTTCGAGGTTTACAAAACCATGAAGGGCATGGATAGGCTAAAGAGGCAAAGTCTGGGAGTCCAGATATAGAATGCATAGTTTTAGGGTGAGATGGGAAAGATATAAAAGAGACATAAGGGGCAACATTTTCACGCAGATGGTGCTACGTGTATGGAATGAGCTGCTAGAGGAAGTGGTGGAGGCTGGTAAAACTTCATAATTTAAGAGGCATTTGGATGGGTATATGAATAGGAAGGGTTTGGATGTATATGGGCCCGGTGCTGGTAGGTGGGGCTAGATTGGGTTGGGATATCTGGTCGGCGTGGACGGGTTGGACCGAAGGGTCCTTTTCCATGCTGTACTTCTATATGACTCTATGACTCGATGTGCCTTGAGACTAAGGCCTTCAGGCATACTCCCGTAACTGGAGCCGACTTACAGTAACTGTTAGGTTTTGAATCATCGCTCTCCATTGAAGGTGTTTTAAAAATAGTAAGGACAGTATTGCTTGAATAACCAACTCTCAGTTTTCCAAGTTAAATCTCGAAATAATTTGGCCACTAACCTAGAGAGGTTCTTAATTACGGCCAATCTCTCTGGCTATACCTTCGTCCAAAATATCTCAGATTTCCAAATTAAATGCTTTGCATTACGAGCATCACTCCTTATTCCTTCTTCATTATTCAACACATATGGACTGCATCTAAGTTGCTTAATCTGTGAAAGGATTCATGTAATAATACATAAAACTCCCTGTAGTTTCCCAAAACAGTGAAATAAACCGAGATGTGCCATGGAGTTGAGGGGACAAGGCCGTGTTGTGTGTGAAATGTGATTTCACCTTCGGAAGTGAAAAACTGATCGTGTGTACTCTCCGTAGCTGTAGCTGCACAGCCACGATGGCCTTCCCCCACCCCACCGTTAACACCACTCCTCCTTAACAAACAAGGCAACGTCTTACTGAAGAAATTGTCAGCTTTAATCTAAATGGCCTTGCTTCAGTACCTCACCAGATGGTACATTGTACAAAATCTAATTTTGCTGCAAGGTCGATTGAGGGATGGATTAACCTTTAGAGTGAGCTGGGATTATGGCTATGTTTAGTAGCCCAGTATAGTTACTGGTCCAATTAGCATTCACAGTGTCAGCTGAATAAAGTTAATCATAAGCTTAAGGAATAAGACAGAGTTAGGTCGTGTTTTTTTCATAGTTGGGACATTTGATAAAAATGCAAAAAGAATTATTATTATATCGTGTTTTGCAATCAAATTCAACATTGGATTTAAGGGGAAGGTTTTAATTAACGTTGCAGCTGGCATTCGGATCAACTTCGATTTTCAGTTAAAATGGGAACGTTGGTTTAATTTACTGGTGGTTTTCTGTTCAGAATGGATTTACATTTTATCAAGAGCATCGAGCTAATCTTAAGGCGGGGGTTAGTGTTCACCATGTAACTGGAATTATTCTTTTTGTGACTTAGTCTTTGTCTCATTTGAGAAGTAATATTTGATGCTGAGGAAGATCATCCATAGATTTCATGTTGCATGAATCGTAACACGACAATTTATGAAAGAGGGAGATGCTATGCACCTATGGTGAATGAAGGAAAGCTATGTATCATGAATGTTTGCACTTTAATGAGAAGACATATTGAGTAGAATGGTGTGTGAACTGTTGACAACAAACCGACTAAAAATGAGACTCATGGAAGAACTTTAAAAAAAGATGAGTGAAAAGTGTCCTGGGCATAAACTTGTTTTATCCAGATGCTGAGTGGTTGCCAGAAGACTGGAGGTTTGCAACTGTCAGTAGAAGAAAAGTTATAACGTTAAGGCCGGAAATTACAAGCGAGATAGTTTAACAAACTCTAAAAAAACAAGACGTATTAGAACTGATACCTGTTACTAGTAGAGTTCACCAAGTATCGGTACTGGGTCCACTAAATTTAGTCATTTATATAAATAATTGGTTGTGAGTGTAAGAGTTAGTAAGCCTGCAGCAGACACCAAAATTGGAAGTAAAGTGGACAGCGACGAAGATTATCTCAGATTTCAACGGGACCTTGATCAGATAGACCAATGGGATGAGAAGTGGCAGTTGGAATTTAATTCAGATAAATGCGAGGTTCTGCATTATATTTGAGAATCGATTCCCTACAGTGTGGAAACAGGTCCTTCAGCCCAACCAGTCCACACTGAAACCTCCGAAGAGTAACCTAACCAGACCCATTTCGCTCTAACTAATTCCCCTAACACAATGGGCAATTTAGCACGGCCAATTCACCTGACCTGCACATCTTTGCACTGTGGGAAGAAACTGGAGGACCCAGAGGAAACCCACGCAGACACAGGGAGAATGTGCAAACTCCACACAGTCACCCTGGTGTGTGAGGCAGAAGTGCTATCCACTGAGCCACCGTGCCGCCCAATAGCGGAAAGCAAACCTTAGCAGGACTTACACACTTTATGGTAAGGTCGTAAGGAGTGTTACTGAACAAAGAGACCTTGGAGTGCAGTTTTATAGCTCATTGAAAATGGAGTCACATGTATACAGGATAGTGATGAAGGTGTTTCTTGCACTCTCCTGTAGTGGTCAGAGTATTGACTACAGGAGTTGGGAGGACTTATTGCGGCTGCACAGGACATTGGAATCTTGTGTGTAATTCTTGTCTCCTTCGTATCGGCAATATGCTTAAAAAACTTGAAAGGGTTCAGAAAAGGTTTACGAGGATTTTGCCAGAGTTGGAGGATTTGAGGTATAGGAACAGGCGGGGCTGAATTTAGATTAGATTACTTACAGTCCTTTCAGCCTAACAAGTCCACAACGACTCTCCAAAGAGCAATCCACACAGACCCACTCCCCTATATTTACACCTTCAATTAACACGACGGGCAATTTAGGTCGGCCAATTCAGCTAATCTTCACATTTTAGGACTGTGGGAGGAAACACACGCAGACACGGGGAGAGTGTGTAAACTCCACACAGACAGTTGCTAGAGGCGGGAACTGAATTCAGGTCTCTGGCGCTGCGAGGAAGCAGGGCTAACAACTGTGCCACCGTGCCTCCCTGGAGTGTTGAATACTGAGAGGTGACCTTATTGTGGTTTACCAAATCATGAAGAGCATGGATCATTTAAATAGACGAAGTGTTTTCGCTGGTATGTGGGGGTGCAGAATTAGAGGGAAAAGTTTTTGGGTGAGAGGAGAAAGGTATTTAAGGGTCAACTTTTTCGCGCAGCGTGTGGTACGTGTCTGGAATGAGCTGCCAGAGGAAATGGAGGAGATCAGTACAATTGCAACATTTCCAAGGCACTGGATAGGAATATGAATAGGAAGGGTTTGGAGGAATATATGCTGGGTGCTGGCAGGTGGGACTAAATTGGGTTTGGATATCTCTTCGGCATGGAAGGGTTGGACCCGAGGGTCTGTTTCCGTGCTGTACATCTCTATGACTCCCTGAGTCTATGTAAAAATGCAGCTTTGTTACAAAGCGTAGTATGTGTTGTCGAAATGGAATTCATGTACAACAACGTCACTGGAGCTTTTATTTGAAAGTGGTAACAGAAAGACGGGATGAGTATTCAAATGTCATCCACAATAATGCATGGATTGGCAAATTTCATTGTCATGAATTTACTTGAGAATTTGTCATGCAGTAGATGGGTTTGGAATAAAAGCACGAAGGCATTTTCTTCGCTGCTGTCTGTTATCCTAATTCTTAATTAGTGGAAACACTGACTTTAACGAATATGAAATCGCACTTTTGAGCTATTTTCTTAATCTGGACGGACTCATGAGTAAGTGTGTTCGTGCAGTCACTTACATTACGCAGGATGAATGTGACTGTTTGTACTCGGAATACCGATTGGCTACAATGACTGATATTAATTGCTGTTGTTCATTTATTAAAGAAACCGATGAAGTATACATGCCACAGAAGAATGTAGCTGCTGGATATGTTGAAGATCAAAGTCACAGATCTCCTCCGGCACTCCATTTCTACGGAATTACTTAAATGTTGATTTTCTCACCTCTTGGATCTTACAGATGTGACTACTGACTAATAAATGTCAATAAACCAGCTTTCAGCAAAAGCAAAGTAAAACAAATGGGTGCAATGGAGTAAAAACCATACCAAAATGACCAAATAACAACACTCAGCATCAGGACAATAGGTTATCTTTTCAAAATCATAATTTTCTTTTATATATTAAAGTTTCTTTGTTAAGTAGTGAGGCATATCTTAAGCAGAGGTGAGAGCTGATCAGCAGTTGTTGTGAGCAGTAACTTACCGTTGAAAGGCTGCAACATTTTGACTTAGACATTGACAACATGTTACCAGAAAACTCTCAAAACTTAAATTAACAGTGGATGAGCAAAATATTCGTTACTGCACAAACCAGATCCTGAATAACAGTAGAAACAGGTGAAATGAGAAAGAAAGACGATGTGAAGTCAAAATAATGGATCTGCCACAGTACAACCGTTGAATAAAGGATTTCACAGGGAAAAATACACTGAGCAATCACGCACGAGATGCGTCGATAGACAATGAAGGAAAAAGAGAAACGGAGATGGATAGCAGCAGAGATAGGGACTGGAGAACCAGACAGGAGATGGACAAGGTGAGACAATTTGGGGGAGACAGAGTATAAATGTAGACTCGGCAAAACAGATTGTGGGGTCACTATGGGTGACGGACTCGACGACACACGGTGTTGGACGACACTGCGAGAGTCAGAGTGTCAGGAAGGCGTGGACGACAGGCTGTGAAGTAATTAAAGCAGGCAGACAGCTTTAAATTACCACACCCAATCGGTGTTCAAAAGCTCACTGCAGATCAAAGGAAATATTACCACGACCCTCCACTTGGGGAGCAACCTGATAACTTGAGCTGCAATGTTGCTGAAGCCAGCTGCTCTTTCATCAAACGGGCAAATGGTGAAATGCACAGTTTTGTAGAGTCGCCATTGTGGCTTCAGATAAACATTGATCGAAAGTCCGTACAACTGTGACGGCCCAAGATTTATGGACTGTCACCAAGCTTTCACATTCCTCAGAATGAACACCCCATGCCTTTGTGAACTTGATGCTGCCCTTCTCTTTATCAAAAGAACTAACCAATATAACTAGACAACTAGTAATCTCTGGT
Organism: Chiloscyllium punctatum; assembly: GCF_047496795.1. NCBI lineage: Eukaryota > Metazoa > Chordata > Chondrichthyes > Orectolobiformes > Hemiscylliidae > Chiloscyllium > Chiloscyllium punctatum. The sequence continues at coordinate 2,179,654 of NC_092781.1, forward strand.
AAATTATTTGTTAAAACTTGCAAGTTCATTTACATCACACCCCACTTCAGTAATAAAGGGAAGGATAAATACTGAGGAAGTACCCACGTGAGCAATCCTCGAACCTTTTATGATGCTACACATAGTTATTTATTGAAAATGAAACATTTTGTAAAGGAGGCTGTTAAGTGCTCCATCGCTCTCTGTCTCGCTCAGATTTTAAATGTTAACCCTTTACCCTGGACTTAAAATGATCCTCCGTCAAATGATCTCAATCCGTATGAAATTTTCTCTTGTAAGACAATGGACCTACATTTAAACCTAATAAGTTATTTTCCCTTAGATTTGATAGCCGTTTTTACCAGTCCTTTTCTTTCAGATTCAGCTAAATAAGTGGAGCTTGTCATTCTGAACAGTGGACATCGTTGCTTCTCAAAACGTATCACACTTTATCTGGTGAGAATGGCTGTCATGTGAGTCATGTATGTCATATTCAACTGAGACCTTCCAAGATATTTCTGGGTTTAATCGTGAACCACATGCCAGTGCTTTACCTTGTTCACTACCTTGGCTTTTTAGTCAAAGAGTGTTTTGTTCTGCTTCATTGTCTCTTTTACCTTTGATTGATTTCGAGTCATAGAATTACAGAATAATACAGCATGCAAAAGCTGCTTTGGTGCAAACTGCTCCATACTGACCATGTTACCCACTCAGCTATTTATAATGTGGTCCCTATAACTCGAAACCCTTGTCAACCATGTACCTGTTCAATTTTTTTATAATGTTATTGTTATCCCTCGATCAACCACTTATTTTCTGGCAGCCCATCCCACTTACGCGTCACTCTCTGCTTGATAGATCCTCAGGTCCTTCTTAAATTTTTCCACACTCACCTTAAACCTGTGCCCTCTAGTTTTCAAGTCCCCACCCTGGGTAAAAAGCCAATATGCATTCAAACTATCCATACCCCTCGTTACTTAATTTGTCTGAATAAGGTAATCCTTCATTCTCATTTGCTTCCAGGAATAAAGTGCTATTCTAGCGAACGTCTCCCTCTAACTCAGGCCTACTAGTCATGGCAGGAACCTTGTAAACGTTTAACACACTCTTTCGAGTTTAAAAATGTATTTCTTATGAAAGGGTGACCAAATCAGAACACAATATTGCAATTGAGGCCTCACCTCGACCTATGCATTTGTAACATAACCACCAAACTCCTATATTCAGTGTCTTCAACGTTAAAGATCAGCATGCTAAATAGCACCTTCACTACCTTATCTTCTTGTGACGCTACTTTCAAAGAACTATGCACCTGTACTCCTCGGTCCGTCTGTAAGAATTGACTATTCACTCCATAAGTCTCACCATGGTTTGATTTTCCAATGTGTAAAACCTCATACATACTTGTATTTTGAATTGCATTCACCAAAAATCAGCCCAATTCTCCATCTGATCAAGTGTCAGGAAACGTGGTCCCCTAAAAAACGCAGCACGTCCGGAAGCAGCCAAGGAGCAGGAGAGTTGACGTTTAAGATATAAGAGGAGAAAGTGAGGACTGCAGATGCTGGAGATCAGAGCTGAAAATGTGTTGCTGGAAAAGCACAGCAGGTCAGGCAGCATCCAAGGAACAGGAGAATCGATGTTTCGGGCATAACCCCGAAGAAGAAGGGCTTCCTGAAGAAGGGCTTATGCCCGAAACGTCGATTATCTTGTTCCTTGGATGTTGCCTGACCTGCTGCGCTTTTCTAGCAACACATTTTCAGTTTAAGATATAAGGCCTGGATTTGCCCCAGAAACATCGAATCTCCTGCTCCTCGGATGTTGCTAGACCTGCTGTGCTTTCTTCAACCCCACGCTTTTCAACGCTGACTCGCCAGCGTCTGCACTCCTCGCTTTCGCATCTGATCAAGAACCATATGATTTTTTGATTAGCTTTCTCGATATGAATGCCGCCTCCTAATTTTGAATTATTCGCAAACATGCTTATCATGCCTTGCACATTCTCACTCAGATCACTTCTGTAAATAACAAAAGGCAAAATTCCCAGCACTGACAACTGTGGAAAACTAGTCACAAGCCTTCAGCCCAAGAAACTACTTCAACCAAAACCCTCTGCTGCCTACCATCGACCCAATTTTGAATCCGATTAGGTGGCTCTCCCTGGATCCAATGTGACATAACCTGTATGACTAGTCTGCCATTTTGGACCTTGTCAGAGGCCCGAGTAACGTCCGTATCGCGAAATACCACCGCACTAACTCCACCTATACCCCTCAATAATTCTCTGTAAAATAATCTCTAGAACGTCTGTCAGACATGAATTCCCGCGTATACATCCATCATCAAACCAATTAAAATGATGTTTCATCCCGGCCGTCAATACTTCCTCCATCAATATGCCGACCCCTGATGTCAGACTCACTTGACAACAGTAGCTTTGTTTGTATTTGTTACATTGATTAAACACTGAAACAGCATGAGAAAACCTCCAGACATCCAGACTCTTATCAGTAGCTAAAGACAAAATAAAAATGCCTGCAAGGGCCTCTGCAATCTTTCGCTAGTCTCCCACATCTTCTGAAAAACGATTTGATCAGGTGAAGAAACTGCGTAAAGAAGATTCGAAACTTATCTCCCATAAACTTTTACACTCTCTCTTTGAACTCGTGAGCCCGAGCATTTGAGTCCCAAACTCTGGGGAAAGGCTCCATTCTGTCTTAAAGGCTCGTGATTTTGTCGACATCAATCTGAAACCCTCTCAGCCTCCGTCTATTGAAAGCAATCCTTATCTACTCAACGTCTCTTCATAGCTAGCATCCTCCATACCAGGCAAGAACTGGTGAAACTTTTCTGCACCCTCTCCTAAATGTCCACATCATTGTCACATGGAATTTTACGCAGTATCCCAAATGTGGCGAAACAAAGTCTTATGCAACATGAACATAACCTGCTGACCAGTGCACTCATTGCCCCGTTTGATGAAGAAACGCATGCAATATGGCTTTTTGGACATCCTATTGACCTGCGTTGCCACTTTCAGGACGCAATGTACCTCAACGCACAGATCTCACTGTACATGGCTTTCCCCGAGCATTTCCATTTAGTGTACAGTTCACGATTGAATTCAGCCTTCCAAAATACATCACCTCACATTTGCCGGATTGAATTCCATTTGCAATTTGTCCACACAACATTTCCAATCTATCTGTGTCTCTGACAGTTCGCAGTTCGCTTCACTCTCTGCTCCTCCACCAATCATAGTGTCATCTCCAAACCTGGTAATCAGACCAGCTACACCTTCCTCAATCTCATGCATGTTTCTCACAAACAACAGTGGCCCCACCGCGCAGCCCCGTGGTCGAATTCAATAGAGAACTGTACAGTAAATGGAAATGCTCGGGGAAAGCCATGTACAGTGAGATCTGTGCGTTGAGGTGCATTGCGCCCTGAAGGTGGCAATGCAGGTCAATAGGATGTCCAAAAAGTGACTGGTCACAGTTCTCCATTTTGAGAAGCTTTCTGCAACTACTACTCTGTTTCCTGTTTCCCAGCCAATTCTTTATCCATCTACCTTATACACCATGGGCCCCATGGTAATTCACCTTCTCTGTCAGGCTACTACGTGAAACTTATCAACTTGCAGACTACGTGAATAGCTTTGAAAGCCATGACACTGCAATTGGTCATGCCAGTGTCATGTGACGCCGTTTGGTTACCCGCATCAATTAATTTCTGAAGCAGTTTGTACAGCACACTACTATTTCTGGGTTTAAGAATTTTGCCCGAAATTCTCCTGTAACCATCCTGTCTTCCACGATAACTGTGTCCCCTTTGGATTATCCCTTGATGGAAGGGCGATACCTGTTTCCTTATCACCATGACTATGCCTCTCAACATTATATATTGCTTCTCCAGGTTGCTCCATACTCAGCAACACGAGTTTATCTACTCTCAAAGCAGAACCTTCTCTTCCACTTCGACGCTGCTAAGCTGCATTCTTCATGAAGCAGGTCCTTGTGCCAATTGAATTCCCTTTAACATACTGGCAACATTAGAATGCAAATATGTCATTTTTTCTACCTCGGTAATCGCCCAAACTAACAGCCTCAATGGGCTCATGCAGAAAGGAAGTTCTCCGAATGATTCTACGAGCTTCATGCCTTCAAGACAGTTAATAAAAACATGTGTCCTTCTTTTTTGAGTTGAAAGAAGGGGTAAGAAAATCTTCCATTGAAGAACGACCTGAAGTACATTCACATACTTTTCTTTTTTTGAAAAATAATACCTACCGTTAGAACCATATTTTAACCTGTTACCAAAGTAATTTGAAAGAGATGCCATTCGCCCATTCCTATGTCTTATCCATTGACAGATGAATTAAAAAAATGCCCCAACACCCCACTCCATATCACAATTCCTTCACAGACATAATGACCCATAGCTTACACGACAGTAAAAACTCCTGCATGGACCCAGTAATTCAAGCTCCAGGGTTATTAAAACCCTTTCATCACACAATCTCTCACACGCCATTTGACATCAGAATACTTCCACCAAACAATTTCCACCCACCGATACCCTACTTCTGCAAACTCCTATAAATTGATACAGTTACGAGAACCTTACAGTTAATGAATATTCCTCATGTTACTGGCCATTACTGTTTGTTTCTTCCTGCTTTATTTGTAGATTTGGCAACAGTGTCTGTCAAAGGAAATGATCTTTCAACATCTGCTGTACCTGGGGTGAGAGACAATTGTTTGATGAGGAGTCAATCGTTCCACAGTTGACAGAAAGGACTCAAGAAACATCACCAAGCCATTTTCACGATTAATAGCCCATTCGTCAAAAGAATGGAGAATTCCTGTCCAATCAATATCCGTGGAATACCTTTCCATAGATGTTCGGATATGGTGAACCGATTCCGAATCCATCAGTGAAAATTCCATCACTGAATGAGTAAGTGAAGAGCCTTGTTCCCAAAATCATCATGCAATAAGTTAATCATATAGGCCAGGATGTGCTAAAATGTACAATCAGAGATGATCCGGTCGTGCTGACGATGAACATTTAATCAAGGATAGAAGCAACTAGAAATTGCAGCAGGATAACCCACTTACGGCTTCTCATGGGTATCCAGCTTGTTCCTGCCATTACTGTAATAATGACACGATAAGGACTCAGCTTGAGCCCGTCAAAACCCCCGAATATGCCTAATAGCTCAGCTGGAGTGTGTTCTAAAGATAATAATGATGACGTTACCGTGAATTGCGAGACTGGATATGCGGGGACCTTTTCACTGAAGCATGGACGGTTGTGAGGTGATATTATGGCGATTCATAAAATCATGACAGGTGTTGATGAGGGGTAGTGCATGTGCGTTTTCGCAAGAATGGGAGTCCAAGACAACGTCGCGTATTTCTAAGGCGAGAGGAGAAAAATATTACAAAATACATGCTTGCAATTTTTTTAATCACAAGGAGTGATTCGTTTGTTAAATGAACTTCTACAGGAAGGTTTGGATGGAGGCAGAGTTACGACGTTTAAAAATCATTTATGATTATATGGATAAGGATTGTTTGATGGCATATGGGCCAAGCACAGGCAAGTGGGACTACTTTATCTATCGATTATGGTTACCATGACTTTGGTCAATGCTTCAGTAGAGCGTGGTTCTATGAGTCTGTGCGCTTTTTTGTGAGGAGCCATTCATTGATAACTTTATATGAATGAAAAGGCATGGGGGAATAACCCAAATGGTCTTCACCAACCGCAAGACTCTGCATTAAAGAAGAAATCATGCTACAATTTCAAGCAGGCAAAGGGAGATGGACATTAAATATTCCCTGAGGATGAATCTGAAAATTCATCTCATTGAACCAATTATGTATAACTAGGAATGCCAAAAATAATCTTGTTTTATTTGCGAGGACAAAATCAAAAGTGTCTGTCAGATTTTCCTCGATGTCACTGCGAGCAAGAGCCACGCTTAAGAGTCTCAGAAGATGGGACAGAATATTGATGTTTAGATGATGAGAGATTTTTCAAAGAGAGACGGTGGAGTTCTCTTTCAAATAAACCAATTGAGAGCATTTAATTAAATACATTGAACGTTTAGCAATATGTATTCTTGAGGGTTGCAGCGATGAACGGACATCGGGAAAATGAGGTGGATGATCACTTTTTTCATGATATCTATTTAAATTGACGATGCAGAAGTGTACTCGTCACTGAAAGCTTTCGGCGCCATACCTGTGTTCATTGAAGGCTGATTGACAGAGGTTGTCTGCTACTCTGTTGAATTAATTAATGCTGCTTTTCATAACAGACAGTACCCAGGACAGCAAGAACGGATATTTCATTTGTTTGCTCTTGCCTGTTTTAAGTTGTCGTGTATGAGGTTTCAATTAGCAGTCTGAAAATCAAGAGCCTTGACGACAAAATTCACAGGAAAATAGTCTGCTTCAAAGTTAACGTATAATATGTGATTATTTTTCCGACAATTATAAACATGACTGTGATTTTCAACTGTCACATTTGATCACGGTTTCCGTAACACATTCATGCATCTGTGTAAAATACTACTGCTAATGAACTTTCCAAAACACCGATACCTAATTTTGAAGATGTCAGCATTCAATTGACATGCTATCTGTACAATTCAAAGAAAAATCATATAAAGCAGAAATTACCACACACTTCAAAATCCTGATGGAAAATCTGATTAACAACTGTCCAAAGCATATTTTTTTTAACATCCCGAGGGATTAAGGCACTTCTGTTGCGCAGAACAATGTTACGTTTTGTGTCAGCCACAAAGAGACTAAGCTAAAATACATTTCTATTCTCCACATTTTTATAAGTAATCTGAGAGTTTGTTTCAACAGTGATTCTAACATATTTTTCAACTCCTCTCTGAATTTGTTCTGTGTTGCTGCATAAATGCATGGGTTCAGGAACCAACTCAACAACTTGAGGATATTGCCGGTTTCAGTTGCAATATTTTCAGGGTTGTTAATGTCACCTCGGTAGAAGTTAGGGTTTGACAGTCTGCTGATGACCAAAGTAGCGGAATATGTAAACCAAAGCAATATCGAACTCACAGATACGGAGACCAAAAAAATGATGGACTTCTTCCGGTCCTCAAACAAGGAATGGATTTGATTCTCATTTTTTTTTTGACCACGGTGTCTAATGCGAGTTCTATTCGCCATTACAATACGATGGATGGTTAATTAATTCAACGAGAAAAGTAAGAGAAATGCAAGCCAAGCATTCCAGGCGCTATAAAATCAGATTAACGCTATCCCTTCCGATGAACCAAAGACAGTTACTTTTGGTCGACAGCCTCACTGGATTTTTTTACGGATTTGCTCTGCCTCATATGCAAACAAAACTGGAATATTTTTAACACGGTCTGGACCGACATAATTATTAATACAATATTTGCAGTTCTTTCCGTGCAATATAGTGTTTTAAACTTCTGGCAGCATATCATCACAAATCTGTCAAACGTGAAGGAAACAGTGAACCAAACAGTTAAGTCGAGACTGATAGCAGTCATGTATACAATGATCTTGAAAACAGACTTGTGGGAGAAGAAGGTAAATGCAAAACGATAACTGAAAATACGATATAGAACAACATTATTGATAATGACCAATAGATCTGATACCGCCATGGCCACCACATATGCAGAGATGCATTTGGAAATACCACATTTTTCTCGTGAGAGTACTAAAATAGTCATCATATTCGCTGTAAGAGAGAGAGCGATGTAAGAGAGAGAGTCGGTAATATTGCAATGCATGATTGAAATCGAGGTGAAGATACTAGTTAAAATGATGTGAACGAATTCTGAGTGATTTTCAAAATAGGAAATGCATGCAAATATTTACTCCGCTGTTGTCGTCATCATATGGTTTGGTTTTGTCAGAATGTCAAAAGAATAACAAACGTCCTTTCAGGCGACACTGTGTGGGGATTGTTATTACATCCGTTATGTTTTCAGATGAAGGAAGAAGCAGAAAGTACTCAGACATTGTTTCGATATTATTCTGTGAACACTGACTGTGGGAAATACATGGTATTCAGTACTAACACGGAGAAATTAAATTCAACTGGAAAGAAAAAAATGCCTTACCTGGAAGACAAACAGTTGCAAGAAGTGGATAGTAAATCCCTTTCAACAGCAAAATCGGTGTTTTTCTTTCATTTCTGAAAATGAATGACCTTTGTAGGTGTTGACGGTCAATGGTTGCTGTATGACCAACTCATGGAACCTGTAATCTGTATTTACGCATGCATCAGAACACCAGAGTGCCAATTATGTCAAGTCATCACTTACATTAGTTACAATCATGCAGAATGCTTTTATTTTGCATCATAAATGAAACAAAATAAGGTCAGACCCTGGAATTCGAGATTTTACTTTCATTGTCTTATTCATGCATTGGACGCCAAATGTCATGTACATTAACTTATTTCTGAATTTGGACAGTTGTCATCTGTGAAAAATGACACTGCTTCATGAACTGATTTTGGTTTGTCATTAAAACATTTATCGAACATACTCTGCTCTTCCTACTGTTAATATGTGAGGCCAAGCGTATATTGTAGCTCATTCCATTCAGACAATTTGGCATTTTCTAAAAATGCAAACTCATTTGCGAATAGTGGTTCAGTGAACGCGAACAGATAGACAAACCATCTTGTAGGTTTTTTTGTGACACATTTAATTTTACCCGAATGTTGCTGTGATGAATGTCACACCCACACAATAACCAATGCTACACAAGCTGGAGACTTTCTGTAGGTTATCTGAAAGCCTCGGAATGGACACAGAGACAGAATGAACTTCAGTGTTCCTTGAAGAAAACACAACGAACTTAGTGCAACATGTTAATACGAAAGAATTCATGGATGGAAATAAATATCAACATCATCAGAAAAGAAGTAGAATGTTAAAAAAATGTATTGAGCTCGGAGAAGTGGTGTCACCTTAAAAGGGATATTCTGTCTTTGTTTTTTTCTCTGAGTTTTAAAGGCAGAAATGCCGGATTTCTATTTCAATAATGGAAAGGAAATGTCCAGTTCTGCCAGTTCAAGTTTTTGTTTACGATTAGCATTTGTTTTAGCTGTCACAGAAACAAGATTGTTGAGTGCTGGAGAGTTGCAAACTTCAGGAAGGGATTCTTCTGAATCTCTATAAAATTGCCCCTCTTCAGATGTTTTTCTCTCCAGCCTGTCAAACGCTATGTCTGAATTTATCTTTTTGACAATGGGCACGTTTATGTTTTGTTACTGTATTGGAAAACTTAGTTACTGATAGTTACGGTAGTGAATCGATGAAGCTTTTCAACAATTAAATTATTCAAAATTCCACTTTCCTTTGTTCGTACTACAACTGTCGTGTTGAAATCACATTTGTTTGGATAATGCCGAGTGTTTTGACAAGTTATATCAGATTGGGAACACCCCTTTACAGCTGGATTTATAAAATGAAGGAAAAAAGATCTAGGCCACCTTTTAAAGTATTTTGAGTGGATCTGGCCGGGTCCATAACAGATTGAGGGTTTTTGTCGGTATTGATTCGACAATTCCAACTTAGATTTGACATTGTTGGACTTAAAGGCGAGTGGTAGATGTCGGTTTCTTTTCGTTCGGCCTGTATAATTATGGTAGTTTAAACAGGGATTTGTATCGTAATGTCTCTTTCAGTCACTGCGACTTCTATCAGGCGTGGGGAAGAAGTTGTGTGTAGGTTCTACAAAAGTCGGGCAAGGTAACGATAGTGGAATTGATAGACTGGAAGTGACAGACAAAGCTGGCGTTGTGCTTACCTTTGTCTGTCAGAAAACGAGGGTTGATTCCAGCAATAGCCTAACATTTAAATTTGCTGGAAACCCAATCAGAACTTTCGAATTGGCTAGAATTCAATTGGATACGAAGGATGTTGAACATAGAAAAAGGAACTGGATCTGTTTTAATCCGGTAAATGCAGAGACAAATGAAGCAAGGAAAGCGTCGTTTTTACAGAAAAAAAAACTAAGAGGATAAGATTGCCCTCCCAGAATGAAGGGAAAACGAGAGAGAGAGAGAGAGAGAGATAAAAAGAAGAAGGTGATCGAGTTTGTTCTTCGGAACTTATCACTTGGGAGGGAAATTCGACGTAAAACGGTTAAAGTGAGAGTGAATATTAAGCTATGTTAGGAAGATAGTGATGATGAGCCAAGCCACCGTATACAATGGCCTGGTGGTAAATTCTTCAAATGCATCCATACATTATTTACATTTAATGGGAAGGGTGAAGAAGCCTTTTTCATTTCATTTCAGAAATTGTTTGAGCAAATGATGCGGCCTCTCACCATTCAGGTTGTATTGATCTGAATAAAATTGGCAGGTAGAGCTAGTGATTTATATGCATCACTGTCTGAGGAGCGAGCTGCGTGGCATGAGGAGGTGAAGAAACCATTCTTAAGTTCTTCTGAGCTTGTGCCTGAAACCTAGCGACAACGGTTCAGGAATCGACAAATGCACCCTATTCAAACTTACATTGATTGGGAAGGGATTCAGCAGAGTTATTTTGATAGGTGGACATATGGAACCAATGACACTGTTAGAGAGACAATTAATTTGGTGGGGATTGAAAGATCGCTTTCTGAGGTCGTGAGACCTAGTGTGGACGTTCACAGAGTTAAACGTGCAAGAATAGCGGCTGAAATGGCTGCCTATTATGGATTTACTTAGAAATCCAAATTCGGCTTCTGACATCAATTTCAATTGTTGAGGGATAAATATTAAGTTCAACAGTTATCCTCAGGGATTTTTGGGTAAATTTAATCTCGTCAAAGATAATAATGATTGTTTACCACAGGGTAAAACAGAAACAAATGAAGGGGAAAGAAAAGTTAAAATGCTGAGTTTTCTCTTCCCTGCACTATAACCGGGTCTATGAATTCACAGTGCTTGCGGTTTAGAAAAAGTTTTGGTAAGATAGGTGTAGAAAATTAGTATAAGCCAGTGAATATTCTTAGAGTGGCAAAAGAAAGCACAGTGGCCGCTGAAAAGTTGTACAGTGTATATAACCCGGTCGGACGTTTCATGAGAAGGAAGTGCCAGATCTTCATAAAACATTTACTTGCGATGGGAAGGTTTACTTGGATAGGCCAGAAGCAGCAGCTAAAGACGATATCGTATTCAGATATACGGAATCATTTCAGTCCTTCATGTTGATAGATTTACCACAGAAAGAATATGACTGGAAATGCTGCTAGCATGTGGACTTCATGGTGAGAGGATAAGTGCTCTATTGTGTAGATTGAGGTTGGAGTGTCAAGGTAAAAGTAGAGAAGTGTTGTTAAGAGTAGTGGGGAAATTATGGGCTCCAGGAATACAGCTTCTGCTTTATATAATATCGCTGGACCACGGGTTGGATTCCTGCCCACCATGTCGAAAAGCCAGTGGAGAATCAGAATCCTATAGTACTGATGTATTACCGGAGATATATCCTATGATTTTTTTTTCCTGGCTATGTGATAACAAGGACACAAAGACACCAGGAGGTCAGTATTCACTAGCAGAGAAACATAGCAAGATTTTGTTTCTGAACAGACATCATTGCAGATCTGAAGATTTTTAGAATATCAACCGAGTGAGCTTCAACTCGCTTCAGTTAATGATGTTTCACATTCTCGATGACGGATAACTGACTGAATTACGGAAAACACGCTTTCAACACTCAGTCCACCATTTTGGACAGTTAAGTACAACCTGAATTTATCCCGAAGAGTCCATACCCAGATGTAATTGGTCACGTCATTGTTCAGATACTCTTTCCACGGGTCTCTAATCCCGATCAGAGTGATGGTTCTCCGATCGGTTGAATCCTTGCCTTCTGCAAAATAACAAAATGCTCCAGCATTTCACATTCATTGACAGAAATGTGTTCAGTCCAGACCCATATAATCTGATAATGGCTGCAAGTTGCGGGCATAAATAGAAAGGGAGCAATTTCTCTTTCTCCAGCTCATCTTTTAGGGGATATTGGATTACTTCCAGCCTCTTGGCATTCACAAATGTGTCCATTTTGAAAGCAACTAACGTTACTACAAACGGTAGCCCCTTTCTTGATGTCATTTGGGGGGAGATAAACTTAACCTAAAATAAAAAAAAAACTGGCCTGGACCGCGCAAGCATATAGTTTAATTTTGCCAAATATACAGGTCAGGTAATGTGAAACCACAGGCAGGCATAAAACCGACACTTATACTACCTATTCAGGCACTTCATGAACCTTCAAGAAGAGTGTCAATCGATTGTGCAGGATCGCCATCAATAAAGAAAATTGGAAGTCAGTATTTCTTAACAATAATGTCTGTGTCGACTACACTTTAAGAAGCCATTCCATTATGCTTTAGTAAAAGAACATTTTCAGTGTGGACCCAGCATTTCTGCCCATACCGACCCTCTGAAGAGTCACCCACCCAGACCCATTCACATTTCACAAAACTATTGCTTTACATTTAACCCTGACTAAAACACCGAGAAAGAACACAGTGGGCAATTCAGCATGGCCAATTCATCTGGCTTGCTCATCTTTGGATGGTGGGAGGAAAACAGAGCAATCAACGGAAACCCATACATAGAAGTGGAGAACTTGAGAACACCAGGCAGACAATCGCCCGAGGCTACAATCGAAGCTGGGCCCCTGGTGCTGTGAGGTTACAGTGCTAACACTGAGCCATCGAGCCACCGTAACTCGCATCTGAAAAGATTGTCGAGGATTTACTCAATTTTTTCATGAGATGTGGACTTCCCACAGAGATACGAGCATATAGCCGGTGAAAATGTACATCAAATAAATTCAAGGATGATATACACTGCTTCGTATAAAATAATTGAAGTCTACTGCACACTGTCAAGCATCACTGGGAGCACTGGAAAGGTGGCATCAGGCTTTACGAATAATGCCAATGGCACGTACTCAAGACTAACCTGGTGATTAGGACAAGGAAATTCAGTTTTTAATCTTTGCCATCACAGATGCACCAAATGAATCGACCACATTGAATACATTTGGATGAGTTTCTAGGCAAGAAGGGAGATATATGGGAAAATTAAATAACGAAAAATTGGTGAGTCAGAATTTAAAGACCACATATTTGGTCTATGTGTCAGGATTTAGGGAAGGAGCAAATTGTGCGGGGAGGCTGTCTCGATACATTTAGAAGTCCCACAGTAGAAAATTTAACAAAAAGAATTCTGGAAATCAAAAATTTGCAATTTTGTATCGCGACGATGTCTTACTTCCTGGACGGACTTGTAAACATATGTTTCTGTGGGCCTTATCAAGCCATAGGAATTTGAGGGAGGTGAGCTATTCAATAAGAAATCCAGACAGAGAAAAAACCTCACTGAGTCTGTCATGACAATGTGTTCAAGATATATTTTGACACGGAAGGAAATCAAACTGAATCTGCATCAGTGATAATGCAAACTGAAGAACTATGTTCAGAGGATTCTGAACTGTACACTCTTCAAATTACTTTGGAAAATAATGAATATGCCATAAATTGGGATAAATGATTGAATTGCCGTCCAGAGGAAAATCGAACTGGCCTGGAAGAGTTAATGCTATTGCATGGAGAGCCGTTTGAAAATAACCTGGGAATTACTAATCGAATTGTGCATAATGTGGATAAAGGTGAAGATGTTCCTATGAACCAAATCCTTGTAAGAGTAACGTTCGTAAGTTGGCACAATTTCAAAAGGACATTGAATGAATGCTCTAAGGCGATATAATCAAAGTGAGTGACTATGCGTTGAGCCCAACCGGGGTATTGGTGCCAAAACCAGATAGAATGTGTGGAGTACTGCAATATCAATGCAGTTGAAAAAAAAATGCTTATCTGTTTCGATGTTTGGAAGACTGTGTTGACAACGTGGAAGAAGGAACCTACATTTATGAGTTAGACATGCTCAGATGATACTGGCTGGTACCTTTGTAAGAAAGAATGAAGCAATTTCCGCTTTCGTAACGCCGATTGCACTGTATCATGGATTTTGGCATGAAAAATATGCCAGCCATATTTTAAAGTTACCCAATTAAGTCATTTCCTGATCATCAAATTGTGCAGTTTGAGTTGATGACCTGGTGTGAATTTTAAACATAGGTGGAAGGAACATATGCAACTTTTTTTGCGAAATTATTCGATCGACTTCTGAAGGCAGGTTTGATAATATTCGTGTCTAAAATTAAATTTAGCAATGCCCACATCGCATTCTTTGGCCGTATTATTCGACTTAGACATCAACAGGAATAAATAAGATTTAGTGGATTTTTATCAGAAGTTCTAACTAAATGTTCACACTGTGGCTGCTCCACTCACTGAGTTACTGCAGAAAAATATAAAGATTAAATGGACGGCAAACTGTCTGAAGGCAGTTGACAGACTGGATTTAGTGCATACTGGATTTAGGCGGCACAGTGGCACAGTGGTTAGCACTGCTGCCTCACAGCGCCAGAGACCTGGGTTCAATTTCCGCCTCAGGCGACTGACTGTGTGGAGTTTGCACATTCTCCCCGTGTCTGCGTGGGTTTCCTCCGGGTGCTCCGGTTTCCTCCCACAGTCCAAAAATGTGTAGGTCAGGTGAATTGACCACGCTAAATTGCCCGTAGTGTTAGTTGCAGGTGTAAATATAGGGGAATGGGTCTGGGTGGGTGCGCTTCGGCGGGTCGGTGTGGACTTGTTGGGCCGAAGCGCCTGTTTCCACACTGGAAGTGATCTAATCTAAACAACTGACTCAGTGATCGGCAAACCTCATTACGCAAAACCGTTCAAGGTTGACATTAGTGCAAGTGATGTGGGTGTCTATGCAGTGGTGTCCCAAGAAGACAATGAGAAGATATTAAGGCCTGTCGGGTATCTCACCAGGAAACTGAGCATTCATCAGCAGAAATGTTCGACAGTTGAGATGGAGATGTTCAGGTTGATGTTAACGTTGCAAAATTTCAATATTTATGTTACCAGTTATGTACGGAAAACAAGCATATACACTGACCATAATACACTGAAATATGTTCAGAGATTTACGGACACAATTTCCAGGCTGCTTAAATGGAGTTTGTCATTCTAAACATTCAAACTGAAAATTGTGCATATGGCAGCACAATGGAATGTGATTGCTGACGCATTGTTGAGATTTAAAGGACAAAACGGAGGTGTTCGGTGGTGATAGTTTTGTTGATTGAATCAGAATGTAGAAGTTCATATTTGCATGTTTATATTCAATGTAATGTTTGTATAGATTATAATGTACTCACAGGTGTTTGAAAATTGAGTCATCGTTGGACCTTTTTTTAAGAATGGAGTTGTGATGATTCTACTCTGTTGTGAAGGTTATGTTGTCTAATTTTAAGAGGGGTTAAATCGGGAGACTTTCTGATATTTTTGAGAATATCTGTTTTAAAGAAAGCGTCTATAAGTGTTTTTTTTCTAAAATAAGTCTACATTGAAAGGTGTGATCAATTTTGCCAATTCAGGATTTGGTTTGGTTTGATTTGCACAACCTGTTTTGTCTGCAACTGATCGTCACGTTTTAAAAGTGAATCCAGAGAAGCTGCTGGCCACCCAAAGGAGAAGTTCAATGCTTATCCTCCTTCTCTCTGCTACTGCTCCTTTAAGAATTTGTGTTTGACTTTTTTTTGAAAAGGGTTGTTTGCTTGCAATTATCTGTACTGTACCATTAATGCGCGATAGAGTCAATTCATTTTTGAACTGGGTTAAGTTAATCTAAATTCGTTTCTGTTTTGTTGGTTTTTCAGTCAGTAGTCTGTAATTAAATTCTTTTTTTAAACTGAGTGATTGGGCCAGCTATGTCAGTCCTGGAACATCGACTTCACACCTGCTTAAAACCATTGGAAAATGTGCGGTCTGGCCTATGTTCTTCAAATATTAAGGGGTCAGGGGTCTAGCCTTATCCACAAGAAAGCAAATATAATTCAAACTCTTAAGTAACAGTAATAAAAGTTATATCACTTGACAACAATGTCTGTGTCTTTTTTGTGAATCAATTCATAAGTATTTAAAAGGTCAGGGAGAGATACGTTTTACAATTAAATATTTTCATTAAAAAAAACTGAACAGGGATGTTGTCACACACACGTATCTAATGGGATTCACAAATACCAACTTCTGGAATGGGCATCTCTTGCTGAGATGGTGGTGACGAACAGGTCTCTCGAACCACTGCAGTCCCTGCGCTGCCGCAAGATGACAAGGTTATTTAAGAATGCATTGCAGGAAGTAGAACCAGCGCTGTGATGGAATGGCGCTATACTTGCCCTTCCAAATACTTAATGTCTTGGACGTCTTACAGGTGTTTGGTATTCCAATTTGTCTGTCATTTTCATCAGTCTAATTTAAAGTCGTTGTTGATTTTGTAATTCAATAATGTAAGGACATTTGGCGAATGGCTGCACTACATGTCGCAGATAGTTCACACTGTCATCACTGAGTTTTTGTCTTGCAGGAGTCGATCTTTGTGGATGCGATACCAATCAACATGGCAGGGATGATATCAAGCTTCTTCTGTGTTTTATGTACTCAACATCATCATCGCTTTCCTGGATTGATCCTTTGTCTAGTTGGGCGGTTTCTTTGGCGTGTCAGGAGCTCAGTGTCTCGTTGCAGGATTCATTGCCTCCGAGTTGCTACATTCACCAGTGGCTTTGTGTGGCACATGCAGTTCACATTTATTTAATGGTGAGACACAGGGTGAAGATAAGAGTTTTTAGTTGGAAACCTAAGACTCTTGTGTCAGAAATAGGGAGAGTAACTGTTTTATTTTCAGAAGAAGTTTCAGAACCTGTGTTCTTCTTTGCACCTTTAATAGTTACAGTTCATTTGTTGGTGAACTTCTATCATTAAAATGTGTTTTGCCCGACCTGAACAACGCAATCCTTGGATACTTAAACATTAGCAACATCTGAATTTCCAATTAAAGCCATGATGTGAAGTTGTCAGTGTCGGACTAGGGTGGACAGAGTTAAAAATCCCACAACAGCAGTTTATAGTCCAACAGGTTTATTTGGAATTAGTAGCTTTCGGAGGGCTGCTGCTTCATCAGATCGTTGTGGAGAGGATCACAGGACACAAATTGACAGTAAAAGATGATTGCTGATCAACAGTCTGGGTTTGTTCAATAGACCGTTTCAGTTGCATGACACTGAGGTATTTTGCTTTCCATTCTGTGTCTTATGATCCTGCTCCACAGCTAACTAAAAAAAGTGTAAGCTCCGAAAGCTCGGACTTCCAATAACCTGTTCCACTTTAACATCGTATTGTTTGATTTCTAACTTATTTCCATAGAACACAGTTGCTGTTGTAGTTCCTTTGTAATCTCAATTTTATTCCGATATCAGGGGTCTGCCACTCGTGTGTTTGAGAACATATGCACCCAGGCACAACTGTTTCACTCTCCTTTGTCTGATTTGCATAATATGCTGAATGAGTTCTCTGGAAAAGCACAGATTTGCCACTGGCAAAAAGAAAATAAAGAGACTTTAATCCATGAGTATTGTCAAATCGCAAAAAGAACTTCCTTCACGTCTGTCATTGTCAACTTGATTTTTTACAAATAAAGGACATTGTTAAAATTCACACATCACTACGTGATACAACAACAGGATTATTTGGAAATGTGAGTTTTCTGAACGCTGCTGCTTCATCAGGTAGTCACTGGGGCAGGATCATGGGATTCAGAATCTTGAGAACAAGATTATAGTGCCATACAGCTGATGCAATGTATTTTCTAAAAAGGTGGATTGCTACTCAGATTTTAATTACTTGGAATGGTTACAGGTTTCCAGTCACGAATGTGTAAATCCCAGAACCCCAAAAAAACACATTGCGAGATAACTTGAGATTTAAACAAAAGGTGTTGAACGTCAGCTCAGATATCAATTGTGCAATGTTAGTGCCTGTATTCCAACTTTGAGTGAGACTGGTTCAGTTTCTGAAGTAAGAATTGATGTAATGCCACATGGGCTATCTGCCTACAGGTTGTGTGTGATTTTTAACAAAGTAAAATCTATCTGCAAATATAAATTCATCCCAGAGAGTTACGTGTGTCTGTGTGTGAGTGTGAAGGAGAGATAAAGAGTGACACAGCGTGTGCATGTGCATGTGTATGAGTCTGATGGTGTATGTGTCCGTGAGACGGTATATGCACGTTAGTGTTAGTGCCTGTTTGTGTCTCACAGAGAGCATATGTTTGGAAAAGTGTCTGCATGAGTCTGCCAGTGTGACTGAGCATGACTCTGAGAGTCTACAGTGTAGTCGGGTCACCTGCAGTGATAACTGAATCGGAAATGCTGGTTGAGGCCATCCTTATGGGTGTGGAACTTTGCTATCAGCCTCTGTTTTGCGTTGTTGCATATGCGGAAGTATGCTTTGGAGGACCGTCACCCAAAGACCAGAGGTCGAATGTCCATGACTGCAGAAGTGCTCCCCGACAGTGAGGTATCGAGTTGATTGAAGGTCATGTGCAACAAAGAAGTCTTGTTCGAACTTGTACATGAACTTTTTGGCATATTGGCGTGCACGTTTACTCCCAGTGATTGTTCCCTGTGACTTGATGAAGGACAGGCTGTCAAAGGTGAGCACATTGTGACCGAGGGTGAAATGGATGAGTTGTCGGCTCGTGCTTGGAGATTGGATTGTTGTTATTGAGGACTGAGACTGTTGCAGCAAATGCCGTCGTCATGGGTGATGCTGATGTACAGCCGACACGACCATTCTGCTGAATAATATTCCGAGTTTAGATGATCTGTGGGTGCTGGGGTTCTGTAAGAAAAGTATTGTTTATTGATTTTTTTTTCTACTTGGCTATCAAATGCAATCTTCTTTTTATTTAATTCTCTCGTGTTAGATCTGAAAATGCGATTGATTTGGATTTATTACCCGTCCACAGTTTCTCTTCGAGAAGGTGATTATCGCTACCTACTTGAACTGCATCATCAAAGAACTGTCGATCATGCCACAATTCTGTTCGGGAGACATTTGCACGCTTTTGAAGCAGATATTCTGAATGAATGCAATATATTTCCAAGTTAGTGTATTGCACACCATGTTGGTGATTGACTGGTGTCCCCATGCAGATGCTGCCCCAGACCGTCTATATGGTTGTGCCTAAGCGTTTAGAAAGGGCTAACCATGTTTGTGAATTGTCGGCAATACGTCTTGTAGATACCAGTTCCCAATATCTTTTTGTTGTGTGGGTGGCGTATGTGTGGATGTGGTGCCCATCAACGGGATAATTTCTCTTGAATGGTATCTTTTGGTTTGTTGGAATCTGAGATAGTTTAAAGAGCACTGGTAAATTCAGGATCTTTATTAGGTAAGGCCTCGCAGTCCAGCACATGTCCCTATACTCTTGGACAGTTTCTTGTTTTTTTGTATCGTACATGCTTGGCGATATTTGAATATGAACTCAAACAGTCTGACTACTTAAATTCATGTTATAAAAGGAATTATAAACAATGAGAGCAGCCAACATCAGAGCATCTTCTCAGGGCCTTGCTATAGTGATGCTGCTGAAAAAAAAACTGAGCTGGTCTGGCAGTATTTGTGGAAGGCAAGCAGAGTTAATGGTTCGGATCTACCAAAATCATTTACTCTGATCTGCGTCCACAGTATTGACTGACCGGTTAATTTTTCGCGCAAGTTCCTTTTCTGTCTCAGATTTACAGGATCAGCAGTTCTTGTTTCGGATTTAAAGCCTTTGATTCATTATACACAAACATGTCACAATTGCCCATGCTGGACAAACACACGGACGGAAAAAAATGACGAATTCCTCGGTTTGTTTGATCTTCGATTAACATAAATGCTCGGCAGAGCATTGTGGGCGGAAGGGCATGTACTGTTCTGTACTTTTCCATGTTCTATGTTAATTATCTTATTAAGTAAATACATGCATTACTAATTGACCTAATAGTATGACTTCGCAGCAGGAGATGGGCTGGCTTGTGGTCAAATCTGGTGCTCCATGTGTCGCATAATGTTTCCCTGACTCATTTCCCTTCTTGGGTCTTTTTACAATCGACGCTATATTCAAGGCATGTCCCAGGTGCCACCGTGTTAACCGCAATAAACTGAATATCATTAAATGACCTTTCACGTACCTTATTATTCTCATTACAGAATATACAAACGAATATTGAGTTTTAGTAATTATTCTAATGTCAGTTCGAAGGAAATTATGTGTCTCTACCTAATATTAAAATTATTTAACAACATGTTTTGAGCAGTTTATTTCCTATCGTACACCCTTATCTTCATCCTATAACGTGTTTAATCAACAAGATTGGAATATCACTAAATATCTGTACCTGTGATTTGATTTTTCCCGTAATAAGGAGACTGCTTTTACTGTCTGAGACTGTTGTTTTTGAAAATTTATTTGATATTTTCTCCTAATGCGTTTAGTTTTCTTTGCATGTATTTAATCTGTTACTACTTCAGATTCTATATCTATGATCAGATGAATGATCGTAACAGAACTATACTGTTAATGTGATCGACAAATGCACTAATTGAATGTATTGTGGTTTGCACTTACCTCTGTCCGATGAACAAATAATCGCAGCTGCATAGTTTATATGACTTCTGTTAACATTGATCTCCAGAGCTACTGTCGTTTAACTTGTGAAAACTACATTAAGCAAATATTTTCACAAGCTCTCTAACTACTGCCAATAATGTTGTGTCGTGTTAGCCACAGGTATCTGACTGCCATTTCACAGGTCGCCAACGAAAATCAATGGAACTGAATTTAGCGATTTTTCAACTGGAAAAATGGAAATCCATGTAATTATATACCGTTGAGATTGACGTCAGTCACAGCAAAACTGCTGGAGAAGATACCGACGGAAGCCATCTGTTCCTATTGAGAAGAAAATGGGCAGCATGATTTTGTGAGGGGAAGATCATATTTTACAAACATAGCATAATTCCTTGTGGAGGTGACAAAACTGATTGCTTATAGAAGTCATATACGTGGGCTTTAGTGCAACGTTTTAGAAAGTTCCTCGTGGTAGGCGAATGGAAAATGAGTATTCACATGGGGTCCACGGTGTTCAAGCGAAATGAACAGAGAATTGGCTGGGCACCAGGAGACAGAGAGTGGTAGTGGAAGGGAGCTTCGCAAATGGAGACCTGTGACCAGCAGTGTTCCACAAAGATCCGTGCTGGAATCACTGCTGTCTGCAATGTTTATAAATGGTTTGGAGGAAGGTATCGGTTGCCTGATTAGTTAGATTGCAATACCACTAAGATTTGTAGACTAGCAGATCGTGAAGGGGACTGTTAGAGAATACAGCAATATATAGAGAGATTAGAGAGATGGGAAGAGGAATGGCAGATGGAGTTCACTGCCTGCAAATGTGAGGTGATGCATTTTGGAACATCCAATTCAAGAGCAATGTATACAGTCAATGGAAAATTGCTGGGGAAAAATGACGTTAGAGAGATCTGGTTGGACAGGTTCATTGTTCTATGATAGTGGCAACGCAGGTATGCAACGTCGTCAAGAAGGCATACAGCATGCTTTCCTTCGTGGGATGGAGAAATGAGTGCAAGAATTTGCACGACATGATACAATTGCATAGGAGGTTGGTTCAGTCGCGTTTGGAATACTACGTACATTTCTGGTCGTCACATTACCAAAGAGATGTGGATGATTTGGAGACTTTGCAAAAGAGATTCACCAGGACATACCTGATATGGAGGGTGCTAGCTGTGAAGGGAGGTCGAATAGATAAGGATAAGATTCTTTAGAAAGACGGAGGTTGAGGCGAGGACTGATTGAGGTCGACAAAATCATGGAAGGTGTATACAGGGTGAACAGCAAGAAGGTTTTTCCAAGAGTGTGGAAGACAATTACTGGAGGTCACAAGTGCAGGTGAGAGGCGAAACGTTAAGAGGAGATATACGTGGCAAATTCTTTATGCAGAGGTGTGGTGGGGGGGCGGTGGGGCAGGACCGTATTAAGAGAAGTGATGGTGGAGGCAACAACAATAGAATTATTTAAAATGTATCAAGTCAGGATCATGAATGGGCAGCAGCAAAGCGATACAGATCTTCAGAAAATAGGCGACAGGTTTCAATGTAGATCTAGATTGGCAGAGGCTTGGAAGGGCAAAAGGCCTGTTCCTGTTCTGTGTTTTTTTTTGTATTTGTTTTTTGTGCTTTGGAACAGCTTGACACTCACATGATTTTGGGGAATCCTGCTTTTTTTAGTTCATGCAAATTTGGCTACACCAGCATTTATTGCCAATACCTAATACCCAGAGGGCATTTATGAGTCAATCAGATTGCTGTGGCTCTGGAGTCAGATGCAGGTTAGATGAGGTAAGTGGGACGAATTTCCAATTGAAAGGAAATCAAGGAAATAAAAGGTACGTTTATTTCCGACGATGGACAATCAATTCATGACTTTACCAGTTGATTAGAGGATTAAATAGGATAGACAGTGAAATACATTTTCCTAGGATGATGACGTCAACCTGTAAGAGGGGGCATAAATGCGCATTCAGGGGTGATAGATTTAAGACAAATGTCAGAGACAAGTTTTGACGCAGAGAGTGGTCAGGACGTGGAATGCCCTACTTGCTATTGTAGTCAACTCAGCCATATTAGGGAGATTTCATCAATCCTGAGATAAGAACATGGATGATTTTTTGGATAGTGTGGGGGACGAGCTGAGAACAGTTCACAGGTCGACGCAATATCGAGGGCCGAAGAGCCTGCTCTGCCCTGTATTGTTCTATGGTCTATGTTCTATGCTCAATGATTATAATTACACCTTAATTCCAGTCTTTTTTTTTTAATCAATTCAAATTCCAACATGTGCGCTGGACGGATTTGAACCCAGGTCTCCAGAACATTATCCTGGGTCACTGAAATAACGATAATCCTACTGGTTCACTTCCGAGACCGGACATTCCCACGCCCCCCACACTCATCACTTGAAAAAAAAACACCCTATACGTCGAAACGTGGTATTTTTTGTAATTTTGTTATTCTTTACTGTGGTCCACGCCTTTTCACTGCTGGCACAGCTGACAACAACTACAAGCCACCGATCGCCAAGACATTTCCATACGGGTGTCATTCACCTTCCACTATATGAGATAGTAACCTAATACAGCGATGCATATTAATATTGATTCTTTTATTTGCCATTTCTGTTCCTCAAATTCCCGTTCTGTCTCTGCTTGAAGAATGTATCATTTCTGTCGTCACTGCTGGTGAATCTTCATGTCCGCCAAATTTCTCAAAGATGCTCACATAAACGTTGAATAGTGGCTTCTATTGTCTCGTGATTTATTAAGTCGTTATGGAGCTTGTAGCATTTCCAGTTCCCAACATTTGATATGCCCCATTCGAAC
Source organism: Chiloscyllium punctatum (assembly GCF_047496795.1). Lineage (NCBI taxonomy): Eukaryota > Metazoa > Chordata > Chondrichthyes > Orectolobiformes > Hemiscylliidae > Chiloscyllium > Chiloscyllium punctatum. The sequence continues at coordinate 2,203,088 of NC_092781.1, forward strand.
TTGACCGATATATTGCGCGTGTGATGTTTTGATGCAACTTATAATGACTCTATCTTTCGCACAGATTTCTGTGCATCTTTTACCTTGATTGGATAATGTGTTGGGGGTATGGGTGATTTCTTATATACGCACTTTCCTGCCGCTACATCCGCATGTATGAACGCTTGCTGGAACATCCAGTGATATTGCATTCTCTTGGATTACATGAATTGTGCCAATCCAATCATGTGCCTCGCCACTTTAGATTTGTTGAAGGTTACGTGATACCATATAAACTATCCAGAATCCACGTGCTTGATCCGTATTATGTCTGTCAATCAACCGTTTATTTTTTTAAACGCTTGCCTCCTTTGCAAACACTCTATCTTCACGTTCCTTTGCTGTTCTTTTATCTAGCCCTGCGTGTTCTATCTGAGCATCCACAGTCCACTATATCAATTCCTTCAGAATTTGTATCAAACGAGGGTAGATGCTGATTTAAACCCTGTGTGTCTACTGAATTGTTCAAGGGAGACTGATCTTGACACTTGTCAAATATGATGTACGATCTTCCGCTTGTGTTTATTGAAAGTATGGCATTATCTGCATTCAATGGCTTCTATGACATTAGCATCTTGATGTACGATTAGATTGGTTAACATATGACACATTTCCTTGCACCGATCTTAGCAATATTCTGATATGTTGATCAGAACAGGAACAGTCCCATTTTTCACATTCTCATTCAATATCTTTGCATCGTTAAGTATTGGTATTCCATTAGATGGAGCCTTTGTCAGGAATCAGCATTTCAAATGTCACGGAGTTGCAGGAGAGGGCAGATTGTGTGGTGGGGTTTAAACACGTGGAAACATTCAACCAGCAGCAATACTGGCACCCACCCACCTCCTCACTCCCTCATTAATCCTTTCGATTAATATATCAAATGTGAGCTTATAGGTCTTCACCTCCCCTTTTGTATCACGTGTATTGTCTTATTTCAAAAAGATCACAGTTTATTAAATTCTGAAGAAATCAGATACTTCCTTTCTGACCATCAGCTTGTTTTTACATCACTATGCTACTGGGACATATTGTATCAACAAAACAGCTCTCCGACTACTAAGCGGTTATTCCTCATCAAACACCGCGAATACAGTATAGGACGTTCTCTTATAATATTCCTTGATCCAATTACAAAGAAACGCGAGATGGACTCCAATATACACTGCCACCTTGATTCTCAAATCTTAAGAAAGAAAGAGTTGATATAGCTCTCCTACAGGAGACACATCTGTCGTATAAAGAACACTTGAAATTACGACAGGGTGGATTTGATCAGGCCTTTTTTTCTTCTTTTAGCTCAAAATGCAGGGGAGTTGTTATTCTTGTTCGGAAGAATTTCCCTTTCAAAATCCTAAATCAGATAAAAGACGAATCTGGACGATATATTTTGATTAAAGCCCTCATAAATGGAGAGGAATATGGGATTTTAAATTTGTACTGCCCCTTGGCACACGGCTTTAAACTTATAAAGGAAGCCTTTTCAAAATTGATGGCTTTTGGTGCCCGTCATACAATTATAAGGGGAGACTTTAATTGTATTATGGATCCGGAAATAGATAGGATTCCCAAGAGTACTGCAGGAGTACCTCCCAGATCTAGACAATTGGTGGATCTGAACAAAGAATAAGGATTAGTCGATGTATGGAGATGTCTTCATCCACAGGGCAGAGATTTTTCTTTCTACTCCAATCCACATTAATGTCATATCAGAATTGATATGTTTTTTGCCCCCTCGATGTTTTAAATTCCATATCATCCTGTAAAACAGGTAGTACAGCAATTTCCGACCACGCCGCTGTATATATGGAAACCAAGGCGAGGAACACTGGGACATCCGCTCGGCATTGGCGTATGGACCCCTTCCAAATGAAAGATAGTAAATTTGCAAAGTACTTCTCTCAAGAATTTAAAACTTTTTAGAAATTAATTCAGGTACGGCTAGCAACCCATCAATGATGTGGGAGACAATCAAAGCTTACACGCGAGGTTTGATCATCTCCTACTCAGCGACCCAGAAAAAAATAGAAGGGAGAACAACATCGTCTGCTTGACGCTCACTTAAAAGCAGCTGAAACAGCTTACACTGATAGACCTTCTATTAATAAATTGCAAAGGATTACGGCTCATAGGACAGCTCTAAACACTAAGCTTACTCAAACGGCTAAGAGGGAAATATTATTTGCAAAACAAAGGTTATGTGAATATGGCGACAAACTGGGTAGATACTTAGCATTCTTTGCAAAGGAGAAAAAGGCCCCTCAGACTACTACGTCTATCAAGGAAAGTACGGATATTTTGACTCATGATCATAAAAAGATTAATGCGATCTTTAGAGAATTTTCTTCTGAGTTATATAAATCGCAGGATTGTGAAGATAGGATAAGGAGGATGCTGTCATTTTAAAAAAAAATTGACCTTTCCGGCCTAACTCCGGAATAGGTATCGGTCCTAACTGCTCCTCCAACAGTCCAAGAAATACTTGATGCAATTAGGCAACTTCAGAGCGGTAAGGAACCTGGCCCAGATAGTTTTCAAGCTGAATACTATAAAGAATTTACAGAAATATTGGCTGGTCCACTTATGGACATGTATGACTATGCATATAGTCAGGGCTGTCTCCCGCCTTCACTGACAGAGGCAAATATCTCTCTTATCCTTCAAAAAGGAAAGGATCCAGAAGATTGTACGTCATACAGACCATTATCCTTGCTAAATGTAGATTTTAAAATCCTTTCTAAAACGTTAGCACTGAAACTAGAAAGGGTACTGTCACATATTATAAAGGAGGATCAGACGGGGTTTATTAAGGACCGTAGATCATCCAATAATATTAGAAAGGTTTTTGAATATGATTCAAGCCTGTCATCAGGGAAAGATACCAGGAGTAGTAGTTTCATTAGACGCGAAAAAGTCATTTGATAGGTTTAAATGGTCATATTTGTTTTACACATTTGAAAGGTTTGGCGTTGGACAGGTGTTTACCAAATGGGTCTCCACATAGTATGGTGATCCCAAAGCAGTTGTGGTTACCAATGGATTAGGTTCGGATAGCTTCAGTGTGGGTGGGGCTGCCGTCAGGGATGTCGTCTCTCGCCATTGTTATTTACGCTAATAATTGAACCACGAGTAGAACCTACACGAGCTGATCCGAATATAACGACCCCAAGGATTGGTACAGGTAAACATAAAATTACCCTTTATGCAGATGATTTTCTTCTATTCCTCAGTAATCCTCTGATGTCCATACCCCGCCTAATCCAAGTTGTTAATACATTTAGTGCATTCTCAGGCTATAAAAGTATTTTTTTCAAAATCGGAGGCTATGCCAATGGGTGGCCTTGCTATGACACTCCACTTAGTGGACGGATCCTTTTTTCCCTTTTGTTGGTCCCTGGAGGGCTTCTTAAATTTAGGCATTTTTATTACTCAAGTATTTGGTGAGTTGTATAAGGCTAATTTTGTGCATTCACTGGAAAGGATAAGGCAGGACCTCCAGCGATGGGGAGACCTTCCAATTTCCTGGTTGGGTAGAATAGCACTAATTAAAATGAATGTCCTGCCCCATCTCTTATATCCTATGAGAATGCTTCCGGTGATGCTGCCGACGATGGCTCTACGTAAATTATATGGCTGGCTGGGTTCCTTTATCTGGAATTATAGAAGGCCCCTCATTAACCTGAAGAAGCTACAGCTTCCACAGTCAAGGAGAGGATTGGACTTCCCAGATTTTAGGAAATATCAGTTAAGTTCTCTATTAAGTTACATAGCTGATTGGGCCTTGTCTGATCCACAATAAATCTGGTTGGATATTGAGGCCTCTCAAGTGAAATACCCACTTATTAATCTTTTATTTTCAGACGACAGGAAAATCATTACAGATCACTGTAAAAACCCTATATTACAAAACACAATTAAGGCTTGGAATATAATGTGGCAAAATGAGGGTAATTCACATAAAATATCCCTCTATGCACCGATAGAGGGAGCATGGGGTTTCCAACCGGGGTTTACAGATGCTACTTTTAAACTCTGAAGATCCAGGGGTATCTCATGTCTAGGGGACCAATTTAAGGATGCCGTCCTGATGTCTTTTGAACAGCTGCGTCAGAAATTAGGATTACCTAATGGAGACCTCTTTCGATACTTCCAAATTCGAGACTATATCGTGAAGAAGACTACGTTATTATATAGTCTTTATAAATGAGATAGAGAATGTAGTGTCCTACGACCAGTGGGGGTATCTTCCGTCAGTACTATTTATCATTTACGACATGATGAAGTATCGGGAGGTATGGACAATCTGCTTAAAACATGGGATCAGGATTTGGGACTGGAAATCTCTGTACATACATGGAATGATATTTGGGAAAATGGTAGAAGAATTACTATCTGTAACAGAAACCAGGCTATCCAGCTGAAGATACTTCATAGGGCCCATATAGCACCAGTTGGATTGGAAAGGTTTAAGGCAGGAGCATCCCCAATGTGTCCCAAATGCAAAATACAGGTGGGCACTCTTGTACATTGCCTATGGACCTGTCATAAGATCCGTAGATATTGGACTAAAGTACCAAGTACCCTGACAGAAATTTTAGGAACGGAAATTAAAGTGGACCCTGTATCTCTCCTTTTGGGCTTTTCAAACTTTCCCTCCCTGGACATGTCCGGGAAGAGACTATTTTCTATTTTCTCTTTCTGTGCAAGGAAAATTATTTTTGGTGAACTGGGTGGCTGAGCGCCCCATGAACAATCAAAGTGGCACAGATTAATTATGGAATGTATTCCCCTTGACTTCCTTACAAATATGGTGCACCGAAAGACCTAATTATTTTATAAAATATGGCAGCCCTTCTTGAATTACATCTATACAGATATTTCGGCTATCCTAACAACGGCTTTTATTTAATTGGGATTACAAACCTGGCTGGTCCAGGGCCCCTTAGAAGAGGAATCCCGCACGAATACAGGTTTTATTAAATCTGATGTTAACACATTCCGAGCATATAAGAGATTTAAATATACACTCTGGTTAGTTGTAGATTAGATTAGTCGACAGTTGAGATTTTTTTTCTTTTTCGGTTTTTTTTTCTTTTGTTAAATTTTGGCTATTGTAAATTTGATTTAATTGTATACCAATGTTGGTATATGAGAGTTTTGTTTATTTTTGTAAACTTATAAAAATGTTAAATTTCTAATAAAAATATCTATTTAAAAAGGCACACACCAGTTTTAGTTTCACCAAACATTTGCAAACCCTTCGAAATTGTAATCGATGCTGGCGACAGAGGAGTTGGTGATGTCCTGCTACCGGAAGATGATGATGGAATTGAACGTAATTTGACAATTTTCAAAGAAACTCAGCATCCACCAGATAAGATACTCCATCATGAAAAAGGAATTATTGAATTTGGTACTGACCTTACAAAATTTTTTAAGTAGAAGACATATATCATAGCTTCAAGAGAGAGAGAGAATACCGTTCCACACTGAGAATTTAAAGGAGCACTCTCAGCGTTTACTGGAAAAGTGAAAATATGTACCATTTGGCTATGAATTAGATACCTGCGTAGTTTTAATTAGATTACTTACAGTGTGGAAACAGGCCCTTCGGCCCAACAAGTCCACACCGCCCCGCCGAAGCGTAACCCACCGATACCCCTACATCTACATTTTCCCCTTACCTAACACTATGGGCAATTTAGCATGGCCAATTCACCTGGCCTGCACATCTTTTGGACTGTGGGAGGAAACCGGAGCACCCGGAGGAAACCCACGCAGACACGGGGAGAACGTGCAAACTCCACACAGTCAGTCGCCTGAGGCGGGAATTTGATTAGTTTTCCGGTTTGACGAAAACTCGAATTGAAGCAATCGGTTTACATTTTTTCCCATGATGGAAAAAAAAACACTTGTGTTTAAAATTTTTGTTTCGCTAACATTAAACCAATAAACAATCCAATTTTGGGTATGTATGAAAGGCAGGCAGTTTCAAAATCAGACAGAGTAACTGCTATAGCAACCGATCCAAACGTAAACAGTCTTGATCAAAGTTATCTTTTCTTATGAAACATATTCACAGGAGGAGAAAGAAGATCACGCACGCAGATATCTGCCAGAACTAGAAACGCACAGAAGACGACAACCTCTGTTGGGTTCTGAAATTAAGGTCGTGTAATTTAATACGTGTATTATTGGAACACTTTTTTTTGGAGAGTTAGAAAAGGTAATCAGAGAAAGGGTGGCTGAGATTTGTGTAAAGTTTTGTTTAATTTTCACTTGCAGAGAAAAAAAATAAACAGTTATGAGAATTATGACAGTGTGCAAACAGGCCATTCGGCCCAACTATTCGACACAGCCCATCTAATGTAAACCCCACCCACATCCATTGTACTCTATTTCCACCGACTAGTGCTTTAATGCTACATGTCACTGAACATTCTGGACAATTTAGGTTTGCCAATTCAACTAACCTGCACATCCTTGGACCACGTGAGGAAACACACATGAGCACGAGGAGAATATGCAAACGTCAAACAGACAGTCGCTCGAGGCTGGAATCGAGTACGGGTCCCTGGTGCTGTGAGGCAGCAGTGCTAACCACTGAGCCACCTTGCTGTGCTCTTTAAATAATAGAATTCGGCAGTTCTCTGTCTTTCGCATTTTGACAGATTACAAGGAGAAGTGGGCTTTTCTGCATGTTTGGTTTAATTAACAGAAGGGGTCACTACCGTGTCGTAACGGAAATGAGCAGATAATAGGCAATTCAGCACAGATATTCTTCTCTGCAATTCCGCCACGGCTGATAACTTTCTTAACTTCATTCACCTGCTTTCTCCAGTAACCTTTGATCCTCTTGATAGTCAATGGAAAACAAAGTAAAAGTGAAGAGTTTGAGGTTGAGAGAAAATTTCAGGATTGTTTGTCAAGGCACTTCCTAAGGGATGAGTTGTCATGGGTAACCTCACAATCAGCAAAGAGAACTTGGACGAGCACTTGAAGTTTCAGAACATTCAAGGAGATTGACCTCATTCCGGATAGTGGGGGTAATGTAGATCGTACTTGCAACAGCACAGAATGTATTCATAAGCGACTGTGTGACTTTTGAAGTTCAATTTCTGAGCAGCTTCAAGACAGATTTTCTGAAGAGTGTGGTAACAGCATGAATTTGATAAAAGATTCTCAATGTACAGTACAGTAAGGTGAAACGGCAGGGAAGATTGCTGCAGCTTCCCATCATCCTGAATCCAGAGAAAGGGGAACTGCAAAATGGCACGACTATGAAGTACATCTTCTATTTTTCTCCATAGAAGAAAACATTTGAAAAAAATAGCAGTAAGAGCAAAATATGCTCTACTGAGAAAACTGAAATGGAATCAAAACTGTAAATAGTTTTGGAGAAATTATTTGGACTGAAAGCTGATAAATGCACATGACCTGAAAATCTATATCTTTCATTACTAAAAGAGGTTACCATGGCATTAATGAATACTTTGCTTGTCGTATTCCAAATTCGTGATGATTCTGGAACTGAATTAACAGATTGGAGAGAAGAGAATATAATCACGCTATTTACGAAGGAGGCAGGGAGACAGGGAGAAATTATCGTCTGGTCAGTAGCAAAGAAGCAGTCAGGACAACACAAAACTCTCCTATCGAGGAGCAGGGAGCTTTGAATACTACATTACTTTAAAAGACATGGATCAGATTATTTAAGTAGCGATTTATTCAAGAGGAACCATCTTTGAGAAACTGATGACAAATTAATCTTGGATAAGCAATGCATGCAGTAGGTTTGGATTTTCAGCAAGATGTATAATCAACTCCCAAGTCTAGTCTGCAACACCTGGGTCTGATATACTGACATGGATTTTGAACGGTAGAGCCGACAAGAAACATAGCGATGGAATACACAGTTTTATTTTGGAATAGAAAGAAATGATTAGAGAGGCAGTGCAGGTATTCATACTTTGACTGCAAGTCTCCTCAATCATTATCAAACATTTGCTTGAGGGTATCGAATACAATCTATCCAAATCTGTTGATATCGAAAAAGACTGAGATTTTGGGTTTGTGAGGTTGATGATGGAAAGAAGTTACAAAGTGATTTGAACGTGCCATTCAGTGTGACTGGGAAAATAGGTGGCAGATGAACAGCAGTGTGGGTAAATGTCACATTGTAAATTTTATTGGGGAGAAATAGAACAACAGTCTACTAATTTTAAAGAGATTTATGCAAAAAAACGTTGTTCTACTAAGATTCATATGTTTAGTATTTTATTGACTTCTTCAGCGACATCTGAAATCTATGTAGGGCAGAGAGTTTTGAAGCAAAAAGTCAGTACGGAAAATGAAAGTTTAACGTTCACCTGCAGACCCACCGAGAGGTTAGGCGTAACATTGAAAAGGATCTGGGTCTCCTTGTACACCAGTTACTGAAAGCAATATTACAGGAACAGAAACGACGCAGGATGGTAAATGATGTGTTGACATTCATCTCAAGTGGATTTCAATAGATCGGTAAAGTAGCCTTACTCGAGCTCACCTAGACCTTGTGAGGTGTCATCGCGGAAATTGTGCATTACTGCGTACTGTTCTGGTCTCCTTATCTCATAAATGACAAAATTGATGTTTAGAGCATGCAGTGAAAGATAACCAGACAGATCCCTGACTGGGATGACAGGCATGATCTGTGAGAAAATTTTGGTCAAACGTGTTTGCATTCCACAGAGTTTTCGAAAATGAGTGGTGATGCCAATGAAATATGTAAAATTCTGACAGGACAAGACAGATTTGAAGTCGGGCTGATAACTTCCGTGGTTGAAAGTTCTAAAACAATGGGCCACAGTAGGTATGGACAGGACACTCCACATTAAGATGTGGATAAATCTCTGCATTCCCAGACTGGTGACTGTGGGGAATTCTCTACCACATCAGGCTGTGGAAACAAAGACACTGAGCGTTAAAATAAAATCAAGTCGACACATTTGTCAATACTAAAGGACTGGGTAGATATCAACGCTGTGGTGTGGCGATAAGGGACCAGCCGCCCTTACATTTAAGCGAGAATGCAAACCTGATGGGCTGAAGGGATGGCTGCTGTGCATACATTCTAACTTTTTCCCATAATTAATTGCATGAAGGGATATACACAAAGTGCATTGAAAGAAAAAACGCTCAGCGAAAATTGGAATGTTTAGAGGCTCATTGCTTGAACAGCCGACACCATTCTCTGCGCAATCTGTGGGACGATCTCGAGTTGTTGTTCCAAGTTCTCAGATGCAAGGAAGGAGGGTTGAAAGTCATGCATTTCCTGTTCTCTTTTCCGATATGTTTCGGATAGATTCGGGTTCTAATCAGTTTTATGTGTGATGATCTCGGAGATGTTTGAGACATTCAGTCGGTTGTTTGGATATATCAGAGAACATTTAAAAGTGAAACACATGATTGTGTGGCCGCAGTCAGTGATAGGCCAAACCAGTTGAGCTCAGGAGATTTGCTTCCTGAAAGTACACTGGTGAAGCAAATGCTTCTTCAATCTTGACAATGTGTTAACTGATTGTAACGTCTACCAGCTTACAGAGCGTTCTCATGATCCAATGACATTTCCACGACACCACCAAATCCACATGGGGACCTATTGGAAACCACAATGATTGGTTATTTCTGTGATGATTTACAGCTATGTCAAACAGACCTTCCATAGGTTTGATTGTCAGAATGGGATTGAGGGCGTGGAAATGGGTCAAATTACCATTATTCTCCTGTTGGAAAACTGTACTGAAGAGAGTAATTTTCTAAATTGCCAACGAAATGTCAGTGATGGAGCTGGAATGAAACAGCTTCCCCAATGACACGGCCTTTTGTTCAGCACAAGTTTTCAGTCGTATTGCAGTAATGTGTCATGATTCATTTCATTTGTCCTATCTACTCTTTTCAGCTTTTGTTTGATGTCACGTGTAGCCAATCGAATTGGGTTAAAGACCCGAATCTGTGATTCCGTGGGCGTCATGATGAGAATGAGATGGATCATTGACTCAAAGCTTCTGGCTGAGAATGGCGCATACTTCATCTTTTTGTTTTTGAACTAATGTGCTTCTGTCTTGCTCTACTGTGCAGGATGGGGATATTTGTGAAGAAGTCTCCAATGTTGATTCGTCTATCACGATTTTTGACTGCCTATTTTTAAGGGTGAGCAAATGGCCAGATTTCTTTTTAAATCTTGCCACAGAATAAGTGAAAAGATCTGACCTTGAAATGGAAATCATTCCAAGAAAAACTAAAGCATGACCTGATTTGCGAAATTGCAATGAATGGAAACCCAGCGATAAAGAAGGCTAAAAAATAAATATATAGTAGGTTTGTAACAAAACACAAACAACCAAACAGACTCCAATTGCCTAAAGGCAATGTCTAAACAAGTTACAAGATACAGAGCAAGATTCACGTACATCTGTACCTTAGGCAGAGCAAGATAGCATGTACATCTTTCCCTGACACACTCAATGCAGTCTATGTTAGAGTGGTGCTGGAAAGGCACAGCATGTCAGGCAGCATCCGAGGGTTCAGGCAAAGGCACTTCATCAGGAATGAGGGTTGTTGCCCGAATTATCGATGTTCCTACTCCTCAGGTGCTGCTTGTCCTGCTGTGCTTTTCCAGCACCACTGTAATCGACACTGTGATCTCCAACATCTGCAGTCCTCACTTTCACCTCAATGCTTGATGTGTGCGTTGAGGGGTGGCAAGTGGGATGTGGTTTCAGCAGAATCCCACCGCCACGTTGACACCTGCCCATGCAGTCCCTGACATTTCGGTCCTCTTATTCACCACCCCAGACTTGAGATCCGTCTTCGTGGGAGTCAACCCCTGGAATGTGACGGCACCAGGCATTGTCTCTGATCGAGCACTCAGATTCTGTGTGGACCAACTGGCGGAGGTATTCACTAATGCCTTTTTCCTTTCTCTTGTACAAGTGAGGTCCCCAGCTGATTCAGGAAGACCACCATCATTCTCATGCCTAAGAAAACACAAGAAAATATGCCTAAATGAGCACGAACTAGTCGCACTGATCTCAAGAATCATGAAGTACCTGAGAGACTCTTCATGGCCTGCAACCAACTCCAGTCGCCCAGCCTGCGTTTATCTATTAAAATTTATCTCCCGACGTACCGGGTGCACAATGGCTGCCTTATCCTTCACCTTTCACTCACCCTTGGAATACGTGGACAACAAGTACACCTGCGTCAGTCACTTTCTAATTTATGAAAATTCCGCCTTCTGTGCCATTGTTACCAACTCCCGATTGATCTCAAAACGCTGTGACTTCGATGTCAGTTCCACCCTCTGTAACTGGATCTTCAGCTTCCTGACCCACAAACTGTAATCACTGAAGATAGGTAACTGGTCCTCCGACAAAATAAGTTTGAACTCTCCAGCCACGCAAGCATGTGTCTACAGCTGCGTATTCTACTTCCTGTACTCCCACGACGATGGTACCAAATTCCACCCGAACAACATTTTCACGTTCGCTGACGGTACGACCATTGTCGAGGGATATCCATCAGGAGCGAATCGAAGTACATAAGGAACGTTTTTCTGGAATGGTGCAATGAGAACATTCTCACTCTCAACGTCGGCAAAACTATCAAGTAGTGTCAATTAATTTCCTGAAATTCCTACGTAGATACAACAGTCAAGGAGACAAAGTAACGCCACTTATTCCACAGGTGCCTCACGCAAGTTAGCACACCCACAAGGACACATATCAACTTCTCCAGGTGCACCATTGAAAGCAGACTGTTTGCGTGCATAACGGCCTGGTATGGCAACTGCTCTGTCCCTAGCCATAATTTGCTACATCGGATGGCGTTTATAGCCCAGACCATCACTGGACTCCACCTTCCATCCTTGGAATATTTTTCCACAGCTAACTGATTCAGAAAAGATGCCAAAGTCATCAGAGACCCATCGGGCCCCTGTAATTGTCGCCTTCAAGCTTTGCTGTCTGGCAGAAGACACAGAATTTAGAACAAGCACACCAGAGATTCAGCAATAGCATCTTCCCATTTGTTATCAGTTTCCTATTACGCTGAGGTTGTTCATGTTACTTTTTCCAAATATATGCACTATTTAGTGTAGAATATATGCCTCTAACCTTTTCTTTCAAACTCTGATCTGTACATTCTTGCTCCTGTCGGGGCAAATTGGACTGATTGGTGGCAACGATTGGTGGCAACAGCAAACAGGAACAGACGCATAGTGGTCCTTTGTGCAAGCAAACAGCATGTAATGCATCCCCAAATCTGGTATGGACATGAAAACACAATCATTTTCTTAATGCTGAGGTCAGGTTGAAAAAAAGATGAATGACATACTGAGTATACATTAAAAAAGCAACACTTACGTACATTGCGTTAAAATTATCATAAGCAACGTGGTTACTGTGCCCTCAACTTCCTTTCTGTGGGCCCAACTTTTAAAACATCCGATCAATGACTGACAAGCCCTCAAACAGCCCTTTGCTTTCAGATTGTATGAGTTAAAACAACTGTTAATATCTTTTTATGATGCATTCCGAAGTTATCAGTTGTACTGATCATACCTCTGATGGCTTTCATCTAAGGACAGCTTAAATTATATTTTGCATTGCACTGGCTATCTCGTATCAAAGTCTATTACCATTATTCATCCAAAAAACAAATATTTCTGTCAGAAAAATTCGTTAACATGACAACAATATTTATTGTTTTTCTGAGGTAAAATTTCTCATGGAAGATTCTTTCGGGTGTACAAGTTATGCCAGGCATCCCTTCAACGTTTTTTTTAAATTATATTGAAACTAGTCGCTGTGATTATTTAACGGATCTTTAACTAGAACATATTAACATTGTGAGAACTCTCAAAGACAGCTATTTTCTGTATAGCAAACAGTTTATCTTTTTTATGGCTGAGCATATCCTTAATGAGTCAAGAATGAGAACTAATCGTATTGACTTTTCAAAGATTTTGCATTAGAATTTCTATATTCATTTTAATGTTCATTTAAACAAAAATAGAATCACTGAGAACGACAAGAATGCCCACCTGGAAATTCGCTTTTGAAAGAAAAAATGCTCCGGTAACATGTAAAGGATTTGAAGAATCGAAGCTTGAGTTTGAAAATTTGCGATGTCGGATGGAAAATGATTGAATATGGGCATGACCTCTGCAAGGCTAATTTCGCATTGCAGCTTACATGAAAGGAACCTCAAATATCATAATAAATAGAATCTGATTGTTGCTGACTAAATCCAAAACTATTGGAAAGAAAAGCATCTTGGCTCACACTAATTAAACATCTCTAAAACTCAAAATACATGGCAAAATAAGCATTAGTTATTTGGGAAAAGACTGAGAAGAGACATTCAATTGAGGAAAATCAAAGATCAGTCTCGAAGATTCACTTAATGCAAAACGTAAAAAACGCAATTTATCCATCAGGGCTAACCTACAACTTTAATTGAAGTTGAAACTTAGTCTCATTTTCCTGAGGAGGCTTAGGAATTTTGATATATCCATGAGGACTCTCACCAGCGTTTACAGATGCATCATGGAGAGTACACTCTCTTGGTGTGCAATGGCTGAGGTGACTGATCTGCCCCGGACTACACAAAACGACAGAACGTTGTGTGAACAGCTCAGACCATCTCAGAAGACACCTTCCCACCCATGTACTCCTTTGACACTTCTCGTTACCGCATAAAGGCTGCCAATATCATTAAAGACTCCTGTCTCAACACATTAATACTCTATTCCAAACTCGTCCATTCGATAGAAGATTCAGAAGCTTGAACACACATCCGCGATCAGTTTCAGGGACTGCTTCTTCCCTACTGTTATTTGAATTCGGAATTACGTCTCTAATCTCAAATCTAATCTTGCTTTTGTGTGTAGTAGTAACCTTGGGTGCCTCATTCTGTCTCAGCAACCCACGATCCCTTTGCCTTTCTTTATTATGATGCAACTATACAACGTGCAATTAGGCATATGAGACAACAATAAATCAAACCAAATAAATAATGGTACAATTTCTTTCTTTAAAACGACACAGGAGGAAAAGGTGTTCGGAAGTTTAGTTGATTAAGAATCCACAAAAACGTTCAACATCATGTATAAGTACTTATGTTAAGATTCACCATCATTTCCAGTGTTAGGGTGAACGGCAAAGCTATAAGGGTTAGGGAATACTGGCTGACGAGCGAAATTAAAACTCTGTGAAAGGAAAAGAAAGAGGCATGTAATATATATAGTCAGCGGGACTAGAGTGAATTGCTTGTGGAATATGAGAACTTGGAATTTAATCAAGCAGGAAATCAGTTAGGCAACAGTCGGCATGAGATAGCTTTGGTAAATAGGATCAAGGAGAATCTAAAAAGAGTCTACAAAAATATTAACTACAAAAAGAATGCGAAAAGACAGAAGAGAGTCCCTTAAACATTAACAAGGCAATCAACGTGTGGAACTGCAGAGCGGGGTGAGACACCACCCAAGTATTTCAGGTCACTAATTAATGTGGAGAAGGGTATGGAGCTGGATAACTTCCAAAAATCAACAGTGCGATGTTGAAAATTGTTCATATCACAGAGGAGGTGGTGATGGGCCTCTGAAAATCCGTAAGTGTGGATAAGTCCGAAGCACATGGTCAGGTGTTTTCTCGAATTTTGTGGGAAGCCAGGGAAGTGATCGGTGGGTGTCTTGCTGAGGTATGTGTGTCATTGATAAACACGTGAGAGGGCTTAGGAGGCTGGAGGGCGGCTGACGTGCTGTAAATAAAGAAATGCGGTAAGAGAATTCCACAGAGCTATCGAAATGTGAGCATGAAAACATTAGTGGGTACGTTTACTTTTCGGGTGTGGGGACGATGCTGAGGGGCATGATTTACCTGTATTTCGAGAGGAAAGGACATATTAGGGATTCGTGGTCAAGCATTAATGTCTCACTAACTTGAGTTTTTTGATGAATTAACAAATACGTTTGATGAAGTCAAAGTAGTGGATATGGTCTCTATGGACTCCAGAGCTGAACAATGTGCTGCTGGTAAAGCGCAGCAGGTCAGGTAGCATCAAAGGAGCAGGAAAATTGACATTTAGGGCATAAACTGGGCTTATGCCCGAAATGTCGATTTTCCTGCTCGTTTGATCCTGCCTGACATGCTGCGCTTTTCCAGCAACACATTTTTAGGTCTGATCTCCAGAATCTGCAGTCCTCACTTTCTCTATGGACTCCAGCAAAGCTTTGCAAATGGTCAGTACACATGTGATCCAGGGACAAATAGACATTTAGGTACAAAATTGGCTTGACGTAGGAGGCAGGGGGACGTAGTGTAGCCGTATTTTTAGAAGGGAAGACAGCGACCAGAGTTATTTTGCAAAGATCAGGACAGAGTCTACTGGTTTGTTTGGCATTTATATGAGTTACGTTGACGTCAATGTACTTGAAATGGTTAGTAAGTTTGCAGGTGGCATCAATAATAGTTGTATAGTGGGCAATGAAGTAGCGTACCTGGGAATTAATCGAGATCTTGATCATCTGGGACGGTGTCTGAGTGATGACAGATGGAGTTTAATTGAGATAAATGTGAGATTAATCATTTTGAGAGCGAAAACAATGCCAGGACTTGTGCAGTCAACGGTTGAGCCCTTTGGAGTGTTCTGCAAAATAGAGGCCTTGGTGTACACTTTCAAATCCCCCTGGAAGTGGAGTCATAGGTATATTGAAGAATGAAGGTGGGTCCCAGCATACTGGTTTGCATCATACAGAGCTTTGAAAATAGGTGTTAAAACGTCTTGTTGTAGCTGTAGTAAGGTGACGTTTTTGGAAGTAACGCAATTTTGGTCGCCCAACTATTGAAAGAATGTAATTAAGCAGGACAGATGACAGAGAAAATTCACGAGCATTTTACCTAGACTGGAAAGTTAGATTTATAAGGAGAGGATTGATCGGCTAAGAAGTCTTTCTTCTGGAGCGTAAAAGACTGAGGGATGACCTTACAGAGGTGGATAAAAGCATGAAGCGCAGATCAGGTCGATTGTCGACAGCACTTCGCCATCGTAAGCGAGTTAAACATTAGCAGACATACGTTGAAGGTGAGAGCGTAGAAATACAAAAGAGTCCAGAAATGCAGTTCTTTCATATACAGATTGGGAGCGAAATGGCTGCCAGAGATTTCACTCCGCATCCTCATCTTGTTCTCTTTTTCACACCCTCCAACTCCTTCTCCCTTTCTTTGTCTCTCTATCTATTCCCCTCCCACTATCTCGCTGTGTCTGCTCGCGTCCTTCTCTCTCCCCTCACCACTGCCACACTCTCTCTTTACCACCCACAAACACTCTTTTTGTCGCATTCCCCTTCCCACATTTTCTACCTCTCTCACTCGCTCTCATTCAGTCGATTCCCTTCCCTCTCTCTACCACCTCCACATATTCTCCCCTTCAACTCCCTCTATCACTGTCTCTATCTACACACTCCACTTTCTCACTCTCTACCCCTACCACTCTCTGTCCCTATATGACTCTCTCACTCCCTGTCTCTCTACACCTCCACTCTTTGTCTTCCCCATTAACTCTTTCTCGCTCATCCTGTCCCTCTGCAGCCAACTCCCAATCTCAACAACTATAACTTCGTCCAACGCATTCTCTCGCTTCTACCCCTTCAAAAGTCTCTCCCTACCCCTTCCACTCTCTCACGCTCTCTACGCCTTCCCTCTCTCTCTTTCTCACTCTTTCTAATCACCCCCACTCAATCTTCACTTCTGGATCAATTTCTCGATCCCTCTCACTCTCCCTCCTGCTCTCTCTCTAACATCACCCCGCTCTCTCTGTTCCCCTCCCACTAACTCCCTCTAACCCCTCCCACATTCCCCCTCTTCCCCCAGTCTCTCTCCATCCCCTTCCCCCCACCCAACTGTCTCTCTGTCGTCCCCGCCCTCTCTCTCCACCTCCTACTCTCTCTAGTTATTTTCCACCAGTGTCATGCTCCTTCCTGATCCTGCTGACTCGTTCTCTCACCCCAATCTCTGTCTGAAGACGAGTGAAGAGAGAAAGAGATTGACCGAGAGAAGAAGAGAGACAGTGGAGGGAAGAGAGAGAGAGTGGGATGGGTTCAGAGAGGTGGAAGAGGTAGAGAGAAAGCACGCATTTCTAGAGCGGAAGGGATAGTGGTAGGGATAGAAAAAGGGCGGGAGACGGGCAGTGACAGCGTCGGAGGGGTAGATATAATTAGACAGACAGAGTTGGAAGGGGTAGACTGTGAGAGATTAAGGTGGAGAGAGTGAGAGTTTGGGAGGGGAGGTAGCAAGACAGTTAGCGTGTGAAGGTATACACTTTGAGAATAAATGAGAGAGAAAATGCTGACGGGGATAGAGAGAGGGATTGAGAGGGTCATATCAAGATAGAGATTCGGACGGGGTAGAGCGAGACAGAGAGATACCGGGCATGAAGATTTGGATAGTAGAAGGGGGTAGATGGAGAGATAGGTGGCGGAAAAGAGAGGGAGAGTGGGCGTGCAGAAACAGTAGCAGAGGGGATAGAGAGCGCGGTGGAGGAAGAGAGAAAGGGTGAGAGGGAGAGAGGGAGGAGAAGAGAAAAAGTGAGAGAATGAGAGAAGCAGAGGGAGATGGAGGTGAGATGCAGAGAGTAAAAGAGTTTTCAGAGAATGAGGGAAGGTGACCTTAGAGAGATAATCGGAAAGGGCAGAGAGACAGAGTGGGAAGGGGCACAGACATAGAGAGGCATTCGGAGGAGAGAGAGAGAATAATTGAGGTGAAAGGGACGTAGCAGTTGTGTGAAAGAGACAAAATGAGAGTGTTGTGAGAGAGTAGGAGGTGCGGGATAATAGGAGGTGGAAAAGAGAAAGAGAGAGAGGGAGGCTGGCGTACAGATAGGGAATGGGTTGGAAAGCTATATTGCCCTACTCTGTCTTGCTCTGCAGCCGTCTCCCTTTCTCTCCCTATCCATTAAATCTTTCTCCCACACAGTCTCTCTCTTTATACGCCCCACCTACTCTCTCTCCTTCCACCACACTCCCACTTCTCTCGATATATATCCCCTTCCACTCCCTCTCCTGCCACTCCCACTCATTTTATCTCTCTATCCCCTCCCATTCTATCTACCCCTAACTCTATTTCTAAACCTCTCCCATTCTCTCTCTCTGACCGCCTCAATCTCTCTCTCCCTGAATCTCTCTCTGTGACGCTCTCTTTTCCAATCCTTCTCTCTCTAAACCGCTGCCACTCCCTCTCTTCAACCCTCCCACTCTCAGTCCCTGCAACATTCCTATTCTCGCTCTTACCAGCAACTCACTCTCTCCCCAGCTTACTGTCTCTTCAACCCCCACTCTGCCTCCCCGTATTTCTCTTCCACTCTCTCATGTCTCCTCCCCCTCTCCCTTCTTCCCGACTGTTCCCCTCCAGCTCTCTTTTTCCCGACTGTTCCACTCTCACTCTCTCGTCCCTCACACACACTCTCCCTCTCAGCCCATCCACATTCTCTTCTCCCGTCCTCTCTCTCCCCTTGCACTCTCTCATCCCCGAAGTCTCATGCTCACAACCCCTCCCATTCTCTCACTCATTTCCATTCACTCTCTCTGCCTCTCGCTTTCCATCCCTCACTCTATCTGTCCATCCCACACTCTCTCACTTATTTCCTCCCTCTGCTGATGTGTCCCTCTGAACCATTTTCTCTCGCTTTCCCATCTCGATCTCTTCCCTCTCTTTCTCTCTCACCTCTCATCTCTCCCGCTCCTTCTCTCTTTTTCTATCCCGTCTCAACTTACCTTTCTGTCCACACCCTCCCAGACCCTCTAATTCCACAATCTCTCTCTCCTCCCACTTTCTGACTGATTATCTTTTCGCCATTCCCATACTCTCTCTGCCCCACTCCCATTCCCTCACTCAACGCCACACCTCTCAATCTGCCTATGCACTGCTTCCACTCTGTCTCTCTCTTCTCTTTCTTCTACTGCTCCAGTAACACTCTCTCACCCTCTTTCTAGACACCTTCCAGTCTCTTTCTACTCTCTGCAACTACCTCGCTCTACACCACGTTCATTCTCACTCTCTACCAACCTTCCATTCTCTCTCCACCTCCACTCTCTCCCTAACACTCTGCTCCTTTCCACTATCTGTCTCTCTGACGACACCCTGTCCACTCTCTCTCTTTCTCTCTCTCCGTCTACCTACACCTCCGAGTCACTTTCTCTCTTTGCTCGCCCACTGTCTTTCTGTTTTCTCCTCTCTCTCTTCCTTTTCCCTTCCCCCTCCCACTCACTTCTACTAACTCCCCCTTTCTCATCCCTCCCACGCTCTTTCTCCTCCAAACTCTATCTGACGCTCTCTGCTCCACACCTATTCTCTCTCTCCTTCTACCCCTGTAACACTGTGTCTGTCTCTGTATGCCCCAGGCCCTCTTTCCCCCAGGCTCTCTCTCCCCACTCTCTCACATACTTTCTCCGCCCTGTCACTTTCTCTATCAACTCCGCCCACACTGCCTCTGCCTGCGCCCCTCCCACTCTTTCACTAAACTCCAATCACATCGTTGCTGTCTGCTCACCTCACTCTCACTGACTCTTACTACACCCTCCTCCAAGCTTCTATTCCTATGTCTCTCTACTCGACGCCACTCTCTCGATATTCCTTCTCATTCTCTCTCACCTTCCCACTCTGACTGTCTCGACCTCCTCCCACTCCCTCTCTGCACCCTCCTTTTTTCTTGCTCTGCCTCTACCTCTCTCCCACCCTACGTTCCCACACACTCTCCCTCTCTTCATCCTTCGCTCGCTATCCCTCTCTTTATCGACCGCATTCCACTCTCTTTCTAAATACATCCCATCTTACTCTCTGTCTCTCCCCACTATGCTTTCTTTTCCCCATCTCAATCTCTTTCACACCACTCTCTTTTTCTCTCTCTACCCATAACAATCGCTCACTTTAACACCCTTCTACTTTCTCTCCCCCACTCTCCCTACCCTTGGACTCTCTCTATCTGTCTCACTCTTCCCACCACCCACTCGCTCTCTCTCCCTCTACCCCGTCACACTTTGTCTCTCTATTTACACAACTTCCACACCCTCACTCCTCCACACAATCTCACTCCACCACTCTCTCCCTGACACTCTCTGCCCTTTCCCACTCTCTCTGCGTAAAGCCCACCCTCTCTCTTTCTACTCCCCTCCCACTCTCTCTCTCTAACCCCACTCTCTCAATTTCCTACCTTCTACCTGCCTCCGAGTCTCTTTCCCGATGTCTCTCTAAGCCACCCCAGTTCTCGCTCTATGTCCCACCTCCAATCTGTCTCTTTGCTCCTACCCACTGTCTCTCTGCAAACCCCCGTACTGTTGTGCACCTATCCAATCTCTCCCTCTCTCACTCGATCTCTCCCAAAATTTCTCTTCCTCCCACCTGTTCTCTTTACTAATTCCCTTCCACTCCCACTCTAATCCCCTCACACTCTTACTTTTTCTACAAAATCCCATTTTCTCTGTCCTCCAATCAACCTTTTCGCTCCCTTTCACTCTATTGCTCTTCCACCTTCCATTCTACACCGACCTTCTCTGCACCATCCCCCTCTTTTAAATCTCATCTCACTCTCTCTCCCTCTCCTCCCCTCCCTTTCTCTCTCTATATATATATCTTGCCCTCCCACTTTCTCTTTCTTTCCCGAACTTCTACTCTCACTTTCTCTTCGCCAAAATTTCTCTCCCTCACCATCTTAACCTCTCTCACTCTTCGCCCCAGTCTCTTGCTCCCACCATCTCCCTCTCTCTCGCACGCCGTACACGGTCTCTCTGACATTCTGCCTCCATCCCACATGCTATCTGTCCTTCTTAATCTCTCTCGCTTATTTCCTCCCTGTCCCTGTCTGTTTCTCCTCTCTCTCTTTCATTCTTTCCACTCTCCCTCTTCACCCGCCTTCTCCCTCTGTCTTCCACTCTCTCAGTTTCTCTTCCTCCACGTCCTCCACTTTCTATCCCATGCTATCTCTCTCTGACACCACCTGCCTCCCAACCACACTCTCTCCCTCTACCCCCGTATTCTCTCTCTCCCCATTCTCTCTGCCTCATTCTATCTGCCATCCAATTCCGTCCTCTCTCTACCCAGTCCCATTTTGTCGCTCTCTGTCTGCACCTTCGCACTTTTTCTGTCCGCCTCCCAATCTCTGACCACCCCAACCTCTCTCTGACACTCACTGCTCCCTCCCACTCGCTCTCTCCCTATTAGGGTCGCCTGATATCTCTCACACACTCTCTCTACCTCTCCGCTCCTTCTCCCTCTCTTGCTTCCCTCTCTATCTGTCACTTTCTCTCGACCATCCCCAGTTTCAGTCTCTGGCAGCCTCAGTCTCTCTCAACACCCTCCACAGACAACCTGTCTGAACCCGTCTCACATTCTGTCCCTCCCCCCGATATATGTCTCTCTGATCACTCTCTTTCTCTACTCACTATGTTCTCTCTCTGTACATCCTTCCCTCTCTTCCATGATCTCTCACTGACTCTATCTGTCGTCACCCACTCTCTCCCTAACCTCACACTCCCTCTCTGCATCCCTCTCTCTTTCTCTGTCTACACTCCCCAGTCTCCGTCTTTTTCTTTCTCTCTCCAACTACTTTCTCCCCTTCTCTCTTCGCTCCATCTCTCTAAACCCCTCTCAATCTCTCTGGCCACCCCGTTCATTCTCTCTCTTTATCTCTCCATGTCTACCCCCTCCCATTTTCTCTGTCTCTATTCCATACTCCCTCTTTATCGCTAACCGCCTCCCTCTGTCTACACCCTTCCCATTCTCTCTCGTTCACTCTCTCCCGTCCAAAACTCTCTCTCTCTTTCCACCCACCTCTCACTATCTCTCTTTAATCCCGTCCCATTTTCTCTACTTCGCTCATTGCCTTCCACTCCTTCTATCTGACACTTTCTCTCCATCTGTCTGACGCTCTCTCTCCCTCCCTCTTCCTCTGTCTGAATCTCTCCCTCTCTCCCTCCCTCCCTTGCTATCTGTCTCACTCTCTCCCTCCCTCCCTTGCTCCCTTGCTTCTGTCTGAACATCTTACACTCCCTACTTCCTTTCGTTCCCCTCTGTCTGATTATCTCTCCACACGTCCAACTCCCTCGCTCTCTTTCGCACAATCCCTCCCTCCCTCCCTTTCCCTCTCCCTGAAGCTCTGTCTCGCTCTCTCAGTTTGTTCCTTGCTTTTCCATTAACTCTATTTCTCACTCCCACGGTCCCTTCGTGATCATCTGCTTGAATCTCCCTTATTTCTCTTCATTGCTTCCTCCCTCCCTCTCTCTCTTTCTGAATCTCTACCTGCCTCCCTCAATTCTTTCTGCTCCCTCTATGTGACTCGCTCTGTCTCTGTCTTGTTTCCTCCATTCCTCTTCCTCTGGCTGTCTATCTATCTCTTTTACCTTCATCCCTCCCTCTCCCTCCCTTTCCCTCTGTCTGACCCTCCGACGGTCTCAATTATGCTCTCTCGCTCTCCCCGTCTCTGACACACCTATTCTCCCTCTCCCTCTGAATTTCCCTGTTTCCTGTCCTTATCTCTGTCATCGCTTTGCCTCTGACTGTCTCTCTCTTTCTTGTGTCCTCATTCCTTCCTTTGTCACTGACTGAATCTTTCTCCCTCCATCCCTTCCTCCGTATCTGACACACTATCTCACTGTTTCTTCTGTCTCCCTCTGACCCAGAGTTGGGAGAGGGATGGAGAGGTAGGGTTTTGCGGTAGGGAAGATATGGAGAACTGGGCACCTGGAGCGAGAGAGGCAATGAGGGAGAGTTGGAAAAGCGGAAGAATAATAGAAACAGCAAGCCACTGAGAGCGAATGTGAGGGGCAGAGAGAAGAGTAGAGGTGGGTGGAGGAAAGGGGCCTTGTGTGAAATAGACAGATTGAGAAAGAGAAAGGCGAGAAGAAATAGAGGGAAGGGAGGAGAAAGCGAGTCGGTGGAGAGAGAGAGGGACAAAGATGAAGAGAAAGAACGGGGCAAACGAAATTGGGAGCGAGTGCAAGATTGTAAGGGTAGCAGAAAGACAGAGAAAGAGAGACACGGAAGCATTTGAGTGGAGAAGGCGATAATGGTGAAGCGTGATGACATCTGCTGAAGGCCAGAGGAGGGTGGGGGACCCAGAGCTGAATGCAAGAACAGTGACATAAAACAAACTTCTGAGACAAGGACCTGTTCCCCTCCCCTTCTCTGAGAACCAGGACATTGGGCTGAGTCTGTCTCTCTCCAGGTCAGCCTCTTCAACACCAAGATGAACAACAATCTCATTTACTATGCTGGTCGACACCTTGTAATGAACATTTTTATTCACTACAAATTGAAGAAATAGACACTTTCAGTGGGCTGGTGGCTTTTCTCACTGGCACCTGAGTTGAGAGAAACATTAAAATGAGTCCCTGTAACGCCCTGTGGGATAAGGTTGGACAAACCAGCACTACCTTCTGGCTGTTACCATTGCGGGCTGCTTCATCGCTGAAATACTGAACTAAAATGTGGAAATCCCGAATGGATTGATTAATGATTGAATTTAATTGATTGATTAATTTGGGTAAAGGGATGTTTCAGCACATTCTTGAGTTGCTGTCTGAACTTAGTCTGGGTCACGGCATAAATTGCAGTGTTTGTGCAGCAACTCAGGAGCTGCAACATGAAACCCAATTCCCTCACAAAGCGATGGAGATACACAGACGTATACCCTATCGACCACATCCGGATCCACACGGAATAAAATATTAACAATGACCATAACAAGATGAAATTGGCCGAGATCACAAACAGTAAAATTACGGATTTTTTTCGATTTCGCTTTTCTGGATCACACTGAGTGTCCCCTTTGGTGTGAGCCCGGAGCCTCTTTCGGGCTCTACTGGTGACTAAAATGTGTCTGACCGTGAACACATTGAGCAGCACAATCAGGAAGAATGGGAGAACTGAGGTTAGAATGTGGTGGAGGAAGCCGATTATGACCCAGGCACGGGATAATCGAACAGTGTCTGTTACATGACAAAACCAGGGGCGGTTCCTGAGTCCATAACGAGGTGTGAGCATAAAATACCAGAAAAAGTTCTTTAAAAAACACAACACTGTCACTGTTGCCAGAACCACAGTTGCCATTTTCTCACTGCAATATTTACTCTTCAGCTTCTGGCAACAAATGGCCACAAATCGATCAAAGGTGAAAGTGACGGTGAAATAGACAGAACAGTCAGTGGCTGCATAAAGCAGGACAGCGTGGATATTACACACGAGGATGGACTTCAGGAAATGAAACTGCTGTGGATAAACAGTGGGAATGTGTCTCAATATCAGGTCGAGGATAATGACCAGTAGATCCGCCACAGCCATGGCCACCAGGTAACGACTGATAGATGCAGACAATCCACAATCTTTACAAAGCAGGACGTAGATCGTTACTATATTAACTGTGAGGAAGAGGGAAAAAAAGAACATTGTACCTGGAGCCAGTGAGATTTTCAAATGATTCACAGTATTCAAAGATTTTTTCACATAATTTGCACTCTGGTAACAAATGGCATTTTCTGTATTTTCTGACAAAAATCTGACGTAAACCATTAGAATCCCTCCCTCTCCAAACACGCAGACACATTTCCATAAGAACAGATGCTTTCTCGAACATTCCCACATACTTTGATTACTCGAGTGGGGACACAGGGCACTTCTTTCCAGTTCCTCATACGGAGGGTGAAAGCACTACTTGTTCTGAAGGTATCTCTCCCACTTCCTTGAAGATAGATGGAGATTGAAAAAGTCTGTATTTTGGTCTAACTTATGGCTGATCCTCTGTCTGGAAGAAATGTAAACGCAATGAAAATATACGCACCCTTTTAAGTGACTGAAGGGACTTCAAAACAGTGTTTCCTTCTCCCTGGAACAGGATATTTTCCCTCGGGATTATTTTTTTGCTCAATTTCACGACGACCGGCCCTTCACAATTAATGTCAATGATAGAATGTTCTTGGGGTTATAGAATTTTTCGGAGATTGTCAGGTGTCGAATGTACCATGAAACGTCAGTCACAAAATGTTCCAGGGAATGTTAGACATAGATGTTCTGGACAATGTCAGTTGTAGATTGTTCCACAGAATGTCCGGTAGAGAATATTCTGGTGAATGCCGGGTGTAGAACTTTCCACGTATGTCGGATATAGGATGTTACAGAGAAAATCGACCATAGAATATTCAAGGGGTGCTGGGTTCCAATGTTCTGGGGAATGTCGAATGTAAACTCTTCCAGGAAATACCGGGAATAGAATGTTCGAGTAAATGTCATTTATAAAATGTTCCGGGGAATGTCGGGAATAAAACATTCTGGAAATGTCGTGTATAAAATGTACGGGGGAATGCTGGGTATAAAATGTTACGGGCAAAGTCGTTACAGAGTGTTCCGGGCAATGTCGAGTATAGAATGATCCGGAGAATGTCGGTATACAATGGTAGACACATAAAGCTTAACATCAAAAAGGTGCTTCTGCCGAAAAGTTTGATGAGGCTAACTCAGCCTGACGATGGTAATCTCTACCCAAAATCAACTCAACTGACAATTTGTAAACAAAAACAAAAATATTAAACAATACCTTGATCATTTGATCTAAAAAATAACTATTTTATCATCATGCAGATACCTTCCTTTTCCTGCCATCTCTGCTAAATCCTTTTGAGTTCTCTGTTACACTCCCAGGTGTGAAATGTTCTGGGTATTCAGTTCCTTTTCTAACATTAAATCACGCAAATATGTATCAACGCATATATTGTCTTCCTCAGTTGTTTTTGAGAAATCAAAACACACTCAGATAGAATGCATTTCATTTAGCTTTCGAAATTATTATTCACTGCTTCATTGTCACTTTAATTCCTCAAACTGACCGAACAGTGTAC
The DNA here is from genome assembly GCF_047496795.1 of Chiloscyllium punctatum. Lineage (NCBI taxonomy): Eukaryota > Metazoa > Chordata > Chondrichthyes > Orectolobiformes > Hemiscylliidae > Chiloscyllium > Chiloscyllium punctatum. The sequence goes on from NC_092781.1 coordinate 2,229,051, forward strand.
TCGCAGGATGAGACCTAAATCTTTCATTTAGCCCCACCACTATACCTGAGTATAGCCTGTCCCACTGGCAGAACAGTCCTTCCAGTGGTAGGGGCACCGAATGATAGAGTCATTAAAGGAGCAAAATTGAAATTATCCCACATCGATTACAGAACCCAAGGAATCCATTGGAAACTGGTCAAGGAAATCGCTTCATGATGAGTACCGACTACACACCACATTTCGGTGGGAAATCAGATCCCCTAGATGTTTAAAGCACTGATGCTGACTAGTACACGGAAAATACAATGGTTGTGAGACTTTAATGTCCATTACCAAGAATGAACTGGTTCACGAATGACTGAACAGGGCGAGGAATGAAAGACACAGCAGCCAGATTATGGGAAGTGATGGAAGAACCAATGACAGGGAAACACTCTCACCAAACTACTTCTCAAAGATGTACCTGTCCTGAAAAGTAGCTACAGGAATGCCTATCACACAGGTTTGGCGGAGGTACTGTCAAATCCTCAATTTGAAGATATTGCGCAAAATGTTGTGAGGCACGACCTCCAGTGAGATAGGTCCTACTTCCAAAGGGTTGTGCAAATCGAGACTGGACTTCTATGAGGTACTGTGGGATGTCAGCAGCTCCAGGGTCAAAGGCCTTCCCTCCACCATAAAGTCAGAAGTGCGCTGCACACTGATGGATCGAAAATGTTCAGCACCATTCATAACTACACGCACATTGAAGCAGGCTTTTCAGCTCATCTGGAGTTTTAAACAGGAACAGAATGAGGTCATTCAGATATTCGACACTCTTCCTCAGTATTTGGAGCAATCTTACAATCTCTCATGGGAGCATTTGAAATGGAAGGAAACATTCAGCCTTTAAATGCTGTTCCATAAAAATACAGCAAGAACTGGTTACTGAGCTAGTAACAACTAGAAAACCACGGGATACGTTAGTCTGTATTAGATTCACAGAAATTGATTAATTGCAGCGACACAGTGACCAGAGCTTGGCTCTCGGCTATTTGCAAACTCCATCAACGATTTGATAAAGGTAACAAATGTGTTCAAACGTAATTCGTGGTTGACACTAACATAGGGAGGGAACTGAGTTATGCAGAGAAAGTCGACAGTCTGCACATGGGTAAACAATGGACAACAAATTGACGGATGGAACATAATGAAGAGCACAGGGAAGATTCATTTCTCAAGGAGAATAGAGGGCTGTATGTTATTGCCTCTGTATGAAATGGAGAGAGACTAAAGGACTTTGTGATACAACGTGTACTTGAGGGTTTAATAGAGATGAGGTGTTAAGAGATTAGAAAAAGGTTAAACAGGCTATTGTAAGTGCTTCTGAATTGTTAACATAAGTATATAGATAGTGGTTAAGAAACAAAATGAAGCAACCAAGTCAGGATTATGTTGCGTTTGGAAGAATTGGACATCATCATTTAGACTGGTAGGTGCATGCTTTGCAAATAGGACATTTGAGGCTCTAAGATAGATTATCCTGCTGGGGGCGCTTAAAAACTCACTTCGAGAGTGGGAAGAATTCACATGGAGGAACAGAAAGTACAGGACGTGAGAAGGACAGCAGATTGCGCATATGGGTATGTGCTGGCGCATAAAACAAACATCCAAACAGAATTTCATCCACTGAGGAATAGAAATTTGGATAAAGGGCGATCCTGCATGACACATACCAGAATAGAGAGCACTGGTAAAATTACCTCGTGTTGTAAAACTACCGACAGAACGAGTCCACATCTGATGCCAGGGTCCTAGCTCTGCACATATTCTTGGAATACCTGGATTACAGGACACCTACGTCAGACCCCTGCACATTGCCTACAATTCTTCCTGGAACACTAGTTTCCCCTCGGGACAGATCTCAAAACTCCTTGACTTTGAATTCAGTTCAACCCTCTACAAATAGATTCTCAGCATTCCAACGCAGAGACAGCAATCAGTGAAGATAGGTAACTGCACTTTCTCCACAATACGGATATGTCCTCTGTGTCCTACTGTACTTCCTGCACACCCACGACTATGTTGGAAAATTCCAAACAAATGTCCCTACACGTTCGCTGATGATACCACCATAGCCGCATAATATCACACAACTGCGACTCAATTTACAGAATAAAGAATAAATGTTTGTTGACATGATGAAATGAGAAATACCTCTCTCTCAACGTCGGCAAAATTAAACTCACGACCATTGATTTCAAAAAGAAAGAACGTAGATGGAGATAGTACCTCCACCTACATAAATTGAAATGAGATTGAGAGGGTCGAAAGCAGAAACTTCCTTGATGTGATGATAAATGGCAACCAGCCCTGGACATCCCACTAAGGTGCGATGGTCAAGAATGCACAACAACATTACATCTTCATCAGGCGTCTCAGGAAATTTGACATGTCCATAAGGACCCTCAACAACGTCTACAGATGCATCATTGAAAGCATTTTGCCTAGGCACAAAATAGACATGTACGTCAACGGTTCAGCCCTGGACGTGAGGCAACTACAAAAGGTTGTGTGCTCAGCGCAAGTCATCATGGGACCCAACCCTCCATCCTTGGAAACCATTCACATTTGTCACTACCGCTGTCAGGCTGCCACAATCATCAAAGACCCATCAGACCCCAGTAATGTTCTCCTACAAGCTTTGCTGTGAGGCAGAAGATACAGAACGTTGAACACACACACGCACGCACACAACAAATTCACATACACACCCAAACAAATACACACACACACACACACACACACACACACACACATACAAACATACACACACACAACAGCGATTCAGGAACATCTTCTTCTGTTCTAGTCAGATTCATGTATGGGTTGTCTACATTCAAATCATGCTGATCTTGTTCATGTTGATTTGCTTAATGCATGCCGTTTTCAAGGGAGACAGGAGAGGGTTATATGCTCTTCACGAAACCTGGTTTGGACGTGAAAACCCAATGGTTTTCTTAATCTTGAGCTCAGTTTGGAAGAGAGATGAATGCTATATTTATTTACAGTAAAAAATGTATTATTTTATTCATTATACACAATGGCCATACACAGCGTGCTTACGGTAGCCTGCACTATCCTTCTGTGTGCTCAGACTTATAAAGCACCTGATTAATGATGAACACGCCCATGAACAGCCTGAGGTTCGTCATTAATTATGATTTACCATTTTCGTCATCTTCGCCTTGGGATATTACTATCATGCATGCCAAAGTTATTGACTGCATTCTTTTTGATCATGCCCTTCATTGTTTTCTGTAATGACAGTTTTACTTCGCTTTTCCAACGTACCGGTTTTCACTTATCAAATTCTATTACGAATTTTAATATAAAAGTAGTTTATTCTGTTATAAACATTTTAACTATTCGTGACAATGTTTGCAGTTATTTCTACTATTAGTTGTTTTTAACGAGTCAGACAAGATACGCCAGGCAACTCTTCAACGTTATGTAATAACGTTGAAATCTATCTCTGAGTTTACTTTAAGCTAGAATTTATTCATAACTAGAACTTATTAACATTGTCAATAACTTCAAAGGCGATGATAACTTCTGCAAGGTAACTTCACCGCTGTTTTTTTTGTCTGAACATATCCTTACTTAGCACAGAATGAATAATTGTATTGATTTATCAAAGTTTTTTGCGAAAGAATTTCATTATTTCTTCTGTGTTTTGTTAGTAATCTTTGACACATTCCTTCCAAATCTTCTTTACCGCGATATTTTCATTGTTTGGAATCTTGCAAATCAGGTAATGCTTTATTTTGACTTGCAAGATTCGTTTTTCAAAGGCTGATGCAAACTTAAATGAAATTAGTCACTTCTTGTCTTTGAAAAGCATGAAGTTGAAGCAGGCTTTTACATTCCGGATTTTTCTCTTAATAAGAAGCTCCGCACTGACTATGATGTGCAAGTATGTCTCATAAACAAAGTGTTTTATTCCACTTAGATAGAAGTGACAATGAATCAAATTAAATCAAATCATTTTATGGAGGGGGATCAATTATCGCAAGACCAACGGACGAGATCTAAGCTCTAAAGCCCGCCACATCCGAATAAAAATTGTGATACACGATTAAACAACACATTGGAGAGTGCTCCAAAAATATACCGATCCTGCATAATCGAACAGCACAGAAGCATATCGAAGCAAAAAGACATGATTCTGATTATACACCATCCTCAACCCAAAGTGTGCTGATGATCCATCTCACTCTCATCATGATGCCCACAGAATCACAGATGCCAGTCTTCAACCAAGTTGATACGGTGCACGCCACATCGAGAAACAGCTGAATGCAGGAGATACGATAGAGGCAGAGTGCTGTATTTCTGCATAAGGACTGAAGACATATGCTGCACAGAAAGTCCTATCCTTGAGGAAACTGCTTTGTTTTCGCCCCACTCTGATCTCTACCTGGCAATGTGGAGAATTGCTCAAATATATCCAGTCCCCTCAGAGAGGAATAAATACAGTCCCATCGCGGTAGTCAAGTTGGTTGAAGAATTTGACAGAGCAGTAAATCAGCTCAGAAATAACTTGCGCAGTCCTTTCCAAAGGATCCACATGTGGAGATGGTGCTGTTGCAGATATGTTTTTTGAAAACTGATATTTATTCTCAAATCAATCCAGAGTGTCTGTCTACACCTAATACTGTGGCTGCTTCTTGTGGACATCGCAAAGTAGAGACATTATAATCCCTGTTTCTAATCTGTTTCGCCCTGGCAGAGTTTCATGTCGTTCTCCACTCAATTTCCTGATCCCTGTGGAACACAGGCCTCATGGATGCAAACTGTTCTCCAACAACAATCCTGTCAACCCAGAGATCAGTCTGGCCATCTTTAACTGCACCGCCTCAATATCAGGTTTGTCCATTAATAGGTAAGGAGACCAAAATTGCACAGCGTGTTGAAGATGAAGCCTCACCAAGGCTCAGCAAAGCTGCAGTAAGGCAGTTTTAATGCTGCATTCAATTCTCCTTGAAATGAAGGTCAACTCACAATTGATCATCTTACCTGTTTTCTGCTCCTCCAATAGGGCTTTAAATAACTGAAGTACTGGAAGGATCCAGATCCTTTTCAATGTTACAGCTACGCATTTGGCAGGATACGTGCAAACTGGCCAGCGTGGCAATGTTCATTCATAGTATTGTCTTCCGCCTTCAGAACTCTCTGACCTTCATGGACCTCAGAGGTCACTGAATCAATCAACAAAATAATATAGATTAAGATCTGCATGGATCAACATTTTTACATCAATCCTTTTTGAAATGATAGGCTGCCGTTCTATTTTTTCCAGCCAAAAGTGCATGATGACGCATTTACCCTCTTTGCATTTCATCTTCTACGTGTTTGCCCATTCACTCCAAATCAATGATAATAGAGCTTTTTTACATGCTCATCACCTACTCTAAATTCTAGTTTTGTGACATCAGCCCATTTGGAAAGGTTGCATTTGTTACCCTCAATCAAATGTTTGATATGTATTGTGAGGAGCTGGAGCCCAAGCATCAATTCATGCCATATCTCATATAATTATTGCTTTTCACTCCAGAAAAACTGTTTGTTCTGCCTCACTGTTTCCTGTCAGTTTTCCCAATCGCAATCGATGCTAGTATATCAGACCCATGCATTAAACACTAGACATTGGACTTGATCAAAAACTTGCGGAAAATCCAGATGTACTGCGTCCAATTTTTTTTTTCTCCGTAAATTATTTACCATTCACTTGCTGAAATAAGAATCGCCTTTAATAAATCTACATTGACATTTTCCATACATTACTTTGAAATTAACTTAATTTTCAAAGGTCTGTATTATGGTGTCCTTAATAAAAGATCTTGTGTTGTTCTGACTGCTTCTTTGCTGCTTTCAAACTGTAATTCTATGCTGTCTCCGTGTCCCCTTTACAAATAGTGCGATTATATTTGCCATTCTGAAACCTGTCAATTCTGTTCCATAATCCCCTCATATTTAGAAATCAACAGGCCACCATGTCGGCCTCCTTTTGTAATCATAAATATAGATTATCAGGCCATGGGGATATTTATCAGAATTCAGTCAAAATAATATCGCCAAAACTGCTTATTTACCTATTTGGTTCTATTTCGATTTTCTCAGTACACTTGGCTTTTCTATTATTCGTGGAATTTTTTTTTAAACTATATTTTCTTTGCTAAAAACAGAATATAAGTAATTGCTTAATTGTCCTGCCATTATCCTATTTCTCGTCTCTGGGTTCAGTCTATCGGAGAGCTGCAATTCTTTTCTCTAACATTTCAGCTTGGTATACTGTATTTTGAGGAAATGTTCCAGTTCACTCTTCTTAGCATACTCTTCAGAAACCCAACAATTCCCGTCTTGAAGCTGCTCAACGATTGGACTTCCACAGTCATCAAGTCACAGAAGCATAGATACTTCATATGAACAATCTACATTAGTCCCACTTTCCCGCTTGAGGCCCTTAGCCGTAAATACTGTGGCTCTTTAAGTCCTCATTCATTTTTTTTTAATGGTTGTGAGGCGACATGAGACATGTATCCTCGAAGGAAGTGTCTTACAGACTCCAGCAATCTCGAGTTGACAATCAGTTCATAAGTTCGCTCTAACTTACAAACACTTCACTTTTAAAGTGTGTCACCTTGAGTATCAAGGGGATCAAGTGTTGTAGATACAAAGCAGGTGAATGGAACTGAGCAACATATCAGTCATGACTGAATGATGGAACAGACTTTATAGGCTGAGCAGCCTAATTTCTGCTCCTATTCGTTTAAGCACCGGGGTGAACCCTTCCATTCGTTACAACAAACCCAGAAAAGCTCACCTCACTTCGTAATCATTTATAATGTGAGTAAAAGGGAAATCCCACATTCCACTATTTAAAGAAAATAATATCAATTAATTATTTATTTCTAAAAGTAAACATTAAGCAACAGCTGTTCACAACTCTAAACCACCCTTTCCCTTAACTGCTTTTTATCAGCTCCCAATGCGACAACAATGTACTGTTCCAGAAAAACTCCTTAAAATTGAATGGATTTAATTTCAACACCATAAAGCCGCTGCATTCTAGATGTCTTTCTTGTTTTGGTTGAATAAGAGTGTGAATACTGTGTATAGGAGGTGATGGCCGAGTGGTATTGTTTGTGGGTGGTTAATCCTCAGATCCACTTAAGTTTCTCCGTCCCCAGGTTCAAAACTCGCCACAACCAATATTGGTATCAGAATTGAAATCTGAAGTTAAGTGTCTAATGATGATCATGAATCGATGAGCGAAGATCTCATGAGAGAAGGTTGAGAGTCTGAAATCCCCTCTCCTTGTAGAGAAGGACTTAGTAGGGACATATGAGAGGATTAAATATCTTGGACGGTGATAGCCTTCTTCTGACGGCGATAACGTCTTCTTGTACGGGGGGGGGGGGGGCATAACTGCTAAATTAGGGGTGATAAATGTAGGAGGCAGATTCTTTACTTGAGGCGTGGAATGCCGTTCCTGCCAATATGGTTGACTCAGCCAGTTTATGTGCATTTAAACAACCCTTGCACATGCGCATAGATGATGATGCGATAGGATGGGGGATGGGCTCAGATGTGTTCACAAATCGGCACAGCAACAAGGGCTGAAGAGCCGGTTCTGTGTGGTATTTTTCTATCTTCCATGTTCAATGAAGATGTCTCTGCGTCGTCGTCTTTGTTTTACACCGAATATGTTTCATAAGAAGCGGTAGATTTGATGGAGAGAGTTTCAATTCCTTGGGTTTGTTTCGATGGCAGTTCCTCTGCCCAATTTTAAAATATCTATTTTATTTATGCCCACTCCATCGGATCGATTCTGTGGTTCAATATTGATAAAACGATAGCTTGAAGATCATTAACGTTTTAGTATCATGGGGCAAATTTTAAATTTATTGCTTCAATTCGAATTGTTGTCAAAACAGCACCCAACTCTATTTCACAGTCGAACGTTACATATTTCAATTTTTCCAGCATTCACTGAGACTGTTCGTTCAAATTCTCAGTGCAGAAGAGTAACCATTCTCTCTTAAGGTACTGAACACACCTTCGAACTCATAACATCTCTCCTTTCAAGAAAATAATTGAACCATCTTAATGAAACAATAGTATATTTTTTTCTTAATTCTCTATCCCTTTGAAATTGAATACATAGGTCATTATTCTACATTCATATCAATTTCTGTACACTCACACGTTATTCAAATTACTTCAACCTTGTCTATACGTTCTAATTTAAATCAGTGATAACGCATCTGCTATCACATTTAGCGACACACATGTACACTTTAAAATTAATCTTATGTAACATAATACTACAAAGAAGTGGTCTCATACTCTTGCATTTAAATCCTTCCAAGATTGGAAGAGAATTGCGGTCTTTGTACGTAACTATCTCTGACACGTTGTTCATCGCACAAATATTAAAATGTTGTAAGGCCAGTACTCATCTCAATAATTCCTTACTTATGGTAGAGTATTTATTTTGATGGGTGTTGGGTTTCATTGAAAAGTAGATAATGGACGCCCCCTTGCATCATCATTTTCCCCTGCCAATACAAATCCATCTTATATATCACTAGCATAGAATGCAAACTCGAAGGGTTTCCAAAACTTCTGGTGCAGCTACAATTGCTGCCTTTAAATTCACAAATGCCTCCTGCCATTTTTCTGACCATTGAAAAAGTGTGTTCGTCTTCAGTAAATCTGTTAGCGGTGCAACTAAATGTAAAATCACTTTAACCAAACTTCCAGTCGAATTCGCTTTGCCCAATAATTGGAGCACGCCTGTCTTCAAAGTTTGTCAGGCAAACACATCGATGGCCTTCGTGTCGTTCGGGTAAAACTTTCATAACGGATGTTTTGTCTCAAGAAGGTCACAGATGGTTTCACAAATTGTGTTTTATTTATGTTCATTGCCAGTTTTGCTTCTTCTGGTCGTTCAAAGAGCTCTGCCAACTGTCTCATGTAATGTTTCCATGACTCGCGAAAGATCACTTCTTCATCCAGATAAAATGCACAATTTGTTAATCCAGCTGCAACAGTTCATGAGCCTTCAGAATGTGACTGGAGACTCCTTCATTTCCAAAGTCATCATTGTGAATTGCTATAGCTCATTTGAGGTTACAAACGCAGAAACCTCTTTCGCTTTCGCTGAAAAAGGTACCTGCCAATAACAAGGCAATAAATTCAACTTTGTGATGTATGTGTCTCGTCCAACTTTCTCTGTACTGTCCTCAAACTTGCTATTGTGTATGAGTCCGCTTTTGCAACTGCTTTTACCTTAGGATACTCGTAAAAAAACCGTTGAGTCCTGTCAGGGTCGGGAACTAACACGAACTAACAGGAGTACTTAAATCCGAAACGTTGATTCTCCTGCTCCCTGAATGCGATCTGACCCGCTGGCAGTTCCGGCACCACACTCTACACTGATAACCAGTATCTACAGTAATCATTTTTCCTATTTGCAAATTCTAAAATAATAAAATTCTCTGCCTTTCTAAAGTTTCCTGACAAATTTGGGAATCATCTTCAAAGCCCAGAACCTCTTTAGCAATTTCACGAGCGATTTCTCTCGTTGTAATTTTACCAACCACAATTTATCGAAATTAAACACATTTTCTCTTCTCCATTTCATTTTAAGATCTAGGGCAATAATCGGCAATGTTTAAATCTGCTAGGATACTTAATACACCAAATCTGTTCACATCTGTCCAAATCTCTGGCTAGATCTGCCTAAACTTGTACAATTGTCAGACCAGGCCCCAAACTGTTCCGACACTGGGATGAAAATTTTGTGTTAATTAAACCGCATACCTAGAAATGCTCACCTCGCCTCCTAACCCGTTAAGATATGAGTGACAGAACTCTCACATTCCAGTATTTGAAGAAAGTAACATCAATTTATTATTTAACTCTCAAATTAATCAATTCTAATCCCCCATTTCTATTAACCGTTTATTAAGCACCTTCAACTCCACTAACAATATGCTGTTTCAATAGAACACTTGTTAAGATTACAGTAACTTAATTTCAAAGTCATATTATCGATGTCGTCTGCGGTATCTTTCTTCTTCTGGCGGAAGATCTCCGTGGGTTGTCTTCATTCTTTTTACTGCGAATATATTTAGTCTGAAAAGACGCATTTGATAAAAAGTGTTTCAATTCCTTGTGTCTCTCTCGATGGCACTTACTCTGTTTGAGTTTCAAAATGCAGACGCTTTTTGTTCTTTCCCCAACAGCGGCTGTCTCATTGATTCGATATTAGAACATAGAACATAGAACATAGAACAGTACAGCACAGAACAGGTCCTTCAACCCACGATATTGTGCCGACCACTGATCCTCATGTATGCACCCTCAAATTTCTGTGACCATATGTATGTCGAGAAGTCTCTTAAATGTCTCCAATGACCCTGCCTCCACAACTGATGCTCGCAACGCATTCCACGCTCTCACAACTCTCTGTGTAAAGAACCCGCCTCTGACATCCCCTCTCTACTTTCCTCCTACCAGCTTAAAACTATGACCCCTCGTGTCAGTCATTTCTGCCATGGGAAATAGTTATTGGCTATCGACTCTATCTATGCCTCTCATTACCTTGTATACCTCAATTCGGTCCCCTCTTCTCCTCCTTTCCTACAATGAAAAAAGTCCAACCTCAGTCAACCCCTCCTGAGAGGATAAGCCCTCCAGTCCAGGCAGCATCCTGGTAAAACTCTGAACCCGCTCCTAAGCATCCACATCTTTCTGATAATAGGGCGATCAGAACTGGATGCTGTATTCCAAGTGCGGTCGAACCAAAGTTTTATAGAGCTGCAACAAGATCTCACGACTCTTAATGAAAGTCAAAACACCATATGTTTCTGAACAACCCTGTCCACTTGGGTGGCCATTTTAAGGGATCTATGTACCTGCTTCCCAAGATCCCTCTGTTGCTCCATACTACCAAGAATCCTATCCTTAATCCTGTCCTCCGCTTTCGAATTCGACCTTCCAAAATGCATCATCTCGGGTTTATCCATGTTGAACTCTATCTGTCACCTCTCAGCCCATCTGTGCATCCTGTCAAAGTCCCGCTCTAGCCGACAACAGCCCTCTTTACTGTCAACATATTGGAAAAAAATTCAATCTCGATTCAGTTTTGGTATTTTGATGCATAATTAAAACTGATTGCTAAAGTTCGAATTGTTGTTAAAGCACAACGAACTCAGGTTTGCATTTCACAGGCAAACGATACACATTTTGAATTTTCCGGTACACTGCGACACTGTTCCTGCAAGCTCTCAGTGCAATAGATCATTCGTTCTCTCTTTAAGGTACAGAACATGCCTTGAACTTCTTAATGTATGTCTCCTGGTTTTATGGTCCCATCCCAAGGAAAATCCTGGTAAATCTCCTCTACACCGAGTTTGTTGCAATCACATCCTTGCTGTAATGTGCTATCCAGATCTGCGCACAATTTTCCATCTTGGACTACCAATATCCAATATACCTTTCCTCATGTATTCCACGTTGAGTAACGCTTTTGCCTACGGGTATCCTATGCCTTTGTTTTAGCATAATAACCTGTCCAAACACTTTAGTGATCAAGGGAGAAGTACTGTCTGAGCTTTGCAGTGTGCTCCTAGTCACTGAACACTCCCTGTCTGGTTCTTTATTCCAGTGTACATCACCTCATTGCTATCCCGGATAATTTCCATCTGCCATGAGTCCAATCATCTGATTTTCCTGTGGCATAAGACCTACCGCCTCACTAACAGTCTCTTGACTCAATCTTTGGTTCAAGCACAAGCACACACTGGCCACCCACCAAGCTGCACATTCACCTCGACATCGTTTATGAATGCCACAGTAATAAGTGACACAGCGTTTATCCTTCTGATGTACTAACGAGCACTGATCTCCAGTAAGACCAACAGCCTTCACCCACCATCATTAATCCAACTGCCACTGTTGGATAAAGTTAAAAATCACACAACACTAAGTTAATGTATAAAAGGTTTATTTGGATGGACTAGCTTTTGAGCACTGCTCTATTATCAGGTATCAGTGGAACAGGATCATAAGATACGGAATTTATGATCCGGTACCATGGTATTTGATGAAAGATCCGCACTTCGAAAGCTAGTGCTTCCAAATAAACCTGGTAGAGTATAACCTAATGTTATATGATATTTAGCTTTGGCAGCTCCATACCATTGTTGGATAAGATGTTATTCGATGTAAATTGTCAAGTTCCGATTGACACCATGATGGTTTGCTTTCTTTATCAAATTTTCCTGTGGGGCTTTGTCAAAGGCCATGGTGGAAAACGATATAAACGGCTTCTGTGGAACAAAAAATGAACCAAATTCAATAGGCATGACTTCCCTCTGTGAAAGATATGCTGACTCTCCCTGATCAAATCATACATCCCTAAATAGAGTTTAATTTCCTCATTCTCTATTTTCTCGAATATTTCACTTAACACAGGTCTGATAGTCATCGGGCTATAGTTCCCTGGTGTGTCCCCACCACTCATCCTATAAAGTGAAACACATTAGCTGTTCTCTGCTTCTCTAACTCTGCTATGACCAAATTCCACTTCGAAATTTGGAACAGGGCCTTTCTTCTTTGTCGCACTCAGGAGCCTGATGTGCAGCTAATCCAAACCTCGGGATTTGTTCAATGTTTTACTAGCCAAGCCATTAAACCATGCTCACTTCTAATATCAATCTGCTCAACGGCTTCCAGTTCTGTCTTCTTAAATTCGATACTTGCAACCTCCTTCTTACAAGTATAATAGATACGAAACACTCATTACATATTATCCGTCAATCTCCCTCGTCTTGCGTGCCCGCACTTCTCTATGCTGCTGCGTTAGTCAATCCACTCTTTGTGAAATTTCTACGTTTGCCTGCGATCATTACACATTCTTTTAAACTTATTTCACATCAGCCGAATTTATACATCAGGAAATCTTGCCCAAGAACTCCGACCATAAAGCAGTACAGCACAACAACAGCTACCTCGGCCTACAGTGTTGCGCCAACATGACACCACTTGAAACTAATCTGTTCTGCCTCACTTTGTCCATTACCTGCACATTCGTATGATTATCTAAAAGTTCATTGCACTCCCCTATCATCGCCACAGCACTGCCTCTGGCATTTCTTTCCAGGATTCTGCCAATCTTTGTGTATAAAGAACCTACACCACACATCTCCTTCCAACTTTTCCCTCGCACCATAAATGCATGTCTCCTTGCATTAGACATTTCTACTATGCGAAAGAAAATGTTTCCGACCGTCAACCCACCTGTGTAGGTCATAATTTCATCAAGTCTCCATTCAACTCTTGCTGCAACAAAGAACTCAACTCGACATGCTTCTAGTCTCATTTTATGGAGGGGAAATGTAGTTGCATTGGAGGCATTTCAGAAAAGGTTCACGACATTGATTTCAGAGGTAAGGAGTTTGTCTTTAGAAAAGAGATTGGGCAGTTCAGGCCTGTACGGTTTCTAAAGTATAGAGATAGTGCTATGCTGTCTCATTGATCTCCTCCACTGAGAATGTCGGAGCTCTCACTGAGGTCTGTCAGGTGTTACTGCTGATTGACAATGTCGATGTGGAGTGGATCTGTCCTCATATGGGGCGATCTACGATAGGAAACCACATTTTTAGGATATGGCGGAGCAAATTTAAAACGAATTAAGGAGACTGACTTCTCTCACAGGATTTTGAATCTGTGTAATTCACTACACCAGATTTTAGTGGGAACTGGAACATTGAGTAAATGAAGTGTTATGGAGAGCGCGCAGAAAGGTGGGTATGAGGTCGGGATGACAGCAACCATCATCATATTAAATGACAGAGCATCATAAACCGGCTTAATTGCCAACTGATACTCCTCGTTCTTATTCTGCCCTTCAACTCTGTGACACAGGAATGGGGGAGAACTGACTATTAAACAGACAAATCAGTTTTAATCAGTTTGAAACATTGTAACTGGTGGGGTGAAACAGTGCAAGTGCAGGGTCCGCAAGTATTTGACATGTATACCAATGATTTGGAGGAGTGGGGAAATGCATTGTAACTAAGTTTAGGGACATCATGAAAATAAGCAGAATATTCATTTCACATGCGAAGGTATAGAGTCTGCAAATGGAAGTAAACGGGATAGTGAATAAATAATAGTCTGGCTGGTGGATTGTATAAGTATATATTAGCTGTCAACGCATTCCAGGAAGAACTGTAGAGTGATTTTAGGCGTGAGTGATGCAGTGTGTACTGCAGGCTTCACTCTGACCTGTTCAGTTATCAGAAGTATTGCCCCATTTCCCTGATGATTCTAGTTGTCTCTTTACATTGAGTAAACACGGGTGATTTTGATGTGTTTGGTTGGCGATGTGTTTGGAGAGGTGGACAGTGTTTGCAGCTGTGCATGAAGGAGGCTGGTCTTTCTGCAAGAGGCCATCATTTCTTTGTACATACGATCTGAAGACGAAGGAACAGCTGACTGGTTCTGAACGATGAGGCTGTGGCTGCTGCCTGATAGTGGGTATTCATCAACATGATGTACTGTGCATGGCCACAATGCAAAATTAATGGAGTAATAGCTCGTTAAATTCCTCTGCAGTTTGCATGGGGATTCCACATGACCATGTAACAATTGGGAATCCCGTTACACTGGGCAAATAAGGATACACCCGGCAGCTCCTTGCTGAATGAGAAAACATTGTACTGACCTCATGCACCATACAAATCCTCGATTACCAAATGATGACATTGACAACGAAGTTCTGCGAGATGATAGCTATGTCACACACTTCTGCTTGGAATGCACTTAATCAGAGAACTGAATGAAAAAAAAATGATCAGAACAGTCATTGGCAGCACCGTCCTCCCCACTGTGAGGTCACACCACTCTGTGACCAGATCGTTGTTCAGTCAGTGTCCACTCACATTCCACTCCTGGGATAAGTGTAGTTTGGGAATATGGTCTTGAAAAACCCCAGGTGGATACCCCGGAACCCTTTCCCCATATACTTACACTTTGTGGTTTCAGAGCTTCCTGTCTCTGCAGCCGCTACTCCATTTGTCGTTCACGTTGCAGACCCAGCTGCAGAAAAAGCCGATCGCATTCTCCGTGTAGAGTTTTGTGATCAATTCCTCATTTCTCCCAAACTGTCTGTGGCAGCTGACAGTGCATCTTCCAGCAAACTGTCCCCAGCACGTCCACTAACGTTTCAGGAACGGGAGTCAGTCAGAAGCCCCTCAGCTGCAGGTTAAATGCCTGGTCGTTTTCCATAATACGGGAGGATCTAACTCAAGCTATTTATTGCACGATCAGCTGAGTGGTGCAAAATCTTTAAGTTACTGAAACCACCTGTTCAACAAGGAACATCACATTGGGTAGCTCTATACACAGTATTTCATTGTTTTTTTTCTGAGCATCACAGTGATAGAACTTGGCAATCCAGGGAGTACTTCAAAGGTCATGGGAAGGTAGAGTGTGATGCTCTGTGACTGTATGAGGTGCGTTTTGTATTGTTGTCTATCCCAGAGTTTGGAAGACAGATGATGATATTCTATGAGAGGATAAACACCTTGTGAAGCCTTGGACCTTTCTTTACGTTGGAACAATAGAGCAGCTTAGATGCGTGTGTTCAAGCTCTCACAGATCTGTGTCTCTGGCTTGCTTTCAGGAGATGTATCGAGGGTCCCAGTTGGGTTGGATGTAAGTGTCTGTCCAAAAAAACTGCACACATTCCCTCTGCTTCTCAGCTTTCTCAGATTTGCTTTATCTGTTCTTTTTTTCTCCGCCTGGATTGGAGGACTGTGTGTCAGAAAACCTATTTGTCAAGATGTGTTGGTGGAATGTTAAGATATTGGAACCTTTACTGTTGGAAGAATACATTTTGTTTTACTGCTAAAGTTGTCCAGTAGGGTTAAGGTACTTCAAGTTCCTCTTTCATTT
Source organism: Chiloscyllium punctatum (assembly GCF_047496795.1). Classification (NCBI taxonomy): domain Eukaryota; kingdom Metazoa; phylum Chordata; class Chondrichthyes; order Orectolobiformes; family Hemiscylliidae; genus Chiloscyllium; species Chiloscyllium punctatum. Next base: position 2,245,047 of record NC_092781.1, read on the forward strand.
CTTGTGTTTTAAATATAGTATTTGAATACATTGTGTTTCTCTTAACTTTAAGTAGATTCACCAATCGAATCTGGAATGCAGCACCTCATATTTACGATTAAAACAAAAAAAAAATCAGTCTCGGTTAACTTTTTAATATATTTTGAGCCGGTCTGATGTACTACAGGAGGACTGATATTCGCGTCACAATTGGACAATTATGTACTGTACTACAAGATTAAGATGGACTTTGATAGAAGAATAGGCCGAGATAGAGTAGGGGGATTTTGGAGTGTCCAATCACAAGAATGAGAATATAAAATAAATTTGCTCGCAGCTAAGGTGAAGCAGTTCGTTATATCACGTTCTCAATCTATCTCACAGTTCCAGCTTGGATATTATAATCCCAGACTAGGTATCTATTTAGCACACACCACTGTGCAGATAAGACTAGTGTACTGATCAATACAGCCTGGACACCTGCACAGAATGGAAGACTGAGAAATCCTCACCAGTCAAGTAGCTATCTCTCAAGAAGGCCAAGCTGCGCATTGTTCTATAAACCTGTCCAGTACGGGGAGCTAAATGTAACAATGAATTGATTCGAAAACATGGAGCTGTTGTCATCCCAACATGCAGAGCTGGGCACACCATCCCAGTGCATTGCTGGCTGTGGTAGATCACTAGTCAGTGTGGGGAAATTGCAGTTCATGCTAGAAGTCACAGGATGAGCAACGTCCCTCCACTTCCCAGTTCATATCTCCACTGTACCATGACAAGGGGCGCAGTTTGTGTGAAACTCGCTGACAGGGATGATGGAGAAATCAGTATCAATACCAACACATGGTAGGGGCTTCTGATGTGGACAGAGAGGGGACGATTCAGGGAAAATATCATGGAAGGATGTGTTCACAGATTTCACATTGCTGAAATAAAGACATTTGGATATCATCTTGCAAAATATGCCAGTGTTTCCAGGTACAATGGATAATTGGGATATTGATGACAGCTCAGATGATTTAGGTTTTGGATAAACATTTAGTCTGCAGCTTTACAAATGAGAGTGGGGTCAGCAGAGTCTTCGACTCATTGGGCTGAATTTAAGAAAAATTTGTCTCAGTGTCAGTTTCATTTCGTGTGACGGAGGGGTCATGTGCAGAAGGGTGAGCGAGTTTCTTTTGGGCATTTTATCAAATTTACCTCGTTAAATTAACTCCCCATCCCTATTCTCCCACCCATCATGCCTGGAATTACTAGTTATTGCCCGGATGCACCAGATATTCTCTTATCTCTGGGGCTGGTGCCAGCATTAAAATGCCAAGGAACACACGGTTGAGATTTCACACTTTAGTATTTCTCTGCACGTTTTCCCCTGAGCATGACCGAAAAGTGGCATTGGACTGCAGTTTGTCAACGGGTACATGGAGGGACAGTTGGATGAGTTGGTACAGAGGGGAACCATTGTCTTGCCTGAAAAGGCCACACCACCAGACCTACCGAGCAGGCTTTGAGCTCACCACACAACCCAGTGTTGGATCTGTGTTCTAAAAGAATATCGTGCATTACAGGACAAGCATCAATAACCTTACAACCAATACGCTCGTGAGGATGCATGTCACTGTATTCCATTTGCTCCCACACACTCACTGCATATATGATATCACACCTATCCTCGAACAAAGATCATGCCATAGAACCTCACCATTCCGCTCCCTTTTCCCACTCACACCAGCACTAACAGCACTATTCACACCCTAATGCGCTCGTATGGAGATCCTGAAATATCCACATCCCACCAATTATATAAGTAGCAATGTTCAGTGAAGTGCAATGCTCACGTTAAACCAACTGTCACTGCCCTTTCCCGTGGAAAAAAGTAGAAACCGTAGCCTAAATACCATGTCCCGTTTGTGTTGAGGTGATAGAAACGGAATCTCAATGCTCTCGTTCGTTAGGAAGATGTGAACACAACACAACTTCTCCACATTCTCCCTGTCTTCTTCGTACACCTCCTCCTGTAAAGAGCTCAAATACTGAAACCAATTTGTGAAAATGACAACTCTCCCACCACTTCCTGACATCTTCCCTAATCTGAGCTCATTAACACCCAGGACCTTCTGTTCCTACAAACCCGTTTTAACTGTGTAGTCTGTTTTGTATTCGCTTTTAATGTTCTTCCTACCAAAGTGCATCACCACGCACTGCTCTGCATTGATACTCATCTGCAACATACCTGAGCACTTCACAAACGTGTCACTCTACACACTGTCCTCCACACACGATTTAATTTTTCCATGTTTTCTGTCATCTGCAAGCAATGAAATTGTAGTAGAGTAACATTCACAATGGAATAACAGAAATATTGCAGCGCTCACTGCATGAGGTGGTGAAAATGCTGTTACATGCCCCACGTCGCAACTGAAATAAAAACAAAAACCCACGGGGCTAGTTAATGAGTGAGGCGCTGCCTACTGAACAACAGAAATACTGACACATATCATATAAAGCCAATGAGATATTGACATGAACCAATAACAATATTGACAGACTCTGCATGACAGTATTGTTTCTATTGTATTAAATTGTATATCCTTATGTCCCTATTTGTCTTTGTTCCTAGCTTTATATCTGCATTCGTCTCTGTATGTATCTTTATGCGTCCCAGTTTTGGCAGCATCAGTGGTGTTTACAGTGATGCAATGTCACGCTCAGCTGGTCTCCCAGCAGGTGAGGGCCAACAAGGATTCAGTCAGTGAGTGAGAGCGGGAAGGCGAAAGCAACTGCAGCATCTGAAGTGAAAGCACCATTAGAACGAACATGCACCCACCCAACCAAATTTCTGTTTTAGGGAGGATTGCAATCCTACTGAGGACGCCCCGAATGTAACTTTATCATGTGGTAAATGACTGTGCTCCCTCTGCATAGTGGAAGTGATTTGCCTTTGAACATTATTCGCCACAGTATGTACACATAAAAGACTATTTCCACTGCATTTGTATCCAGGCAAATCCGAGCGAAACAATTTCCAAGGAAATATGATTAATTTTATTGCACTTTCCTAACTTGCAATGTTTTGTGACTCACTCTTAAAGTAATCTTATATCTGAGAAAGGATTGAGAAATCCTAAAATAGATCAGTATTTGGCCACATTATATCACTTTCAACAAAAGTGAGACAGACAGAGGATGAGAGAGTTGGTCCTGCGTTTTAATGATTCACCCCAGAAACAAAAGAGTTCTCAATAGAGGACGTAAACAATAAAGATGCAAACACAGCAATACAGGAACACATCACACACACAAAAAAAACGCACACACACACAAAATAACAAGTGCGCACACACACACACTCACAGAGATTGGCACACATAGAAGACTACAACTACACAGAGACATGTATAGACAAAAAGAAATAATTATAAATACAGGCAAAAACATACAGATTCATATCAGACACACAAACATACAGCGAGGCATACAGCATAGAAACAGAAACTTCAGTTGTACTAGTCTGTGGGCACATTACCCCAAATTTAACTAAACCCATCTGCCTGCCCCATCTTCTTCAAAAATGCTCTTATTCGTGAAATGATCCAAATGTCTTTTAATCGATTCAACTGTACTTGTCTGCACCACTTACTCTGGAAATTCATTTTTTTTCACATGAACCTCGCTGTTATTAAAAAAGTCCAATACGTCTTTTCTAAATATCCTTCCTCATTAACGTATAAACATGCTCAGCCTTGAAGTTTCCTACCCCAAGGGAAATACATCTGCCATTTATCATATCTGTTCGCTTCATGGTTTTACAAATCTCTATATGTTCATCGAAGCCCCAAACCCTGCTATGCAAATTGATAATATCCCAGCATACCTACTCAATTATTATAGCTCAAGTCTCCATTCCCAGCAAAATCCTGCAAAATCTTTCCACAGAGGACTCAGCAACGTCTTGTAGCACATTATGATAAATTTCAAACTCTGTTTACCAAAGGCCTGATAAATTAACAGAAGTTATATAAAAGTCTTCATAATCATCCTATCCATATATGATGCAAACTTTAAAGATTAGTACCTGACCTCCAGTGTTCTACAACTTAACCAAAGGGCCGACCTTTAATTGTGTACATCCTGTCCTTGTTTATTTTACCAAAATGCAATACATCATATTTATGTAAATTAACATCCAACTGCCACCCCTCAGCCGAGTGAGTGAGGCTACCACCCAAACCCCGCCGCCCCGTTCTGTTTTCGAAGACTCGCCGTTCTCAAAGAGGCTGACAAGGTCCTGCCTTCGTTTTCATTCAAAAACCCTGAGCTTTGTTGGGCTTGTGCGGGTGACGGATGGGGTGGAGGTGTGGATTGCAGATGCAGCTATGGGAAAAAGAGGATGGAAAATCATCAGTTGCCTTGTATCATTTAATGGATTTAGGAGGAGGGCAGTCACATCTTAGAGGTGGGAGACAATGATCTACAATAGAATGTCCAGAGATTGTGCCTCTTTCTTTGCTTCTGTGTTGTGTAAGAATATCTAATCAAGATCCTTCACAGCACAGACTTGTCTTCAAGGTTTCCATCCTAAGCATTTCAGACTTCAGATAATAGGGGAGAAAGTGAGAACTGCAGATGCTGGACATTAGAGCTGAAAATGCGTTGCTTGAAAAGCGCAGCAGGTCAGGCAGCATCCAAGGAACAGGAGAATCGACGTTTCGGGCATAACGTCGATTTGCCTGTTTCTTGGATGCTGCCTGACCTGTTGCGCTTTTCCAGCAACACATTTTCAGACTTCAGGTAATAGACAATTAACCTAGAAATCCTAGCCTGGCATTTACAGATGTTCATATTTTATCTCTATGGACGAACACGTGCACTTGAATTTGCACTTTTGAAGCAAGTACATCGCATTTGTTTAAACACGAGAAATTTCGCGGTTTCATGCAGTGAATTTCATCAAATTGGACAAAACTGTAGCGAACTGAAAGCTGCCACTCAAAAATGTCATCCAAAATCTGGGAAAGCTTCATGTGTTTTGCATTGTGTGGCACCCATGCCTCTGAGCCACCACTTAGGATTCAATTCCATATCCGATGCCTGTTTTTGTGTTCTGGGCCTCAATGTCTGGTTTCAAGCCCTGTTTGTCGTGAACAACACATAAGGGCATAATGTTGCAGATTTAGGGATTCTTGCCAATTCAAGGTACTGTCCTACCTCTGGGCTCAAAGGGCTAGATTCAAATTCCACAGAGGTGTTTCATAATACATCTGAGTAAGTTGATTTAATTGATGTCAGAATTGTGACTAGATTGGCAAGGAAGAGATGCCAGTATTGGATTTCAGAATTTGGGTCCGACAGAGAACACAGCCATTCGTGTTGATTACAGTCAAATTTACACATTAACATGTTTATAAATTATGAGGGGCGAGGATAGATTGAACAGTCAAAGTCTTTTCATCAGCTTGTGAGAGTCAAAATCGGGAGGACATAGGTTTGGGTGAATGTGAACGGTTTAAATGAGACCTAAAGGCTACGTTTTCATGCAGGGAGAGATGGGTGTGTGTGAAATAAGCTGCCAGAGGATGTTGTGGAGACTGGTACAATTATAACATTTAAAAGATATCTAGATGTAAGAGAACGTTTTAAAGGAATATGAGCCAAATGGTGACAAATTGGACTGAATTAAGTTGGTATACCTGGTTATCATGGACCAGTTGAACTGAAGAATCTGTTTCAGCGCTGTACAACTCTTCACCTTATTGATCCAAGCGATCATGAATCATTTGTAATCTTAGACAAATGTTATCACTGTCGACTGTGCAACTAACCTTCGTGTTATCCACAGACGTGCTCATCATGCGCTTTATCTTCTCACCTAAGTCATTGATATAAATGACACGCAAAAGTGTAACCAGCACTGATACCTGTGGATCACCAGTTGTGACATGTCTCTCCTCTGACGAACAGTCCGGTTTGACCACAACGATGCTCTGTGCTCTACCATTAGAAGAAATACACAGGGATAGTCACACAATCAATCGTACTGTCGGTGGTATCCTCATCCTCAGGAAACTAGCGAAGACTAGGTCATTGAAGATATTCAAGGCTGAGGTCGAGAAACCTCTAATTGACGAGAGGGTCAAAGTTTTTTGGGAATAGACAGGGAAAGGGTGTTTAGTCCCAAACAGGTCAGGCACGCTCATTCAAAATCAAGCATGACGCTCAAGGTGCCGAATGACTCACTGCTGCTCCTAACCCATGCGTTGCGCTCTCAATTAACCCTCTAAGCTGTTACAAAGGTTGCAGAAGACCCCATCCAGCCAGTCCAGATCACTGCAATGAGGGAGAAAGTGTCCATTTTGACCCCCTAAGGAGTTGGTCAGGAATAGAATAAAGTATTTGAGTATATTATACATCGGAGGAGGAGGTCAGACATCCTTTCTCGGTCTCTACACAGGAATGGGGATCCTTGGTTAGCTAACAGGAAATGTAGAGTACAGGTAACTAGTCATTTTCAGTTTGGAAAGCTGAGAGTATTGGAGTGCCTCAGAAATCAGTCTGAGGTCATCAACAATTTACTATGTCGATTCGTGATTTGGATAAAGCGGTTGAATGAATTGGAGCTCAGTTAGCTAATGCATCAGATATATTATATGGAAATTATACACGCATCTTCAAATCAAGTGGGGCCATTTTTTGCCAGCGAAATGGCTCCATGTACGACAGCAACAATGTTATATCTAAATGGAACAAGCAATGTGACCGAGTCATATATTTCGGAGAATATTCAATGAGCACTCGTATAGCCCAGTTTTGCTTCAGATAACATTATTGTTTGATTGAAAAAAGAGAGGGAAGAAATGGAGCCTCCCTAATAATTATTGGACTACTGCTCCCTCTCTTTTCCTGTTACTCCTCACAGGAGTGTCTGTGAGCTAAAATATCTTGTTATTCGTCTCTCCCACTCATGGAGGGTTCCTTCTGACCATTTATTGAAATCTTCCCAATACCTAAAATAAAGAGAAATCATCCAAATCCAACTGTTCGAGGAAAACATCCCATTGACAGCGCCTTGGGAAATCAGGATAACCTCAGAGGCTGCATAAAATTTGGGATAATCCCTTTGCTTTCCTTTGTCGTCAGTTCCGCTAACAGTTGGCTTTCAAATTAGCTCTCTGCCTATTTCATTTTTCTGTTCGTCTTAAGACGTGTGTCTACGACTTCTGTGTGTGCTTGTGTATTTGTACGTTTGTGTGTTTGTGCGTGTGGGTGTGATATTGTGACGATGTTCTCATTTTAATAAAGTTATTTTGTCCTTTGTTTAAGACAGGTAGTAAAAATAGAGGTGAATAAATGTCTACTTTATCACTGCCAGGAGAGAGGCCAATTATCCCAGTGCAGGTTGTTTTCCAGTTTGGCTAAAATTTCGCAGAGAAGCCCTTGCAGAAAAAAAAGAGATTTCCTGCTTCATCCAATGATTCTTAAATTTTCTCTGTCTAAAATCTCTGCTGCCTGTAAGACCCTGTATTTGAATTTAACTATTGCCAAACGGCGTGTTTACAAGATAATACGAGACTTGGAACAATTCCTTCGATAACGTTCTGAATCGAGTAAGTTGAGTTCTCAAACAGTTAAGATATTCGAAATTCTGTTGTCCTTTTTTCGTGTTTCAACTGCAGTATTTAAATCAATTATTGTTTATCTGAAAACCGAGTGGCTTTATCAGCTGCATCACACCTAGAATATTCACTTCACATCTGCCTTTACAATAACAAAACGTTGAAATTTGGCTCGCTTCCTAAAACATTTTACCGGGGTTTGGCCTGGTCCAAATGTGTAGGTGTGTCTCTCTGTGTTTTTGAGTGTGTCCGTGTTTGTCTGTGTGTGCTTGCGTGTTCGTGTGTGTATGTGTGTGCGTATGTCTGTCTGTCTGTCTCTGTGTGACGTGCACGTATTTTCTACAATATGTTTAGAAAGAGAAGTATTAATAAACCTATCTGTAATGTCACATTTGAAATATGAATCTGTTGGTAATAATCTCTCCATCACAATTTGAGTAACTGTGATTTGGTTATAAACTGTTTATTTTATCAGATTAAAAAACTTAACTGACTTGTTTCTATCACTGAAACTGACCCAGTCTCAGATACATTTCTAACCATATCACCAACATTTTTACATTGAAAATTTATTGTGATCAATGGAAGAGTGTGACAAGAAACAGAAACAGCGACCAGAAAAGCAAGAGAACAACAGACCGGTGAGTCCGACGTCAGTGCTGTCTAAGTTGTTGGAGAGGACTCTGTGCACTAGAGTTTGCATGTATTTGGAAATGCAATCTCTGTTTAGGGAAAGTACACAAGGATTTGTGCTTAGGTTATCGTGTCTCACCAGCTTGACTGAGATTTTTGAAGAGGTGACAAAGAAAATTGATGAGGGCAGTGTGGTAGATGTTGCTTATGTGGACATCAGCACGGCTTTCGATAAGGTTTTGTATGGTAGACAGCTTTTAAAGGTTAGTTCACAAGGAATTCGGATATTCTAGTCAACTAAATAGAAAATTGGAATGAAGGTAGAAGATGGAAGATAGCGTTAGAGGATTATTTTTCAGACTGCAACTCTGTGACCAATGATATCCTGCAAAGATCAGTGCAGAGTTCACTGTTTTTCTTCATCTGTAGATATGACTTGGTTGTGAATTTTAGAGACATGGTTATATCGTGAATGGTAAGGTCATGGAGAGTGTTGCTGAACAAAGATACCTTGGAATGCTGGATCATATTTCATTGAAGGTGGAGTCGCAGTTAAACAGAAAACTGATGGACACGTTTGGCACGCTTGCCTTCATTGGTTAGCGCACTGACTTTGGGAGTATTGATATCATTTTGCAGATATACAGGACCATGATGAGGCCATTTCTCAAAAATTGAGTACAAGTCAGTTTGCTCTGTGAAAGGAAGGATGTTGTGAAACTTTAAATCATTAGGGAAAGATTTACGAAGATATTGCAGGCAGTGGAGTCATTGAGCTGGAGGAGAGGATGAAAAGGTAGCGACTTTTTCCATGCTGTGTAGGAGACTGACATGCAACATTTGTTAATAACTACGCCAAACACTCAAAATATTCTTAAGCAGGCAGCCCAAAGGATAACTTTGCAAATTGTTTCGGTAAGTGAGCAGTGAAAATTAACTGGCGTTTGTTAGCTAGGTTGACGACCAGGTTTTAAAACATACAAAAAATATTCACAAAAGTACGCAATGAAACACACAGAACAGCACAATGAAACCTTACAAACTCAGTCGACCTAAACACGACCGAATTATGCTGTTCCGGCCATACACAACAGTCTCAAAAAACAAATCCCTTTCACACAGTACAAATTAAACAGAAGCTCACAGGTCAAAGTTAGATCGGCAGAAGAAGCGAGAGTCTACCAACCTGTTTATACATAGACAACAGCTGATCTCCAAACTAGTTTTGGGTTGAACTGCCAAGATGGCGAGCTGATCATGGTCGCTTGACGTCTACAAAATACTTCTAAAAACATAAAAGTATTGGCCTGAAGACTCATCTGTTTATGTATTAAGAAAAAAGCCTTTCTTCTCTGTTCCAAACCCAGCCGTTTTGGAACCCGTTCTGTTTATGATACGCCTGAAAAATAAAACAATGTCGCAGTGCCCTTGAGAAATGGAACACTTTGTTTTAGAAAGAAAAGGGCCAGCTTTGTGACACTTGATAGAAGTTTATAAATCATGCGTGGTTTGCGTAGAGTAAATAGACAAGTTCAATTTCTCTAGGGGTAGAGGTGTTCAAAACATGAAGGTATACTTTTAAGGTGAGAGGAGCAAGATCTGAAAAGGACCCTCATGACAACTTTCTCACGTGAACGGTGAGTGCCTGCATGGAATGAAATGCCAAACGAAGTGTTGGAGGCTGGTGCAATTACATTTAATACGAATCTAGCCATGAAGAGGAGGAATTTAGACGGATATGGACCAATTGCTGGCAAATGGAACTAGATTAGTTTAAGATTATTTAGTCGGCATGGATGACTTGGACTGAAGTGCCTCTTCCGTGCTACAAGTCTCCATAAGCAGGATTAGGAGAAATTCTAAAATGGGTATTTCGAACGAGAATGTTCTTCCTTCTTTGATTACATGTATTCAACTCTGAGCTACTTAAATACTTAACAGACAAGTAACCCACGGTAATGGGATACAGACAGGACATTGGGCCTGAGACTACAGCCCGAGCAGCCACAACCTTTGTGCCTGTTCAATAAGGCTCAAAATGTCGAATGACCCACTCCTGTTCGTCAGTTCTACGTACTATGTTGTATTCAGCTCCTTAAACCAAATGGATCGGAGGAGTTGGAAGCCACTTTATCCAATAACTTGGCGCACAGAACCAGATGAGAGCGTTCAGCCTCTCACGACGGTCATGCGCGGTTTGGGGTTGTTTGGAAAATGAAGTTGGAAACGCCAGCTGCGTATGAAAAAGGTCACTCAGCTCACTTTTCAGACCTTTCTCTCTCTGCAGCATGTGATTCTATTGTTGGTCATGGTATAGATGCAGACTAACTGTGTATATCGGCCCCACAGCTCACACAGAAATGACTCATAATCTCCTATGGTTTCCCTGAATGTAACATTCAAAAACTGATCTTCCAGTGAAATAGCAATCACTAACCGTCCAATAACAGAATGAGAGAATATCAGAAAAAGGAGGGGGTCGTACCCCCCAACACCCGAACGCCACCCCGACCCTGATTTTCCTTCACTGTGATCACGTCTGATCTGCTCCAGCTCTCAAGTGCTCATTAATGCCCAAGTCTTCATCACCCTCAACTCTCTGACAGTTCAAAAATTCCTCTGCATCCTATTTAATTATTTTCTGCAATCTTACTTTTTTTTGGAAGTTTGGAATAGAGACGTTTTCACATTCATGAACCTCTGTTTGAAGAAAACACGCCCTGCCCCGACACCATGCCCTATTGATACAAATAAAAGAGTTGAGCACAAGGACTCAGGTTTTAGCGACTGGGGTCGAATATCAAGACAGCACTTGAATGAGTATAACATCAAAGACCCGGAAACAATGAAGTCAATGGGAAGCATTTGTCAATATCCCCACAGCTGGAGTGATGTAAAGCAGTGATTCTGAAACTTACTTTGTCCATGCCTCCACCCCAGAGAAATTCACGGGTTCCAGGTGCATTTACACCCCACCACCCCTCCTCCACCCTTTTTGAGAAGCGTACAACATGAACAAGTTAAAAGAAATCACCGATCATTCAGCATTTTCAGCCCCCATCAACTGTACCCGTACCCCTAAATGACTGATTTAAAGCATAAATTACGATATTTCTGATTGCTGGACGTTGATTCTACTAGCCTGGAGACATATCTGCAGGATATCGTCAGAGCAGCATGTTCTGCAGAAACACCGTCCGCTGTTTCATCAATGTCGCCCCCCAACTTTAGACCAAAAGTGGGGATGTTCATTAACGATCACAAAATGTTTCCCACAAAATGTCAGAACTTAGCTCCTGACAAAATCTGTGTCCATGTGCAGTAACATCTGGGCAACATTCAAGCGTGTGTTGTTAAAGTACAGGCTACTTTCATGTAACCGTACCGTTAGACACTAGGCATTTCCACATTAAAGTAAGAAGATCGTTTGCTTTGCATGAAACTGACGAAGCCGTTCAGCCCATTGAAAATATTGCACAAGAATACTGATTGCCCATTCAATCCCTCCAGTCTAATGCACAGGGAGAGAAGGAATCTCTTGTTATGGATCAGACATCCCCTGATAACTATTTTGAGAAAGTATTCTAAACCTTAATGTTACCTTATTTGACAGGCAAATGTGATGTCCTTATTGCAGGTACCATGTAACTGGTCAAATTACGCAACGTTTAATAATACACAATTTATTTAAACACTCGCTAAAATACAACCAAAGAAAGGAATTTAGAATAATTTAACTCTGTTGGAAAACAAAATACAATAATAGACACAATAGTAATTGTTACAAACTAAGTGTTCCAAAACAGTATCATGTCTAAACACATCTCATCCCCTGAGCAGAAATGAAAATTCAGACACAGATTCGCACATCATTTCTCCACTCCATTCGGGGTAAAAAAATTCAGGGAAAATTGAGAGAGACTGTAGTAGCCAGGCAAGCATGTATCGAAGCCTCGAACTCTTTTGGCACTCCAACAACTTCTGATGCTACTGGAGAACCAAAACACAGAAATCCTAATCTGTATAGGCTGACCAGGCCAGTTCAGCTGCATTAAACAAAACCCTCGACCACCCAAATCTATTTACTGAAGTGTTCTTAAATGGCCAGTTATGCAGCTCTCGTTCAAACTCTCTCTTATAAGAAATCTGGACAAAATAAACGCTTAAATAATCAGACTAACTCGCATAAAGAGCTGTTAAACAGAAACCAGGGGTAGCGGAATTGAACCCTTAGTTCTATTTAGTCGGACGAGGAAGAAGATGTTCAGTACCTTTAGGCACTTACACTGGAACGCAAGGAGGCCGTTTAGCTCCTCGAATCATTGCACAGGGACAGGTGAGGTAACTGATATTTGAGCAGAAAAAACAAATGCACAGACGGTTCCATGTTGTTAATCATACCTCCACTGCTTGTGATACACAGGTGATATTCTCAGGGAAGAAAAGCCAAATGTTTTGTTCATGGTCGAAAGGCGGGATCATCCATCTCCAAGAAAACATATTGTTGTTCTGTCAAGTTCAGAAGCATGTAGCAGTGGCGAAATGTTTGAGAATGTGAATACTGAGGCTGCTTTTGGGCAAATGAATAACATGACGTTCAGTGCAAGGTCGCACACCGACTGCACATTAATGTGGAGAGAGTTCGCTCACACATGCACTTCTCCCTCAATTGATGTAAGACTCCGCAAATACACAAAAACGATTAGGAATGCCCTATTCTGGATAAAGTATGGATTATCTCACACGATCAATATCTCTTTGTAAAAAAGAATGGACATCTCCGACTGTAAGGTTTCGACATAATCATCTGTTCTTCTCTCAGAGCGCTACCGATTAAACACAATTTCTTCACTCTCTCCTCATGATATCTTCAAACGGGTTAGTCTGGTGATACTCATTTGAAGTGTGTCTTTGGCAAGGTGATAATTCCTTCCAAAAGAGATGAATCCATACACGGGGCCCCAAATACTCTTTCACGAGAGCTCTACAATTGCAGGAAGATAACTTCACTGAGATACTTGTTTCTGCTTACATTGAAAGACAATACAATATTTATTGCCATCTCAACTGACATCACTGAAGGTACGATTTTTGGTGACTCTTGATCAAGGACATGCATGTCCCTTTGGATGACAACAATTACGAACAGTCTCACCATTTAAAAATTACAATATTAGGCATAAGATATTTGTTGCCAACGTCCATACCACTTGTCTGTCTTGCAAATCGCTGTGGTCCATGTGATACATGTGAGTTGCAGACTTCAGCGTCTCGTTATCATTTTCCTTATTAAAATACTAATACTTCCCTCACAACTGACATTAAGTTGCCAATTCCTTTTTTTTATATTCCGTCCCAGTACCGTTTTAAATATTTCGTGTGACAATAGCTACTTCATGGTCTGCAGGATCCAGACATTACTGCTTCCAAAGAATTTTGAATAATAATCAACAATTCCTTCTTGTAGTTACAACGTTTACAAAACAATTGGTTAATAGCTTTATTAAGAAAAATTTGGAGGGATATGGCTCAAGTGTAGATCGTTGAAACGAGGTTAGTTTGGGATTACGGTGGGCATGGCCTATTTGGAGCTAAGGAGCTGTCTCTCGGCTGTATGAATCTATTCCCTCGCTCTAATCTCACACCCATAAGTACTTTGGAATGGAGGTCGTCTGTTGCAACAATTTAGCAATCTTCAATTCAATTCGTTTATTGAACAATTTCTCTTTGAATAATTCTTATCTCCTTCAGTATCTGATTTTGACAGGTCACTTTGTCCCATGTCATTTCGGTAAGTTTATTTGAATCTTCCTGTATGGAGACAGAACTAATGTGTTTACCTCGGCGTGTGTTCCCTCTCATCGCTGAACGAATATATCAGGATGCTGCATCTGAGGGATGATCGACACAGTACTCACTCTTGATTGGAAAATTTTAGAATGAAAACAGTCCAAATAAACTGCCATTCATGTTCACAGACACACAACGCTCTCGTTCCTGTGAGTTTACAGGTTACGCTGAAACAAGTGACACAAACCTGTGACGACCTGATTTTAGAATCAAATTGGTTTCATACATTGCACATGGCACAGATTATGGTAGAGAGAAGAATACGTTTGTGTTCAAAATATGTGTAACTGCAAGATTTTCCATGCGGAAACTGCAACCAGAAATAATTGGAAGATGGTTTATTCAGTCACAGCACTGAGGCATACGTGAAGACCGCCGATATTAGGGAAGCGGTAGTGGAGATGTTTAATGATAGCTGGAATATGGAGACAAATATCAGCTCAGTACAAAATTTGCCAAACGTGTTTATGAACACTACTTTTCTCCTCTTCAGATGTTTGGAAGTGTCGGGTACGAAATTGATGGTACAGGAATGGAGTTCGTGATTGAAAGCAAATGCAATAATTAAAAACCTTTGCTAAATGTAGACGCCAGCACGAGTTTTGGCAATCAGAAAGATTTCCAAAATAAATAAATGAAAAAATGTAGACTTACCCGGGACACCAACAACAGCGAGGAAGGGGAAATATCCCGCCTCAATTATCATCAGCATGGCTTCAATCCGTTTTTCGAAATATCCCCAATCCACAGAAATATAGTAAAGACCCCAAGCTAAACCCCTGTCCATTGTTGGAACATTACAGTCTGATGTTTTCAGGTTGCGATCTCTCCCTCGCTCTGGAGCTGCAGATTCCAATCGTGTTGAGGATGGCGCTGCTGCTGACACTATGGGATAACACATTGGGAGAAGTTTCATACTTAGAGAAGAAGGGAATCCTCCAGTGAAACAGTTCGGATCCACAGAGACGTACATCAGTCACATTCACTGAACAAACAACTCCAGTTAACCATTTCTAATGCAGAACAACAACACCTGGTGTGGGTGTGATGTTGACATCACCTGCTATTGGTATTGCTGCCCCTCTCTTATAACTTTACAGTGTACGAGATGAAGGAGAACAGTGTTGCTTTCTCTTCACAGACTCGATGATTCCTCTGCATTATCCAGATACAATGTTCTATGTAATTGTGTTCTTAAGAGACAACAGACAGATTGTGACGTCAGTGAAGTTATCCCTACCAGAATAACTGTCAATCTAAAAGCTGTCTTTGGGTACAATTTTCCAAAACACAGATCTTTCCTGAATTACCCTCACTGCTTTAACAAAGTAACGTTTTATCTTTAACAGTGCATTTCAGTAATTGGATTCGAAATTCTCAAGCAGTTTCATTTTCAGATATTTTGGCCTTAGCCAACACATAAAAAAAAATCACGTTTACCGTTCCCTTGATTATTGTGATTGAAAGGTAAGACAAAGGATCTTTGTTTATCAAACAAAGGAATCGTGACCTGTGGCTGTGGAGATACTAATATTTTCAATATATATTCGGAATAACAGACAGAAAAGTGCAGATAAAAAAAACGTAGTCCATTTGGAAGAAGGAATGGCGAGGAACAATAATTATTAATGGGATTAGGACTTTTCTGGCTAAGCCAGCATTTATGTCCCAGAGGACAGTTAAGTGTCAACCACATTGCTATGAGCCTGGAGTCACACGTTAGCCAGACCAGGTGAGGATGAGAATTTCCTTCGCTAAGGACATTAGTGAAAGAGATGAATATTGACAACATTCGACATGGATTAATGGTCATCACTGGATTCATTTTTTTGTTGAATTCAAATTCTTTCATCGACCGCAGAAGAATTCGTGCCCACGTCCTCAAGGTGTTACCTGGGTTGCTAAACAAACAGTCTAAGGGCAACAACACTAGGCCAGGCCGACTAAGGGTCAACTTGAATGGAGGAAAAGTGATTTTATGTACATTGCTTTATCATCGTGTGCTGTAGGACCGAGCAACATATAAAATACTGCAACAAAACAGTGGATCTTTCACAAATTTTAAAGTTTAAAAATGAAAACAGCTAAGCGCTGGTTTGGGACAAGGCAGAAAAACAGAGATAGCTGCTTGGAACCATTGTTCAGCCCAAAAAATAAAGCTCACACTTCGACTCTAAAAGTCCAATTCACCAGACCTAACAGTCTAGACTGGAACTTAATTTACACTTCGGAAAACTCCAAACCAGACATTATGGGAATAACACTGATACCAAGATATTGAACGTCGATCAATGATCGTGCACAGAGACACCAGACAATCCAGTTATTCGATATACTTTCCCTCCTATCGACTCTTAACTATCAGGAAGCCAATTGACCTCAAAAGGAAACACCAGTGACACAGATTTGGCGCGAATTTCACAGGTCCACAATTAATAGAATTGCAGAGACAAATACCCTCAGCTACAAACAAGTGAGGTATACAAAATAGCAATAGCCCTGAAAGCAATTCCAACAGCTCTCTCCGGAACAGGGATCAGATGGCCATTCTGAGACCAAGTGATACGTTCCTGTTCCTTGACAAGGGATCCAACATTAAATGATCACACGCAGCAAACCTGAGCACAGACAACGTAGGAAAACTACCAGCCTGACCACCAAAAGACCGTAATCGCTTCCTGATATGAAACCCAGGGTGGCAAATACCATCAGAGTCATGAGGAATAAACTATTCACCCAAGACATCTTTGCACTTCCGAGTCCATCCGCGGACTCAACCCAGCCTCTAGGCCTGTAATGTCGGAGGTCTTCACCAAGGTACTGGGTACAGGAAGCAGAAGCAGCCATCTCTTCTGCAAAATCGCCATCTCCTGTTATGGATGAGTCTCGTTCTCTCAAAACGTTTCAAGAATGTTTACCGAACCCTAAGTTTAGTATTTATTTAAAGAAGTTGAAAATTAGATATTCCAGGAAAGGATCAGTTTGCCAAACCAATTAGTTTTACACAAAACAGAGTTTATTTGTAAAATTACTGAATGAAATACAAAGAACAGAAAACACAATACCGAATAAGTTACCCTATCTGAAAACCCAACAGATCATCCCACTTCATGATTCTGCGCCAAAATACTTGCAACAATCCATTTCAACACCCCTTGGCACAACATGTAAAATCAAATAATATATGATAGGAGAGAGCTCAGAGAGAGACAGAAGACCAGCCATGATTTGTTTCCAACAGACATTTTTCTCACTACTGGAACTACACTCGAGTAAAGTCTGCTGGAGAACCGACCATTCTCATTTCATGATGCAGATGTGTTTTTTTTTAAATTGAAAGACTTCTGATTGAAACAGTATCTGTTATCTGTAAAGAAATTGGGCCTAACATTCTGTCTGATACAATCTCACTGGCAAAAAAAAAACAAGGACAATATACCTTGTTAAGGGAGCAGGTTCATCACATCCGTCACCCGCCTTTCAAAGTGAACCATCAATAATAAAAGGTAGCTATATATTTAAAACCCATAAAAAATGGTTAGTACTCTAAAACACACATTTACGTTACATTGGCTATAAACATTTAAACATGCATAATTTAGTTCCATTTCAGTCAGTTGTGGTCGTGTAAACACACACCTTCGTTTCTCATTTGATTCTCAATACTGCGTCGGCATTCAGATTTTCTCATCTTGCCACATGCACACTTTTCAAATGGATTAGTTGTAAAAAAAATCCATCTGAACAGTTTGGCATTTTTATCCTTAAATATCCCCACAAATTTACAATGGGATCTAACCAGTGTATATGATTCTCTCAGGTTTGTTACTGGTAACTGAAATTTTGTAATGCCAATTTTAAGCTTGATGTCTCATTCTCAACAGTCGAATATTTTTGCTGATGGAAGTTCAATTTCCAACAGAAATACCGGTTAAGTCTTTCTATCTTCCCGTCGTCTTCTGGCAAAGCACAGCACCGACACCCACGTCACTCGCATCGATAGGTACCATCAATGGCTTTGCCTCCTTAAAGTGTGGATAGGACTCGGGCAATGTTTAACACAGCTTTCAAGCTGTCAAATAACTTACGACAATCTGCTGTCAATGGAAACTTCTTGCCTTGCTTTAGCACTTTTGTGAGTGGAGCAGCCGTTCTGCCAACATTTATGACAAATTTCCGCTGAAACCCAATTCATCCCCGGATCCGTAGTACTGTTCTTTTTGTCAATGGTATGGAACCACCGCAACAACCTTCGTTTTTGCATCCCGTGGGGTCATTTATCTACGGCTAATAACATGGAGCAGGAAGGTGAATTGGGCTTTGGCAAATTCACTTTTAGCCAGGTTATTTACCAACTCTGCTTTCCAAAGTCGATTAAGCGAGTCTGATAATTGTTGTACATGTTCCTTCCACGTGCGACTAAAAAACAGGAGGCCAGCTTCCTAAGCGACACAGTTGGATACTCCAGCAATGATCTTATTGGTTAGTCTCTGAAAGATGGCAGGTGCATTTTGGAAACCAAATGGCATGACATTAATCGGATACAGTACATTCAGCGTTACGAAAGCCGAAATTGACTTTGCTCTTTCTGGCAAAAGTACCAACTAGCATCCTCTGAGTATATCCAACTGAGAAATAAAATTTCTTCTGTCAGCTTCTCAACATAGTCTTCCAAACGCGGAATCTGATCGCCATCAGGTTTTGTAACAGCATTGACTTCAGGATAGTTCACACATAACCATTGGGTCCCATCTGGTTTTGCACCATGGCTGTGGGTCATTTCCAGTTACTGTAACTCACTTAGATAAAATGGAATTTCTTTGCATGATTACTGAATGAAATACAAAAAAAAAACAGAAAGTACAAGAGGGAAGATCTTTTTCTATCCAAAAACTGAACAGATCATCACACTTAATGTGCTATTGCAAAATAACTCCAACAATCCCCATAAACACCATTTAGCACAAAAGGAAAAACAAATTAAAGGTTTTAGCATGTTTGAAATCCGATTGAAGGAACGAGCCGGGACCTATTTCAAGCAGCCTTTCTTCACTAGTGCAAAACACAAACCACGAGCGAAAACCTCGGAGAAACGTTCACTCGCCATACACTTTCGTTCTGTATAAAATTGAAAGCCTTCTACCTCAGCAAGTATCTGTTAGCTATAAACAAATTGACTCCAGCACCCTTCCAAACTTAGATTTATTCGAGCTTGGGCCGTTTACAACCCCTCTGAAGTAAATGAAGGACAACATGAAAGAACAGCTTCGTCACAACAACTACACATGTCCACTCAATTATGCAAGCAATCATATACTTATGAACCTGTAAACACACATAAACATAGAGATACACAGACGTTTTCATCACATATATTTGCATTCAGGAATACATTTTCACTCACAAACGCACTAAGTATCCAAATTCTCACAAACACATTCAGCAGATGAAGTCAATCATTCAATTCACGCATCCTTCTTATAACGTGGTGAGTGCAATGAACCCAGTTCCCCAGCTGCAGACTAACTCATACTCTGTAAAATTCCAACATGACCAGCTGCAGCTCATCTCATGAATTGCCTATCTTCTCCACTAATGGCAAGGCGCATGTCAGGAGTTTGATGAAATACACTCCACCCATATGACTGAGTGTAGCGCAAAAACACTCGAGAAGATCTACATCATGCAGAGAAACAACCGGTCCTTTTGGATGGCATCATTTCCACAGTAGTCAGTACATTCACACCTGATACTCAGTAGTAGCACTATGCACCATCTGTAGGAGGCAATGCAAAAATTCAACCATGTATGTGGGCAGGTGAATAACAGCAAATACATGCGTGCATGTGCACATACACTCACTCAATCACACACACTCGCATATTAATGTGTTGCCATGTCCACTGGAAACATAATTCACTTCTGCTTAGCTAATCCTGTCTCATTTGTAACAACTTGACATGATGTATAACTAAATGTTAATACAGGAAAAAGACGTATCAGTAGAATGCGTAGGTTAGAGGTCAGGTAAGAATTAAATTATTGGCTACAAGGGTGCATTCATCGAGCAAATAAATATCTATTAGAATGTAGAAATTCATATTGAATTCACGAAATTCAAGATTAGACTTAAAACATATCAATGCTTCTAAAACGGAGGAATAAGAAAGATCGGATATTCCAGTTGGTGAGAAAGGACAAAACCGGCAAAGGAGAGGTGACCACAAGGAAGCATACAGAATTCTTTTCTGATTTTGAAAAATAAATGCAGAGCGTGTGTGTTTTCATTTTCTGTTATGGGTGAGTTTACGACCAGAGGGAATAAGGTCAATTATGATGATGCACTTTTACAACATACGTGAGGAGGAAATTCTTCACTTCAGTTGAGTAAGTAATGTGGATTGTTTTGGCGCAGGGAGCTTTCAAGGTTGTGTCACCAAATAAATCGAAGGATAAGATATACGGATTATAAATCAGTAACGCCATGAAACTGTTATAGGGAAAAGGATTTGGAATTGACATCTGTCTGATGACACATGATTTCGCAATTGTACAACAAAATAAATAATTAATTGCTGAAATAGTTGCGAATTGTTTTAGCTAAAATAATGCAGTTCCTATGAAGTATGGGTTTCTGAAATAATGCATACAAAACGCATAACCCTAGTTCACGAGAGAAACAAAATTAAATTGAACACATGAGGAATTAATGTAACCACACAATACATCCTGGTCAACAAATTTCTGGTACTGGGAGAAAGTGACCGCAAATGGTGGCGGTCAGAGTGAGAAACGGGTGGTGCTGGAAAAACACGCCAGTGTTACAGAATCCGAGAATAAAGAGAGTTTCCAGCATAAGGTCTTCATCAGGAAGTAGTGGCATTGCCATGCGTGCCATAATATGCATTACTTCGTCCATTAAATAATACTATCGCCTTTCTTTGGAGGGAGAGCAGTGAAGGTTTACCCGAATGATTCCATTGACGCCATGACCATGTATGGAAAGAGACTGGAACGGTTAAGAATACAACCGTTGGATGGAGTTTAGCAGAATGAAGTGGATCGCATAGGCATCTATGAATGTTAGCAAGGCTATACCGAATAAACACAGAAAGGATGTTGCTGATGACTGAAGGATGCAGAACCAGTATAATTGTGCTTCGTCGGCCATGAAATGATGATAAATATCTTTATCCAGAGAGAGTTTGCCTGTGGAATTCCCTGTCAGAGAAAGTGGTTGACTATTTTGATGAAGAATTAAATGTTAGTTCTGAGAGCTGAAGGTATCAAAGAATATCTTGAGGAATTGGGAACTTGTACTGAGTATGACCAGGACTGATCACCGAATGACGGATTGGTTAACTTCAGCACTATTTTCCATGTTTCTATCAACGAGTCATTATCTTGTGTATGTGTGTGAGAATACATGTGTGAGGCAGGCAGTGTATATGGTTGTGTGTCTCTAAGTATTTCTGCGACAGAGTGCGTATATGTGCGTGTGTTGTCTACATGCGTGTTTGTATGTGTATCTGCGTGTGTAATGTGTCGATTGAAATCAAATCTATCACAGAAACCCCATATGGATTCACTCCCTACATTGCTGGTGCGTCGATCTTGCTGCATTTTTACATTTCAATTTAAGGCTACCAGTTTTCTACATTTAATTGAAACATGAAGAAATCTGAATCAACACAATCGGCAGGAGAGAGGTTTGATAATTGCTGCAACATGATGTGTCAGAACCGGTTTTACACTGGGCTGGATAAAGTTAAAGATCACACAACAAGGGGTTATGGTCCTACAGGTTTATTTGCAAACACTCGCTTTCGTATCGCTGCTTCTTTATCAGTTATAAATTCTATTCATAATCATCCCGCTCCACAAATAGCTGAAGAAGGAGCAGCTCTCTGAAAGCTAGTGCTTTCAAATAAACCCGTTGGGATACGTAACTTTGTGTGACTTTTATCGCTGTTGCAACAAATATACTTAACAGTTCTTGGGATTCTGACATACTATCGCGTTGATAGTATACAGCACTTTGACAAGAAAAAGAGAGAGTCAAACAATTGTGTGTCATCACAATGTTCTGCATCGCATAAATATAGGGATCTGGGCATGTTTTCTCCACTTGCCTGACTTCTACAAAGAGGCGTGCCACAATCGGCTTCAATTAATATTAGACAATAGGCAATAGGTGCAAGAGTAGGCCATTCAGCCCTTCGAGTCTGCACCGCCATTTAATATGATCACGGCTGAACATTCCTAATCAGTATCCTCTAACTGCCTTATCTCCATAACCCTTGATTCCACGATCTTTGAGAGCTCTATCAAACTCTTTCTTAAATGAATCCAGAGATTGGGCCTCCACTGCCCTCTGGGGCAGAGCTTTCCACACAGCCACCACTCTCTGGGTGAAGAAGTTTCTCCTCATCTCTGTCCTAAATGGTCTACCCCGTATCTTTAAGCTGTGTCCTCTGGTTCGCCACTCACCCATCAGCAGAAACATGTTTCATGCTGCCTGAGTGTCCAATCCTTTCATAATCTTATATGCCTCAATCAGATCCCCTCTCAGTCTTCTAAAATCAAGGGTATACAAGCCCAGTCGTTTCAGTCTTTCAGTGAAAGGTAATCCCGCATTTCCAGGAATTGACCTCGTGAACCTACGCTGCACTCCCCCAATAGGCAGAATGACCTTCCTCAAATTTGGTGACCAGAACTGCACACAGTACTCCAGGTGTGGTCTCACCAGGGCCCTGTGCAGCTGCAGAAGCACCTCTTTGCTTCTGTACTCAATTCCTCTTGTTATGAAGGCCAACATGCTATTAGCCTTCTTCACTACCTGCTGTACCTGCATGCTTGCCTTCATTTACTGGTGTACAAGAACACCCAGATCTCTCTGCACTGCCCCTTTAGCTAAATTGATTCCATTGATTTAGTAATCTGCCTTCCTGTTCTTGCCACCAAAGTAGCTAATCATACTTTAATTCACATTAAACTACATCTGACATGCATCTGCCCATTCACCTAACTTGCCCAGGTCACCCTGTAATCTCCAAACATCCCCATCACATTTCACCCTGCCACCCAGCTTTGTATCATCAACAAGTTTGCTAGTGTTATTGCTGATACCATTTTCTATATCATTCACAGATATTGTAAAAAGCTGCTGTCCTAGCACGGATCCCTGCGGTACCCCACTGGTCACTGCCTGCCATTCTGAAATGGAGCCGACTATCATTACCCTTTGTTTCCTATCAGCCAACCAATTTTCAATCCAATCTAGTACTTTGCCCCCAATACCATGGGCTCTAATTTTACTCACTTACCTCCTATGTGGACTTCATCAAAAGTTTTCTGAAAGTCCAGGTACACTACATCTACTGGATCTCCCTCATCCATCTTCAGAGTCACATCCTCAAAAAATTCAAGAAGATTAATCAAGCAAGATTTCCCCTTCATAAATCCATGCTGACTCTGTCCTATCCTGTTACGACTAACCAGATGTGCCATCATTTCATCCTTTATAATAGACTCCAGCATCTTTCCCACCACTGAGGTCAGACTAACTGGTCTATAATTTCCTGCTTTCTCTCTTCCACCCTTCTTAAAAAATGGTATAACATTAGCCACCCTCCAATCCTCAGGAACCGACCCAAATCTATCGAACTCTGGAAAATAATCACAAATGCATCCACGATTTCCCGAGCCACCTCCTTTAATACCCTGGGATGCAGACCATCAGGCCCCGGAGACTTCTCAACCTTCAGACCTAACAGTCGCTCCAACACCAAATCCTGGCAAATATAAATTCCCGTAAGTTCAGGTCCTTCAGCTACTGTTACCTCAGGGAGAATGCTTGGGTCTTCCACATGAACACAGATCTGAGGTACCAATTTAATTCTTCTGCCATTTCTTTGTACCCCGTAATATATTCCCCTGTTTCTGTCTTCAAGTGGCCAATTTTACTCCGAACCAGTTTTGTGCCTTGCACATACCTAAAAAAAAGCTTTTACTATCCTCCTTTATATTATTGGCAAGTTTACCTTCGTACCTCATTTTTCCTCTGCGTATATCCTTCTTAGTAATCCTCTGTTGCTCTTTAAAAGCTTCCCAGTCCTTAGTTTTCCCACTTATCTTTGCTATGTTATACATTTTCTCTTTTAACTTTATATGTTTCTTAACTTCCCTCGTCAGCCACGGCCGCCCATGCCTCGTCCTGGGATCTTTCTTCTTTTTAGGAATGAACTGATCCTGCAACTTCTGCATTATACACAGAAATATCCGCCATTGTTCATCCACGGTCATCCCTGCTAAGGCATTGCACCATTGAACTTTGGCCAGCTTCTCCCTCATAGTTCCATTGTTCCCTTTATTCAACAGAAGTACCATCACTTCCGACTGTACCCTCTCCCTCTCAAATTGCAGATTGAAGCTTAATGTATTATGTCACTACTTCCCAATGGATCCTTCACTTCGAGGTCTCTGACCAATTCTGGTTTGTTACACAATACCAGATCCAGAATTGCCTTCTCCCTGGTCTCCTCCAGCACCCGTTGCTCTAAGAACCCATCTCTGAGGCACTCCACAAAGTCTCGTTCTTGGGGTCCAATATCATCCTGATTCTCCCAGTTTTCCTGCATGTTAAAATCCCCCAT
The DNA here is from genome assembly GCF_047496795.1 of Chiloscyllium punctatum. Classification (NCBI taxonomy): domain Eukaryota; kingdom Metazoa; phylum Chordata; class Chondrichthyes; order Orectolobiformes; family Hemiscylliidae; genus Chiloscyllium; species Chiloscyllium punctatum. The sequence goes on from NC_092781.1 coordinate 2,269,777, forward strand.
AACAACTGGAGTAACATCTTTGCGACAGGCCAATTTCATCTCCTGATTCAACTTAAATCCTACATCCAGACTACTGTTTGGGGGCCTGTACTTGACTCCCAAGAGGGTCTTTTTACACTTAGTATTTCGCAGCTCTATCCACACTGACTCTACATCCCCTGACTCTAGGTCTCCCCGTGCAAGGGACTGAAGATCCTCCCTTACCAACAAGGCCACCCCACCCCCTGTGTAGGTCTATCTGTCCTTACGATAGCACGTGTAGCCTTGAATATTCATTTCCCAGGCCCTGTCCACTTGAGGCCACGTCTCAGTTATCCCCACAATATCGCATCTGCCAATTTCCAAAAGAGCCTCAAGCTCATCCATCTTATGTCTAATGCTTCGTGCATTCATGTATAGTATTTTTAATTTGTTACTGCCCTCACCCTTCCCATCAACCCCTATTTTAATCAACTTTACAGCATGATCCCTTTCCAAGTTTGCTGCCTCTTCAGACAGTTGTTTTTCTTGACTTCTCTTGTTCTAACTTTCACTTCAATTTCCTTTTTAAACATCCAGTTTGTCCCCTCCTCCACCCCGCCCCCCCCCCTACTTAGTTTAAATATAGCGGTGTTGCAGTAAAAAACCTGCCTGCCAGAATGCTGGTCCCTAACCTATTTAGGTGCAAATCGTCTCTCTTGCAGAATTTATGCTTGCCAGAAAATATACGCCAGTGATCCAAGAAGTTAAATCCTTGCTTCCTGCACCAGTTCCCCAACCACACATTCAAGTCCATTATCTCCCTGTTTCCGGCCACACCTGCCAGAGGAACTGGAAGCAAACCGGAGATATCCACCTTGGACATCCTGCTTTTCAGCCTTCTTCATTGTTCTCCGAAGTCCCGCTGTAGTATGTTCCTCTTCTTCTTCCCGACATCATTTGTGCCGACATGTACCACTTCCTCTGGCTCTTCACCCTCGTACTTCAGGATTTCCTGCACTCTGTCCGCGATGTCTTTCACTCTGGCACCAGGAAGCCAACACACCATCCTTAAATCCCGTCTGCTGCCACAAAAACCCCGGTCAATTCCTCTCACGATGGAGTCCCCTGTTACCATGGCTCTGTGCGATGTCCGACTCTTCCGCTCTGCCTTTGCGCCAACTTTTAATTGACAGACCTGGCTGCCTTGCGAACTGGCAGTGTCATCAGTCTCTACTGTTTCCAAAAGCTTCAACTTGTTCCTGACAGGTACTTCTCCCGTGGGCTCTTGCATCTGTCGCCTCTCTGCCTTCCTCATCGTCTGCTCACTTCTGCTCTCTTCTGGCATGATTGCTGTAAGAACCTCGCTGAAGTTCTTGTCCAGAAAGATCCCGTTCTCTCGGAAGAGCCTAAGGTGCTCGAGTTCTTTCATCAGCGCTGCAATATTCTCGGTCAATAGCTGAATGTGCACAAACTTTCCACACATATACGAGCCAGACACACCAGAGTCTGTGACCTCCCACATCAAGTACGTAGCACACTGAACCAGCTGGGCAGTCATGTCTTCACCCTCTTCAACTGTGGCGTAATCACTTCACTCAACCTCATTGTCAAAGACTCCTGAGCTGAAGCCTCACTCTTCGATCCAAACTTCCTTAGACCCTCTTTTTGTGGCAAGTCTGTGGACTCTTAATTTAGTTAGAGGAGGAGGGAGGGAGGGAGAACCTACCTTGTAGGACCTGGGGTTTAGAACACACGCACTCTAATAGCAATCACTTACCTTCCCGACCAGCTTTGCGCTCCGCCTGAACTTCCGCCCAGCTCCTGCCACTCTCTGCTGCGAAAATATTACCTCAATATTATCTCCCAGACAGAATAAAAGACATCCAAATGTGTAAGGAGAGATTGCCAATTTATTGTCAATGTTTATATTCACTTAAAACTCACTCAAGACCATTAGGTAATGCAGAAACATCCTGTATCTCCCCAACATCAAATTTTGGTTGGGGTTTATCGCCGATTATGGCATTCTCACTGTAAAATGTTAAAACGCCTGGGCATGACAACGCCTTTACAGTGACACGACAATTGAAGGCTTTGGAAAATGTGTTTGAATCTGGTGGCAGGCATCATATCAAGGAAACTATAGTTTGAGGTGTTTTTACCTTAAAATAATTCAGTGCGAGATGTTGTTAAAGTTATCAGGGACAATATGTTGTGTACCGACGACGAAAATAACCATTTGGTGTATTGGGAATAGTCATAACTGAAAAATTGAAGGCAGTCGTTGAAATACACTTACATGGTCAAAATTGAATCAGCATTCTCCCTCTCAAAGAAAAATTGGACCTTGCTCCTTCTTCAGGTGCCTGTGAAATTAACATACCTGTTAAATTAACATTTTAATGTCAGTTCATAAATATGTTTCCACAGTATCGTACAGTACAGAAATGAGCTTTCAGTTCATCTCGCCTCCCCTAAAAGATAGGCTGTAAGATGGATCTGGAATGTTATCTTGCTCAATCTGTTTTGTTGCATTACCAATAATCGACAACCACATTTATTTCCCATTATGTGCACTCTCTTTGCTTCTAAGTGTCTAAACATTGAGAAATAAAATTTATTTGAGTAATTGCTCAGACTGGAATAATAAAGTCCTCCATATGAAGAGCATAAGAAGGAACAACTGACAAGTAATCTGATGGGTAATGTTGATGCACTGGGAACAGCTTCAGCCAAACAAAGACATTCCTCTCAATTTCGCGAGATTTGAGCTTGATTACCATGCATGCTGGTGGTGATATTTCAGTTGAATGCAATGAGAATTTTAAACAAAACTTTGTTGAACTGGTAACTATTGTTGGACAAACCCGTCTGGTGTTCCTGATGTAGTTTAAGGAAGGAAATGTTACATCCTTGTCTGCTTTGCATGTGAGAAGAGACCCTCACTAATGTGGTTGAATCACACAGATGAACAATGCATGTTGGCTAAAATAGTAATACTCAATGAATGATAGTGATTTAAAGTATTATTTGAGATTTTTCCTTTGGTGTTCTCATTTTGTTTTAATGTTCAGAAAAATAGAAATTTGAAAACACAATTAATGGTATTGGTACGCGATTTATTCCCAATTACAGTATACTATTCAATCTGTTGCTCTGAACGATGGCTGCTATAAACTCACAGTCAATAAGAAGTAGCTTCGTAATGTTAGTGGCAATTTGTAATCATGGCAAGCCATACCCAGACGGTTTTGAAAAATCACGCGTTATTCGACTGCTTAATCAAACATCAGTGAGGAATGATCAGTCAAGGAGAAACAGAATTGCATCGTTTTTCTTGAAATAGAAACAACAGCAGAATGTGAGAATGTCGAAGAGAACCTGCAAGGAGAAAATTAGGATGGATGACTGTTTAGGGGAACAAGGTAGAAATTATTAATTACATTGCCATTTTACCCATCCACGGAAAATGTTTAATTCCATGCTCGAAATTCCATTGCAATTCTTCCAGCTGACACGGGAATAGCTCTTGCTTCTTTATGAGAGTGAATTGATAATTCTACGACATCTTCAACAAAAAGACCACCTCTCCCACTCCTATATATGACCTCATTGCTCTTAAGCCATTATTAGTTAGACCATTTGTCGCAACAGGTCCTCAAAAGATCCCTCTCCCCTCGCCACACAAGCCTGGAACACCTGAAGAATATGAACACTTGCATCAGGTTCCGGGATATTGACTACAGCTACTTCTTTGACGCCATAATTCCAGGCAAACTACAAACTCCTAGACCTAAGTTTCTGCTCCGTCCTCTTCAACTGGACCCTTGACTACTTGACACACAGACAAAAATCACCGATAATGAGCAACAACATCTCCTCCACAGGTATTCTCAATACTGGCGCCCTGCAAGGCTGCGTACACACCCGCTTACTCTCATGACGATGTAAGTATCATTATGCGGCCAAATGTCGCCCTATCTTCATCGACAAGTCCATTCAGAAATCCACCATCATCCGTGAAAAAAAATACAGGAAAGAGATAGTGTGTTGGTGGCATGGTGTAAAGATAGCAATCGCTCCCTCGACGTCAACAAAATGAAAGGCCTGATCATTGCCTTAAAGAAGGACGGTGGAGGGAATGCTCCTGTTTGTATCAATGCTGCTGAGGTGGAGACGTTCGTCAGCATCAGCTTCTTTGGCATGGGGATCATCAATAATCAGTGTTGATCAACCCACATTGACGAGACACTAAAAATAACGCACCAACTCTACTTCCACAGGAAGATATGGAAATTCGATATAACCAAAAAGACTCGCACCATTTTATGTAGAAGTGATATAGAAAGCATTCTGTCCGGATGTATCACAGCTTGGTACAGAAACCGGTCTGCCACGGATGGTGAGAAATGACAGAGATTTGTGAATATAACACAGCACATCACACAAACCGAGCTCGAAAATAGGGACTCCATCTACACATCATGCGAACTGTGAAAGGAAACCAATATAATCAAAAATCACACTAATCCCGGTTATAAGCTCTTTGCAAGAGATTTAAAAACAGTTTCTTTCCGCTGTTATCGTACTCCTTTATTGACTTCTTAAAATTTCAATTTAATTTTCATCTCGCTCTTTGTGCACCTCCTCTGCAGCTGTAAACTTGCATACGTCGGGCTGTTTTATTACCCGAATAATTTGTATTGCATGATCTGCATGCAGAAAAAGGCTTTTCTGATCGGTGGTACATATGAAAATATTATATCAAATCAGAATACCCTAACATACTGAGGAAGATGTGTGAACTCTCCTTCGAATGAAGACGACTGAGAGGACTTGTGAAAGTGGTTTTAAGAATCACCAGTAGCCTGTATCATTGACATGTAGGAAATTATGCACACAAACAAGGGAACACAAATTTAAAATGAAGGGAAGTTGATTCAAGTGTGAAGTGAGGCAAAGACTACCTTTCCACAGTGAATAATTGAGGTCTGGAATGCACTTCCTAAAATATTGTGAAGACAGCTGACAATGCGGATTGTTTATGCGGATTGTAATAGTATACAGGGATATGGAGATAAGACGGGTGTCTGATACAGCGAATGAAAGTTTACCTTGTCACAGAACACTTGCATTAAAACTGCGGATTCTTAACAGTAACGTCTTCAAAATTAAATCGAATAAAGAAGTAAAACTGCCGGAAAGAAAGTCTCAGCTGGACAGGTAACATCTGAAGAGAGATGCAAAGGAAGCATTTCGTCCTCTGGTCCTGCAGGCGAAACTAGAAACGTAATGGCTGTCCGTGTAGTGAAAAAAATGGGCATGCAAGGGGAACAAAAAAGCGAATAGACTGGATGATGAATGATTATGTTTTAACATTGCTCTAAATTTTATCTCGATCACGGTGAAGGTCAGAGTGGAAGTTGAAAAATTGACAAACCAAGAAAAAACATTGTCTGAGAAGACTGGCTTTGGAGACCGTATTTGAAAATTATCATGACCAATCATCAAAGTCAGTTCCTGTTTGCAGAAGGGAGACGGAACCAGTAATGTTCGCTCAGTTGTCTCCATGCACGTGCTACCAGACCAGCTGTGGTGTTCCTATCATTTCTGCTTTTATTTCACTCCCAGTGCCTGCTTTTCCCACATACTCTTTGATTCTCTCAGCCCTGTGAAGCCATTTGAACTTATTATTGAAGGGAAGGAATCTTTTGACATCAACTGCTTTCTATGGCACAGAATTCAACCGGCTCACAACTCTCTGAGTGAAGAGCTTTCAGATATTTTAGTCCTAAATACCTGAACTTACATTCTTAATCATTGGTCACTGTTTCACGACACACTGGTCATTGGTTATATCCATTCGATATTTACCCTGCTTCGTAGTGTTAAGTGTGAGTGGAACTAGTTTTCAGGGAAAGAGAAATTCTGCAGGGAATTCAGCGAGAAATGTCTGTTTGAGTGTGACAAATGGCGCTTCCAAATATGTGTGAATGAAAATTTGAAACTGAGGGTATGTCGTTGATGGGAAGAGCTGGAAGAGCAAGACTAATTGAATCAGAGAAGAGGTTTGTAAGTGAGTGAGTACCTAAGTGTGTAAGTAAGAGAAATTGTGCAAGCGAGAGGATTTGTGAATACGCCTGTGGCAGATTATTTCTGCATCTTTGACGTTCGATATTTATCCGTTGGACAGGTTGTTTCAACAGTTTAGCGACAACAGCACTCTTTTAAAAAAAAAGTTCTGTTATTAGCATGAGACTGTCAGCTGGGTAAATATTTTCTGCGTTCAACACTTCCGAGTACATACGATTGGACAATTTAATGGATCACCCGGTGAAGGCTTTACTTTCGAAAGAAAACAATAAATAATGCTCATTTTTTCTTAAATATTTTGTTTGGGAGAGTGGAGCCATGCTTTTCATTGTATCCATCGGATGGCATTAGCTGGAATTTTCAGTGCAACAAAGGCAATATGCTTCATCCAAATTCACTAGCTATGTCCAGAATCCTGAGATTTTATGATCCAGAAACATATAAAGTCAGTTTGAATCTTTACCTGCCTGTGTTCTAATAGTTCAGGGCGAGTTTCAATATCCAACTCAAAACTGTTCCCCTGCTGGAATAATCAATGGCGCAGTGTCGAGCGCGATTAGTTCTATTTCTAGCGCCGTGTTGTCCATGTCCAGGTCGGTTATGATGGTCACAGTGTAGTAAGGGTTTTACGCTGCATCCGAGCATGTGCTGCACATGTCCTGGCAATGATTGATGGGATGGGTCTACAGGAGGTTTACAAGAATGATCCCGGGGTTGAAGGATTGATATGATCTTTGGCTAAGGACTCTGCGATGTAGTTTAGAAGGATGACGGCGAAGAAAAAAGATTGAAACTTATAGATCCCCGAGAAGTCTGTCTGGAGGAGAAAATACTTCCAGTATTTGGGGAACTCGGAAAGCAAGGGCACAACCTCAGTACAATGGGATGACCCTTTAAATTTGAGACGAGGAAAAGCATGTTCGAACATGAAGTGGTTAATTTATGGAATGCATTGAGTCAGAGGACAATGGTGGAAACGTGCTGAGTGTCATTAAAACAAAAAAAACACTTTGATTCGTAAGGGAACGATGGGATACTGTACGAGGGCAAAAGAATGGTGTAGATAAACATATCAGGCATGACTGACAAAGAAGAAGACTCGATTGCCCGAGTTCCTGACATCTGCAGGTAGAAGACAGAGGGTAGTGGTGGAGGGTTGTTTTTCAGACTGGACGCCTGTGACCAGTGGAGTGCCACAAGGATTGGAGCTGTGTTCACTTCTTTTCATCATCTTTATAAATGATTTGGATGTGAGCATAAGAGGTACAGTTAGTAAGCTTGCCAATGACACATACATTGGAGATGTAGTGGACAGTAAGAAAAGGTCACCTCAAATTACAACGGGACATTGATCAGACGGGACAATGAACTGCAAAGTTGCAGATGGAGTTTAATGTACATGAAGGTGAGGTGTTGTATTTTGGTAAAGCACATCTTTGCTGGCCTTATACACTTAATGGTAAGGTCCTAGGGAACGTTGCTGAACAGAGAGACCTTGCAGTGCAGGTTCATAACTCTTTGAACATGGAGTCTCATGTCGGTATGTTAGTGAAGAAGGCATTTGGGATCCTTTCCCTTATTGGTCAGAGTGTTGAGTACAGGAGTTGGGAGGTCAGTTTGCGGTTGTACAGGACATAGTCAAAGCCACTGTTGGAAAATTATGCGAAATTCTGGTCTCCTTCTTACCGGCAAGATATTGTGAAACTTGAAACGATTCAGGAAAGATTACGAGGATGTTGCCATTGTTGGAGGATTTGAGCTATTGGGAGAGGCTGAACAGTCTGCAGATGTTTTCCCTACAGCATTGGAGGCTGTGGGTTGACCTTATAGAGATGGACAAAATCATGAGGGTCATGGATAGGATAAATGTGCAAAGTCATTTCCTTGCAGTGTGGGGGTACAGAACAAGAGGGCATAGGTTTAGGGTGAGAGAGGCAAGATATAAAAGAGACCTCAAGGGTAACTTTTTTCACTCAGAGGGTGATGCATGTATCGAATGTGCTGCCAGAGTATATCGTAGAGGCTCGTACAATTGCAAAATTTAAAAGGCATCTGCGTGTGTATATGAATAAGAATGGTTTGGAGGGGTATCGGCCACGTGTTGGCAGGTGGGACTAGATTGGGTTTGGATATCTGGTCGGCATGGACGAGTTGGACCAAAGGGTCTATTTCCATGCTGTACATACCTCTGACTCTACGACTCTATATTCTTTCTTCTGAAGAAGAAAGACTTTGGCTCTGTGTTCCTTCCGCTTCTGTCGCTGTTGACAGAGTCTTATCTGTGTGCCGTGTCAGCTAAAAAAATTCAAATGTCTATCCAATCCAGTGCTGTGGCTCTCAAGGCAGTGTTTGATGTGGTCAGTGGCAATGGATCTTTATAGTGTATCTAACACCGTGCTGTTCCAGCGCTGCAAGTATTTCATAGAAATACTATGGAGGAAACTTCAGATTTTTTGTTTGAATGAAGCAATGCAGCTTTACGCTGCGCCTTACCCAGTGTTGTCTCTGTCCCAATAATTTGAGATGAGACAGTGTGGATAAAGACTTAACACTGTTCTACTAAACCTAGCATTGATTCTTGGTTCCAATGTAATGGGACGTTCACTACTCTTAAGTGCACTACCCTTAATTTATTCTCGCAGGTCTTCATGAGGGCAGCCTAGACTTGCTGTACTTTGCATCAAACTGTATTCTGCATTTGGACTGTGTGCTCTTGACGAAGATAGTATTATGTGAACAATGGTCAGGATCGAACTCATGCTACACCTGCTAACGGGGGCAGTGAAGAGGAAGCCTTACTTTCAGCTTAAATGTGCATAGAAATGTTTACACTTTATTGAAGCACGTGCTGTTCCTACTCAGTTATTAATTCACGAGCCGTGTGCAGGGTGAGAGTACGCGTGATTTAACCCCATGGTGAACTTGTTCTGGGTTTATTTCATGTAGTGGAGGAAATGTATCGATCAGCCAGCTGTATATATCCTGGGCATCTTTGGTCTGCATTGCATAGGGATAGTTTAATTTCTTTTTCCAAGCAGAGGCAGCTTTACTCTCCATCTGAAATCATAGTCTTTAGCTATTTTCCGTTTTGATGAAAGCAGTGCAAAAGAAATTTATTTTATCTTTCAATGAGGAGAGAAAAAATGATCCTGAATAAAAACCGGTGCTATATCTGTCCAGAGAGTGTCGAATGTAACCAGTGCAGCGAGAGCATCATACTGGCCAGAATTCCCTGGCGAGGAAGTGGGAAATGGGGGCAGTTTGGGGGAGATTTAAACTATATCGAACAGTGTGCTGTAGCTGCCCTGACGTTGTTTGATAGGAATACTGCAAAGGGACCTAACTGACACAGTGTAAAGAAGACTGAGCATCTAAAGTTGTGTAACAAAGGTTGGTGTGGGCGAAATGTGTTTGGATTGATGGGACATTGGCACCAGTACTGTGGCAAAAAGAACCTGTTCTAATGGGATTGTCTTCATCTGAGAAGCCTTTATTACCTTTCTGGTAACAATCAACCTTTATTACCCTGGACAAACGCATTAAAATGAGAAGTCGATGGTTAACTGAGAACAAATGGTGTTAGATCTGAGTGCATGCTGTATAAGGAGTAAGGAAAATGAGCTTGTAATGCAGACCGAAATTCGAAGTTTGATGTGGTGAACATCACGGAGACATGGCTGCAAGTGGATCAGGATTTGGAGCTGAATAATAATGGATATACATCCAGTTAAGAAAAAGCAGGTGGGTAGACCAGGTGGGGTTCACCTACTGGTAAGGGATGAAATTAAACCATTAGTAATAAATGAAGTTGCATCGGATGCGGTGGAATCTGTGTGGGTAGAATTGAAGAATCACAAAAGGTAATAGGAAAACATAGTTAGAGTTTCTTATAGGCCTCCAAATAGGCCTTAGTAGTTGGGGTGCACAAAACAACAGGAGATAGAAAAGGTAAGGAGGAAAGGCAAAGTTACAGATATCACGCACATGTGGATTGGTAAAACCAGTTTGGTAGTGGTTCGCAAAGAAAGGAATTTCTGGAAAGTCTACGTGATGGCTTTTTGGAGCTGCTTGTAATGGAGCACAATTAAGAAGAGGCAATACTGGACATAATGTTGTTCAATGAGACGGACTTGATTTGGGAGCTGAAGTGAACAACATATGATCGAATTTACCTTGAAATTTCAGAGATAGAGAAAATAGTATCAGAGGTAACCGTTTCTCAGGTGAACAAAGGCAACTAATGATGCACGAGAGAGCAAGTGGGTAGAATTGACTGGGAAATGATCCAAGAAAGAAAAGCAGTGGAACAACATGAGCAGCAGTTTCTTGAAGTAATTCGGGAGACTCTGCAGAAACTCATCCCGAGGAAGAAGAAGCATTGCACTGGGAGGAAGAGGCAATCATGGCTGACTTGGGCAGTCAACGTTGGCATAAAAGCAAAAGAGAAAGTGCGTAAAGTATTAACGAATAGCACCGCCCCCACGTCAATCTCCGCCCCCACGTCGATTTCTGCCCCGACGACTGACTCCGCCCCGAAGACTAACTCCGCCCCCACGGCTAACTCCGCCCCCACTCCCAGCTCCAGCCCCACACCAGGTCCTGGGTCCTAGGCACCAGGTCTTAGCTCCCAGCCCTCCCATATTTTCACTGTTCCTCCAGAAGTCCCCCTCTCTGAGGACGAATGATCAGTCCTCAGCAGAGGCTTCACCTTCATCCCCCTACGCTCCCGGATCAATACGTTTGACACGCGGCTAGATATTGATCATTTCTTCCTCCGCCTTTGCATCTGTGCCTACTTCTTCAACCGGGACTTCCGCCCACCCTCTGCCGACCCCGTCTCCAGCCTCCAATACACCCCATCCACCTGGAAACCCTGTGCTGGCCTCTAAACCGTGCTGGCCTCGATCTCTTCATATCCAACTGCTGCCACGACATTGACTGCCTCAACCTGTCCACCCCTCTCACCCACTCCCAACTCTCACCCTCACACCCTCCGCTGCAACCACAACTTCAACATCAAATTGGCAGACAAGGGAGGCGCTGTGGTAGTTTGGCGCACCAATCTTTACACCGCTGAAGCTAGACGCCAACTCACAGACACCTCCTCCCACTGCCCCCATGACCATGATCCCACCTCACACCACCAAACCATCATCTCCCAGACCATCCATAACCTCATCACCTCAGGAGATCTCCCGTCCACTGCCTCCAACCTCATAGTCCCACAACCTCGCAGCACCCGTTTCTACCTCTTACCCAACATCCACAAACCCGAATGCCCCGGCCGACCAATTGTCTCAGCCTGCTCCTGCCCCACCGAACTCATTACTGCTTACCTCGACACTGTCTTGTCGCCTTTAGTCCAAGAACTCCCCCTCTACATTCGGGTCACCACCCACGCCCTCCACCTCCTCCATGATTTTCACTTCCCCGGCCCCCAACGCCTTAGCTTCACGATGAACACCCAACCGCTATACATTTCCATACCCCATCACAAAGGCCTCCAAGCCCTCCACTTCTTCCTCTCCTGCCGACACAACCAGTACCCTTCCATTTGCACCCTCCTTCGATTGACATATCTGGTCCTCACTCTTAACAACTTCGCCTTTCTATCCTCCCCCTTCCTCCAAACCAAAGGTGTAGCCATGGGCACCCACATGGGCCCCAGCTATTCCTGCCACTTCGTCGGATATGTGGAACAGTCCACCTTCCGCAGCGACACTGGGACCTTTTCCTCCGCTACATTGATGATTGTATTGGCGCTACCTCGTGCTCCCACGAGGAGGGTTAACAGTTCATCCACTTTACTAACACCTTCCACCCCAACCTCAGATTTACCTGGATCGCCTCAGACTCCTCCCTCCCCTTCCTAGACCTCTCCATTTCTATCTCGGGCGACCGACTCAACACAGACATTTGCTACAAACCGACTGACACCCACATCTACATAGATTACACCTCCTCCCACCCTGCCCACTGTAAAAACGCCATCCCATATTCCCAATTCCTCCGCTTCCGCCGCTTCTGCTCCCAGGAGGACTAATTCCAACACCGAACAAAATTAAAGCAAGATGCCTTAAATCAAAAGAGGGTGCAGGGACCAGTGAGAAGTGACAAATAATGGATAATTTTTGGTCGTTGAGTTAAAAAACTGGACTTCTCTTCCTAACAACATTGTGTGTTTCCTTTCAGCACATAAACTGCAGTGACTTAAGCTCCTTGTCACCTCTTTAAGTGTAACCACGACCGTGCACAGCTGAATAATCAGGCAGTGAAGTCTCAGAGCTACCTACCTCGGCTGCTCGTTTCAAGTATCTTTTGGCATCTGATTACAGTCGGAGAAAAAAAGAGAAACTCACAGCTGTCCTTTAAGCAACTCATTCTGAGGAGCTCCTCATAGCATAGAAATCACGAAGTGGTTATTTAGTTTAATTATTTTTTTGTTTCCTTGTAAATCTTAAATACTGAGTACATTTTAAAATAATCTTCGTCCAGTGCTGGATTTAGAGCAATGGCTTCCCCGATCTATAATGGTCAAAGTCACATCTTACGAAAAGCTTCCTAGTAGGGTCATTGCTTAACTTACTTTTGCAAGTAGGCACCTTTGTATTGCCTCATTATCGCAAAGCCTTTAGACAATATATCCGTAGGTATCGGCACATAAGTAGGCCATTCGGCCCATCAGGTCTGCTGCACCATTCATTCAAAGCTGCGATACTTCTCGACCCTAAATTCCTGACTCCATCCCTTAGCCCATAATACCCTTGTGAATCACAGTGCCACCTATTTTTGTATTCACTCCACTCAATTACTTCCCCTCCACAGCCTCCTGTGGAAACGGATTCCAGAAATTAACCACAGATTCCTGCAGAATATCCTCCTCTCTTTGTTCGAAACTGTCGTCCCTTCTCCCTGAGGTTGTGCCTTGGGGTCCTTGTCTCTCATACCCGTTGAAAATGTTCACCATGTCAGCTTTATTCGGGCATCTCAGTTTTCTGTAACTTACAATGAGATTCTCTGAAATACTTCCAAACCCCGTTGTACACATTCCCAGTTTCTAAAGCCACTTTTCGTATGATAAGTCCTTCATTCCTGAGATCATTCCTGTGTACGCCCTGTGGACCCCTTCAAGATGAGCGAACCATCCTTCGTCACAGACACAACATGATCACAATACTTCAACTGCCGTCAGACTTTGGCTTATACAGCCACAATAGTGTACCACAGCTCTTATATTTGTCATTGCTGACAGAAATAATGCCAGGATATTGGAGGATGGCAAACGTTGTCCCCTTGTTCATGAAGGATAACAGAAACAAGCCTGGCAATTATAGACCAGTGAGCCTTACTTTGGTTCTGGGTGAAATTTGTAAAAAATATTTACAGACAGGGTTTATAATCATTTACAGCCGAATAAATTGAGAAGAGATAGCACGGTTTTGGGAAGGGTACGTCGTGCCTACCAAAGCTTATTGGGTTCTTTGAAATGGTGACCAAACAGGTGACTGATAGTAAAGCTGCTGATGCGATGGATATGGTTTGCAGTAAGGCGTTTGATAAGTTACCCCACGGGAAGATATTGCACAAAATATGGAGAAATGAGATTGAGGATGATTTAGCGTTTTTGGATTAGAAGCTGGGAAGCTGAAAGAACACAGAGGACGTTTGTTCATAGAAAATGTACATCCTGGAGCTAGGTTAGTAGTGATGTCGCACAAGGATCTCTTTTGGGGTCACTGCTGATTGTTATTTTAAGAATGACTTGGTGAGGACGTTGAAGGATGGGTTAGTAATTTTGCAGCTGACACGAAGGTCGATATGTTTGTGGATAGAGTTGAAGGATGTTGCAGATTACACAGGTGCACAGATAAACTGCGGAGTTGGTTTGAAAGTTGGAAAATTGAGTTTCACGCAGAATAAAGTGAAGTAATTCACTTTGGAAGGATTATCAAAAATATAGAGTACTGGCCTATTGGAAAGATTCTCAGCAAAATGGATGACCAGAGAAATCTCGCTTTCCTTGTAGATAGAATCCTGAAAGTTGCCAATCAGTTTGATGGGCTGTTAAGAATGCAGGCAGTGTGTTAGCTTTTATTGGCAGAGGGACTGAGTTTCATAGCCACGAGGTCCTGCTGCAGCTGTACAAACCTCTGGTGTGGCCGCACTTGGAATATTGAGTAAAGTTCTTGTCACCTCATTTTTGGAAGGATGCAGAAGCTTTGGAAAGGATTCAGAGGAGATTTACGTGGATGTCACCTGCTATAGAAAGAAAGGCTTATGAGGTAAGACGTAGGGGCTTGACACTGTTTTCGTTAGAGAGAAGACGGTTGAGAGGTGACTTAATGGAGAAATACAATATAATGAAAGATTTAGATGGGTTGGACATTGAAAGTCTCTTTCCTCAGATGATGATGGCTAGCGAGAAGGGTCATATCTTTAATCGAAGGGTGACAGATATCGGACAGACGTCAGATGTAGCTTCTTTACTCAGAGTTTAATGGAATAGTGTAAAATTGATGGGCTACAGTTCCGTTCCAAATTAGGACGCATCGAGGGCCGAAAGGCCTGTATAACACTGTGATGGTCATTCATCTATACTCTTGTGTAGCCCTCTCAAATTTAATGCAAACGTTTCATTTGCCTTTTGAATTACGAAGTCAACTTGAATATTAAGCTGACTGGAGTATTCACTTGGATCCCAGACTTCTATTCTTCCTAACAACGTGTATGGCCTCACACTATCCCACACTAATTTTTGCACACTCTCCTCGGCTGTTGAAATCCATCTGCAGCCTTCCCGCTTGGTGAAGACTACCTATCGCTCCACCTATCTATGTGCAATCTATGAATTCAGCGGCATTGTTTTCAGTTCCTTCATCCCCATTGCACCAGGATCTGTAAAAGTCTTGTTTATGTGCGCAAATAGGTGCATTTTGTGAGTGAGGAACCAGGATGGGTCTGATCGAGGTTATCGTGACGACATCAGAGGCATGACCCAATTTGTCTTCACTCCATGTTATTAAAACGGCGTTTGATTGAAGAAAGAGGTGATTTTTTTGCTACCTTGACAGTATGTCCTTGACATTCGAAAATGATGGATTGAGAGTAGTCTGAATCTTGCAGTTTATCGTGATATTCAAGCTTAAGTCTTGATTAACTTCTAGATTCGTTCCAGATATTGCGTTTATAAGAACATGAATTGACATCGTTTTAGAGATATGGACCAGCCAAATGAGACAAATTTGGTTTGGGATTACGTTCAGCATGGACTGGTATGACCAAAGTTTCTGTTTCCGTGCTGGATGATTCCATGTAAGAATTGTGAACGATGAAGTCAGAACCTATTCCGTTAGCATTTTCTAAGTGTAGAATTCAGTCAATCAAATGCATGAAGATCATTAAAGGTGTACAATTGTTCGAAATCCCATGATAAACACATTCTAGCATGCAACAAAGGAGAGTTATGGCTTGCAGATTAGGTCATGAAAATACCATAAATTCTGTTACAGAAGGGAATGGTGTGTTCCTTTGGATTCTGGACATTCTGTTTGAAATTTTGAACAATGACGTTTAGTTATTCTTCTGCAGTCTCTTGAAAACTACAGTAACCAAGCAGAAGTTATTACAGCAATGTTGGTACAGAACAGAGGGGTCACATCGTCACCATCTATTCCTGTGTTGTTAAATGAGACTGTTTGCGAATGTTAAAACATTGAGTGGATTGTTACTCAACACTGAGACCATGAGAAACTCGTTGTGAAAGGTAGGATTTTAAGGAGCGAGCATGGAAGCCGAGAGCTAGAACAAACAGAGTCCTTATCTGTGGTTTGTTACCGTGCCGCATGATAGCGAGGCAAGGAATTTGGAGAGATTTCAGCTGAACACATGGCTGCAAGGATGATGCAGGAGGGAGGTTTTCAGGTGGTTGGATAAGTGGGGCTTATTCATTGGAAGTTGGAACCTCTACAAACAGGACAGTCGTCACTTGAACCAGACAGGTACTAATATCCTGGGTGGGAATTTTTCTGGTGTTGTTTCGGGTGTATTTAAACTAGCTCAGCGGGGTGATGGGAAACTGAGGGGTAGTTGCAGTGCAGAGGGGAATGAGAGTAGGGAGGACAGGGACAGGATTTCATGGTCAAAGCAATGTGCACGCAGACAGAAAGCTTGTTTGAAGTGTGTCCAGTTCAAAGCCAGAAGTCTCTGAAATAAGATATGAGATCTTGCTGCATGGATAGGTACCTGGGACCTCGAAGTTGTGGCCATTTCGATGACATGGATAGTGCAGCGTGAGGAATGGATGTTGCAGGTTCCAGGGTTTAGATCTTTCATTAAGAACAGGCGAGGCGGTAAAAAAGGGGGAGATGTGGCCTTGTTCGCCAAAGAAAATACAACAGTGGCTGAAAGAATATTTGACGAGGACTCGCAGAGTTCAAGGGAGGTGGAAGAGAGGATTGGCATAAATATTCTGGGTAGGAAATAATGGAATAGGGTGGTCATTATGGGGGCTTTAACGTCCCCAAAATTGACTGGAAATGTTTTCACTCCAGTACATCGGGTGGATGAGATTTGAGCAATGAGCGCAGGAAGGGCTGACAAGGGGGGAGGCCACACTGGATCTGGTGCTTGGGAATGAACCAGGTCAGGCGTTTGATTTATTTGTAGGTGAGCACTTTGGACAGAGTGACCATAATTCAGTTACGTTTAGTTTAGAGATGGAAAGGGATAGGTACACTCCACAAGTCAAGAGTTATCGATGTCGTAAGGGCAATTCAAATGCGATTAGGCAAGAATTAGGATGCGTAGAATGGGGTAGCAAAATGCAGGGGATGCAGACAATGGAAATGTGGAGCTGGTTTAAGGAACAGTTATTCGTGCCTTTGATATGTATGACCCTGTCAGGCAGGGAGGAAGCGATAAAGTAAGGGAACCGTGTTTTACTACAGAAGTTGCATCTCTTGTTAAGCAGACGAAGGAGGCTTATGTGCTGATGAGACAAGATGGTTCAAATGATGCGTTGAAGAATTATAGGTCAGCCTAGAAGAATTGAAAGAGAGAGTTAAGAATAGTGCAGTGAGGTCATGAGCAGTCTTCAACAAATAGAAAAAAGGAGAACGATAAAACATTCCATAGGTATGTGATGGAAATGAGAGGACGACCAGGGTAGGAATAGGGCCATTGAAGGATGAAAGAGGAAAGTTGGAGATGGAACCTGTGGAGATTGGAGAGGTGCTTAACGAATATTTCTCATTGGTTTTCACTCAGTAAAAGGAGAATACTGTAGAGCAGAAACATAATGTACGATATCTTAGACTAGAAAGAATCGATGTTAGTTATGAACAGGATTATCACTTCTAGAAAGAGTGAAAGTAGACAAATCCTCTGGGCTGAATGGGATCTATCCAAGGATTCTCGGGGAAGCTAGAGAGGAGAAAGCAGATTGCCGAGCCTTTGGCTTTGATATTTAAATCATCATTGTCCAGAAGTTTAGTACCAGAAGACTGGAGAAGTGTAAATATTGTGCCTTTGTTTAAGAAAGTCAGTAGAGTTGACAAAGGTAATTATAAACCAGTGAGCCTTTTTTCTGTTGTAGGAAAAGTTTTGGAAATGATTCTAAAAGATGGGATTTAAAAACATCTGGCGAAGAACAATTTGAGTTCAGATAGTAAACATGATTTTGTCAAGTGTAGGTCGTGTCTCACAAACCTCATTGAGTTTTTTGAGAAGGTGCCCAAGCATGTATATGAACGTAGGGCAGTTAACATGGTATACATGAACTTCAGCAAAGCCTTTGTTAAAGTTCCACATTGTTGGCTCTTGGAGAAAATGCAGAGGCATTGGATTGCGGGTAATTTAGCAGATTGGATTATACACTGGCTTTCTGAAAAAAAAGCAGCGAATGGTGGTTAATGGAAAATATTCAGCCAGGAATCCGGTTACTAGTGATGTGGCACAAGGATCTGTTTTGGGACCACTACTGTGTGTCATTTGAATAAATGACTTAGATGCAGGCATAGGTGGATGGATTAGCAAAATTGAAGATGACAGTAAAGTCGGTGGAGTAGTGGACAATTTGGAAGAATGTTACAGATTGCAGAGAAATTGATATAAATGGCAGGATTTTGCTGAGAGGTGGCAAATGGAGTTCAATGCAGCTAAACGTGAGGTGACAGACTTTGAGAAGAATAACAAGAAAGCAGGGTACTTTGCCAAAGGATGAATTCTTGGTAGTGTGGATGTGCAGAGGGATCTTGGAGTCCATGTACATGGATCCCTGAAAGTTGCCACGTGGGTTGATAGTGCTGTTAAGAAGGCGTACTGTTTGTTAGGTTTCATTTGTAGAGAGACTGAGTTCCTGAGCCGCAATATTTTGTTGCAAGCATTCAAAACGCTAGTGCGGCCCCATATGGAAAATTGTGTACAGTTCTGGTCGCCATATTTCGGGAAGAATGTGGAAGAAGTGGAAAGGGTGCAGAGGCGATTGACGAGGATGTTACCTGGTCTGGAGGGAAGATCTTATGAAGAAAGGCTGAGAGACTTAGATTTGTTTTCATTGCAAAGAAGAAGGCTAAAAGGGAATTTGATAGAGACATACAAGTTGATCAGAGGATGAGATAGGGTAGACAGTGAAAGTGGTTTTCCTAGGATGATGACGTCATTTTGTACGAGGGGGTATAACTACAAATTGAGGGGTGATAGATTGAAGACAAATGGCAGATGCAGGTAAGGGCGTGGAATGCCCTTCCTGTCAATGTAGTTAACTCCCCACATTAGGGACTTTTAAACAATCCTTCGATAAGCATATGAATGATGATGGGATAGTGTAGGGGGACGAACTGAGAATTGTTCACGGGTCGGCGCAACATCGAGAGTTCAAAGGCCTGTTCTGCGCAGTATTGTTCCACAATCACTGCAGTGTGGAAGCAGGCCATTCAGCCTATCCAGTCCGCAACCACCTTCTGAAGACAATCCCACCCAGACCCAAGCCACCCCGCTTTAATCCTACATTTGCCATGGTTAATTCACCATATCAGAACAAAACAGTACACCACGGGAAATTTGTCAAGGCCAATACACCTAAAATGTGCATCATTGGCCTCTGGGAGGAAACCGGAGCACTCGGAGAAACCCACAAAATCACGGGGAGATTTGGCAAACTTTACACAGCCATTCGCACAATGAATAAAACCGAGGTCGCTCGCACTGTGAGTGTGCAAGGGTCGGACAGATGGAATACAGTGCTGGGAAATGGAATGTCATTCATGTTGCTAAGAAGAACAGCAAAATGGACTATCATTTAAATGTAGAAAAATGCAGCATGCTGATGTGCAGTGGAACCTGGGTGTCCATGTCCATAAATCACAAAATAAGTTGGTTTGCAGCTGCAGCAGGCAATGAAAACACAAATGCAATATTACCCTTTATTCTGGGAGGATGGGATTTATTATCAAGTAGATTGTACTGCAGCTGTATATGATGGAGAGATTACACTTGGAATATAGTATGCAGTTTTGGACTCCTTACTTCAGAAAGGATGAACTGGCACTCGAGTAAGAGGCTGTTCACTGGATTAATTTGGAATTGAGAAAGTTGCTTAATGCGGAGAGATTGAGTACACTTTGACTGTACTCACTGGAATTTATAGAAAAAGGAGAGCTGTTACAGATGTATGTAAAATTACGAATGGAATAGACCAGAGCAGAGAGGTCACCTCAAGATGTGTGTGTGTGTGTTTGATGTTTAAGTGTGAGTGTATGTGCATGTGTCTGTGTGAGTGTGTGCGTGTTTATATGAGTGTGTGTGTGGCTGTGTGCGCGCGCATGGGTGTGTCTATGCGTGCGCGTGTGAAAGAGGAAAAGACAGTGTTAATCTCTAAGTGTATGTGTGTGCGTGTCAGAGAGGCAGTGCACAACAGATCATGTGTGTGCCTGTGCGTTCATGCGTGCGAATGTGAGTGTGTGCTTTTGTGTGTGGGACAGAGAAGGACAGAGTCTGCGTGAGTAAGTGTGTGCTTGTGTCTGTGAGTTGTAAAAGAGAAGTAAAAGCTGGCAATAACAGCAGCAAGTGTTCTCAGTAAGACACAATGCAACATGTGTTCCAGCTGCTGAGTAACTGGATCCTTGGAAATGGCAAACGAAACCGCATTCATATCAGGTCAATCAGTCAATTATTCCCCGAAAAAGTACCAAATTCCAGTCCAGTTTGAATTGAGTACATTGACACTCTTAAAAAGCCAATGACGCGATTGATGCTCGGAGGAATAGGACCGGGTAAAAGTTGTATAATTGAGAGGATAAAAGCCCAGCTACCTGCATGAAATAAAGGCCTGAAAAATAGCTCTCTTGACAGTACCTTTCTCTATCAGCAAACTGTGAAGCCGAATCCATAAGAAGAAGAGAAGACACTGGAAGATCAAAATAGAAGAAAAGCAAGCTGCCTGGTTTAGAGAGAAGTTTTGCTTTGCACATCTTAATTGTGAGTGTTGTCAGACTAGCATTATAGAAGAGATTCGTCAGAGAAGGTACTTATGAATAGATGTTACTCAATTATTCTCCGTCATACTTTAAGAAATAAAGTTGTTAATTTTAATTTGCATAGCTCTTGGCCACACGAATTTTTACAGATTACTCCACTGTATAAAACTTTTCTTTGTTGCTGGTTTAAAATCAATCAGGAGTTTTACCCCTTGTTGGAAGACATTTTGGGGCTTGGATCCGTGATTTGAGCTGGCATAGTCAGATGTGAAAGGATTTTGGGCTACGCATAATCCCAACAGATTTAAATGCTTGTAGATTAGTGTGCTTCATCGGATGGGACAATTTGTTAAATTTCGGTGACTTGTGATTGATTAAATTTAACATGAGAGAAACTGCTCTGAAAATTGCTACAGATGTTCTGGGATTTGAAGATAATTCTTAAATCTGCCAAGAAACTTTAAAAGGAAAGAAAAAAGACATATTTTGAGAATTATCCATTCAGTTAGTTTGGGTGGAACCATGGACAAACGTAAATTTGAAATGGAAAAGTGGTTACTCAAAAGCTTAGGTGAAGCAGAGAAACAGAAAATTGCAGTAGAGGTAGAAAATCTTAAATTACAATTGAGGAAATGGTGTTGGAACATAAACAAAATGACAAAGTGACAGGAAGGAGAAAGGGAGAGAGAAGGCAATAGAAAAGAGGGAGTGAGAGGAAAAGAGAGAGAGAGAAGCTTCTTGGCTGAGCACAGACTGAGAGAAAGAAGAAACGGACAGAGAAACAGAGAGAGGAAAGGTCGAGAGAAAGCGAGAAAGACGAAAATTAAAGAAAGAAAAAGTCGTTAGCTGAACAAACAGAGGGATAATTTGAACGTGAGAAGTTGCGACATATTCAGCAAGAATAAGTTAACATGATGGGGATTAAAAGAGAAGGTCGTGATACAAACAATGCCACAATTCGAAGAGAATGATTAGGAACTCTTCTTTATTTCATTTAAAATATTTGGCCAGATAAATGGATTGGTCTGAACATTTCTGGGTGATGTTCGTTCAGACTAAACTGGTTGGCAGAGCGAGTGAGGCATTTGGCGCATTGTCAGATGAGGTGTCATGTGATTATGAAGCGATTAAACAGGTCTTTTGCGGCGTATTTAATTTGGTACCAGACATATGTAGACAGTGGTTCAGAAACACAAAGGAAGAAACAAGTGAGGCTTATTTTGAGTTCGAAAGAATTAATCATATTATTTTGACAAAAGGGTTCATCCTTTGAAAACAGGTAAGACATTAGAGTCTCTGAGAGTGTATTCTGCTGGGCGAAATAAAATATCACTTTCAGAGAGCTTAAGAATTCACGTGGAGGAACAGAAAGGTCATGAAGTGAGAATCGCAGCAGAATTAACAGATGAGTACAGATTGGTGCGTAAGACAAGCTGCCGGCCAGAATTTCATCCTGTTTGGAGAGGGGCAGTTCTTACACTACGAATCCAAGTGTCGAGCGCACTGATGAGAATTTACCACAGAACGAATAATCCCATTGGAGAGGCAGCGTCAGGCCTCAGGTGTTTTCACCTTTTGGAAGTAGGGCACATAAAAGTACTTTGCCCGTAGTTGCAGATGGGCACTGAGAAAAGGTCTTTTTCATTGTCAGAAGGTTGGACACGTTAAAAGGTCGCTGTTGGAAAAGGTGTGCGAAAGGAAGCTTCGCCAATGCCATTAGTGAATGTCGCAAAAGAGATCCCACAAAGATCCGAGCATCTGCAGTAGAGTGCACAGCCTAGGCAGGGGCTGGTTTGATATTAGTACCTGACCTCTACAAAGAATTAGCCACTATACACAAAATTTATTCAAGCATAACAGGGGGAAAAGGACAAGATGTTATAATTTTGAGAGGTAGAAGATCTTACCAGTCGCTGATAGCAAGGGATGAGCGAATATACACTTTTTCAGATCTGTTACCCGAGAGTATGATAATTTATGATATAGATGGAAAGAAATTCAGCGTTCCACTGTGTAAGATCAAGTTAGAGTGCCAGCTGAAGACTGGGAAGATACAGTGAGAGTGATTGAAAGAGTGTCAGTTCCAGGAATTCGGTGTGTTCTTTGGAATGATTTGTCAGGATCCAAGATGGGTTGACACCGCTTGTTGTGGAGAATCCCAATGGAGACTAACAAATACTGAGGAAATAAATCAGAAATATCCTGGCATGTTCTCAGACAGTGTGATAACCAGATCGCACTATCATAAGTCACAGCATGAAGCAAAAAGTAAAAAGAAATATAAAGGAGTTGATGTTCCGATAGCAGACATTCTGTTTGAAGCAATAATGCAAAGAAAAACGTAACAGGCAGAAGGTCAGGCAGACGTGATTAGTCCTGAAAGGCTAAGGGACTTGCAACAGCAATACGTGATGATAAAACATATTAATGTGGATGCGGACTCTGAGAAGGAAGCAGAGCTTGGTCTGGAAGACTTTCCTTTCTGAAAGGTAGAATCCGAAGACGGAAATGGAGACCACAGCAGGTTAGTGCAGAGGAAAAATGTGCCGAAGTGCACCAGAATATGTTGCTACTTGGATGCAGACAGAAGGTGCTACGATTAACACATGAACTACCTGTAGGAGGTCACCTCGTGTTACGAAAGACACAGGCAAAGGTACTAAAATCATTTTTATTGGCCTGGACTGAACAAGGATGTGTTTTCTTTTTGCTTTAAGGTTAACATATACCGAATATTTGGAAAGCCACAGGCGCTAACAAAACCAGCACCTTTGTTTCCAGTTTCTGCATTTGAATTATCTTCATGCAGGTTATAAGTGACTGTGCTGGTCCCCTCCCGATAACTGAAAGTGGGAACCAATACTTGTTAACTGAAATGTATGTGTCTTCCAGGTTTTCGGAGGGAATTCAATGACGGAGTACCAAAGCAAAAAAAAAGGTGGTAGCGGAATTCGTCGCTTCCTTCATGAAGTGTGGGCTGCTCAGAGTGATTCAGTGGGATCAGTCATCAAAGTTTGCTGCTAGGCTGTTTAAGGAAGTTATGGCTAGTCGAGTTATACAACACTTTAATTCCAGTGCGTGTTATCCTGCATCCGAGGCAGCTTTAGAAGGGTGACATTAGACTTTGAAGACCTCTTTGAGACCATACTGCTAGGATTACCTGAATGGTTGCGTCATAGGTATCCTATCTGTATTCTTTGCCATGAGAGATGCCCCGAACGAATCTACTTAGTTTACTCCATTTGAGAGGTTATTCGGTCATAAAGTGAGTTTCCCTTTGAAAATAAGATTAAAAAAGGTTGGCAGAACCACAGTCAGAGATCTCACACTTACATATCAGAGGTGAGGGAGAGATTATATCGAATAAGTAGGTTATGTGAACATCACCTAATGAGGGCACAGTGTAGAATGAAGCACGTGGCAGATAAATGCTCTGAGACTCAAATGCTTTGCCGAGAGGTAATGTGTTCACACCATTACCAATAATAGGAGATCACTTCAAAGCTAGGTTTCCTAGTCCCTAACGAGTTCAGAAAAAGTTGAGTAAAGTGAACGATTTGGAAAGAGGTTAGATAGAAAAAAAATCGACTATGTCACATCAACATGCTGTAACCGTATTATACTCAGAGAGAAAGAACTGGAGAACAGGCATTAGTTACTGCCCGAAAAAGTGAGGAATGAAATCCAGATGATATGGACTTTGAGATGCTTCAAAACAGATTTTAAAATGAAAAATTCCTTGAGTAGTGGGATAGGTTAATCAGCTATCTGTCTCAGAAGCATAGAACGGAGTGGAGGGATTTGTTAGCACACTACAAGGACAAACGTAAGAATCAGATGGGGAGCAATAATGCTTTGTACATGAAGTAGATGTAGGAAATACTGCTCAAATAACGCAACATCGCTATTGGCTTTATTCTTTCAAAACCAGAAAGGTCCAGAAGGAGACGGTGGCCATGTTCTACAAGTATATCATTGAATACCATTACCTCTCTGTGTCTCATTCCCTCTCAAATCCCGCACACTCTGTGTACCCTCGCTCTCTATCTCACTGGAACCCCTCTCTTTCTCTGTCCTGACGCACTACATCCTCTTCCCCCTCTCTGTCTCTGCATCCGTCCCAATCACTCGGTATCTTTCTCACAGTCTCTCTCTACGCCCCTCCCATGCTCCCTCACGATCAACTACATCCTCACACATTCTCTCTGCTTATCTCTTCTATCTGTCCCTCTCTGCAACCCTCCCACTCCTAGATTATACAACATCGAACATAGTGCAGTGCAGACCCTTCGGCCCTCGATGTTACGCCGATCTATGAAAATAATCTGATGCCCATCTAACCTACATCATTCCATTATTATTCACATGCTTGTCCAATGCCAATTAAAAACCTTTAGTTTCTGCGAGTCTATTAGTACTGCAGGCAGGCCGTTCCTCGACGCTACTGTACTCAGAATGAAGAAACTAAACCTAATATTTGTCCTAAATCTATCAGCCCTCAACTTAAATTTAAGTGCCCTCATATTGGTGTTCACCATTCGATGAAATACGCTTTCACTTTCTGCTCTATCTAACTCTCGGATTATCTTATACATCTCGATCAAGTCATCTCTCAAATTCTCCAACAAATAACAACTTCACTTCCCTCAGTCTTTCCTCATAAGACATTCTCTCCACACCAGGTTACATCCTAATTAATGTCCTCTGAATCTTTCCTTCCGAAAACTCGGTGACCAAAACGGCACGCAATTCTCCGGGTGCACCTTACCAGTGTCCTGTACAGCTGAATCATGACCTCGTGACTCCGAAATTCAAACCCCCTCCCAATAAACGCCTTTATACCATATGCCTTAGTAAGAACCCTACCAACCTAGTTGGTAATGCTCAGGGTGTTATGCACGAGGAAACCGAGATATCTCGGTTCATCTATAATGTACGAATTTTACCACGAGCCGAGTACTCTGCATTCCTGTTATTTCTTCTGAAGGAACTCACTTACACCATTCCACATTATCTCCATTTGACAATTCAGAGCCCAGCTCCTCATCTTATCGATGTACCTCTGTAACACATAACATATTTCAGCACTATCCACAAGTCTGCCAACCTTCGTGCCTTCTGCAAATTTACTATCCCATCCTTCTTGGCTCACATCCACATCGCTTGTAAAATTGCCAAACAGCAATGGACCCACAACAGATCCTTATGACACAACACTGGTAACAGAGCTTCAGGATGAACATTTCTCATGAACCACCATACATTGCTTTCTTTCAGCTAACCAACACTGATCCAAACCGCGAAATCACCGTCAATTCCAAAATTCCAGATTGTGCGCAATAGCCTCTCATATGGTACTTTATCAAACGCCTCTCTGTAGATCGTTTCTGGCTAAGCTATAACTCTCAAGCCCTCTTAACGTAGCCTTCACTACACAATCTCCCACAAGCTTTCTTCCTCTTGAGAAGAGCTTCAAAGTCTTTGGTAAACAATGGCTCCGTCTATCAATAACCACTTCGCTGCCGAATAATTATTTGCTTATCAAGGACCTATTCGTTGTTCGTTGAATAAGCTTCACATTCGACGTGTGTCCATCTCTTGCAGTTTCCTTCCCCATCCTTCGCTTCCTTCATCTTTCGCAATCGCGTCATAATTGCCGTTCCCACTGTTCCAACTCTTTCCCTGTGGTGTTCACATATCCTTACCCATTGCCATTGGAAACATAATCGAATTGTGATCACGAACGCCAAAGTGTTCCACTACCAGTAAATTTAACATCTGGTGATGTTCATTACCAAACACAATATGGCATCGCATCTTGTTGTCTTGTCGACATATTGTGTCAGAAAACCATCCTGCACACATTGTATAAAAAGTGATCCATCTAAACTACTTGGAACTCTTGTATTCCCAACCTTTATTGGGAAAGTTACAGTTTCCCATAACAATTACACTGTTAATCTCGCTCCTATCCTTTCATCTAAATCCATGGAACAATTCGGAGGTCTGCAGAAAGCATGCAAATAAAAGGATGTGACCTGTTTCAAACCACAGCCCAACTACGTAAGTGCTTGAGTTCTCGAACGTTCTCTGTGCTGCTGAAATATTACCCTCGATTATCAAAGTCATGCCGTCCACCTCTTTTGACATCATCTCTGTTCGTGCTAAAGTACCTAAATCCTGAAATCTGCAGCAACCATTCCTGTTCCTTCCCAGACATGTCTCTGAATTGTCAACAACATCGAAATCCCAGGTAGCAACAAATGCTGCAATTCTAACCACCTTAATTCGGATGTTCCTGGCATTGAAATGAACAAACTTCAATCCAACATCCTGTTTGCTGGTGCCTTATTGCGACCATATAAATTTATCCCTGATCTCACTACCCTAAACGTCCTGCACACTGAACTATAATTCAGGTTCCCAAACGACTGCTGAACGAGTTTAAACACCCCCGCCCCCTGAAAATCATTCACATATCTCTCCCCAGGATACTGGTATCCCTCTGGTTCTGCTGAAGACCATACTGCTGTAGAGATCGCACGTTCCCTTTAAAGAGCTCCAATTATCCAAGAAACCAAAACCCTCACTCCTGCACCATCCCTGCAACCACGTGTTCAACTACTCTCCCTCTCTGTTCATCGCGTCACTTGCATATGACACGGGCAACAAACCAGAAGTAACAACTCTGTTCTTGCTCTCATTTTCCATGCTAGGTCTCTGAATTCTGACATCGGTCTCCATTCTCTTCCTCCCGACGTCGTTCGTGCCTTTGTGGATAACGAGTTGTGGCTGCTCCCCCTCTCCATCAACGATCCAGAAAACACAATTAGAGGCATCACTCATTCTGGCACCTGGGAGGCAACACAGTAATCGCGAGTACCTATTTCGCCCAAAAAGACCTCCTATCTGCACCACTAACAATGAATAAATCTCTGCTCCTCTTCCCATTCCCCTTTGAGCAACAGGGGCAGAATTTGCGACAGAAACCATTTCTTACGCCAGTTAAGTCGTCTCCATCCCACCCACAACAGTATCCAATATGGTATTCTAGTTTAGCACAACGACCAGAGAGATATCTGCACTGCCCACTGGTTCCATTTCCTACTCCAGATGTCACCCATCTAACTTATTCACGTGACTGTGGAGTAACTTCCTCTCTGTAACTCCTCTTCATAACCCCTCCGCCTCTCGAGTGAGCTGAAGTTCATCGTGCTCCAGCTCCAGTTCCCTAACACTGTAATGGAGGATCTAGACATGGTTGCAGTGCCCACAAATGAAATCAGCGGGGACACGAGAGATGACACTTACCACCCACATACTGCAGGAGTAACATTCAACTGCCTAAACTCCCTTCCCACGATTCCAAGTTCCCCAATAAACAGCTGAAAAACTCAAACAGAAAAAGAAAATACTTGTAAACTTACCAACCTACACAACGAACTCCTCTTTGGTTAGAGAAGGATTGGTGAGAGACATTACCCAAGTCGTGTTTTCGATAAAGCGACTGCCAAAATATGTGACCTGATGATGTCTTCGACAGCCTCCTGCTCGACCCTCCCGCACCGTCCTGCAGCTGGAGCAACAATGGCGGGCCCCGACACTTGAGGTGAGTTTAAAAATATTTTGCTGACCTTTCGCCAACGTCCCGCTCGACGTTCTCTTGATTCTGGATTTATGGTGATGGAAGAGCACAGCAGTTCAGCCGGCATCTGAGGAGCAGTAAAAATCGACGTTTCGGGCGAAAGCCCTTCATCAGGAATACAGGCAGAGAGCCTGAAGGGTGGAGAGATAAACCAGAGGAGGGTGGGTGTTGGGAGAAAGTAGCATAGAGTACCATAGGTGAATGGGGGAGTGGATGAAGGTGATAGGTCGGTGGGGAGGATGGAGTGGATAGGTGGAAAAGAAGATAGGCAGGTAGGACAAGTCATGGGGACAGTGCTGAGCTGGACGTTTGGAACTAGGGTGAGGTAGGGTAAGGGGAAATGAGAGAACTGTTGAAGTCCACATTGATGCCCTGGGGTTGAAGTGTTCCGAGGTAGAAGATGAGCCATTCTTCCTCCAGGCGTCTGGTGGTGAGTGAGCGGCGGTGAAGTAGGCCCAGGACCTCCATGTCCTCGGCAGAGTGGGAGGGTGATTTGAAATGTTGGGCCACAGTGCTGTGTGGTTAATTGGTGCATGTGTCCCGGAGATGTTCCCTAAAGCGCTCTGCTAGGAGGCGTCCAGATTGCCCGATATAGAGGAGACCGCATCGGGAGCAACGGATACTATAAATGATATTGGTGGATATGCTGGTAACAATTTGATGGATGTGGAAGGGTCCTTTAGGGCCTTGGATGGAGGTGAGGGAGGAGGTGTGTGCGCAGGTTTTGCAAATTCTGCGGTGGCAGAGGGTGGTGCCACGACGGGAGGGTGGTTTGTAGCGGGGAGTGGACCTGAACGGGTAGGCATGGAGGGAACAGTCTTTGCGGAAGGTGGAAAGGGTTGGGGAGGGAAATATATCCCTGGCGGTGGGGTCTGTTTGGAGATGGCGGAAATGTCGGTGGATGATTTGGTTTCTGCGAAGGTTGGTAGGGTGGAAGGCGAGCACCAGGGGCATTCTGTCTTTGTTACGGTTGGAGGGTTGGGCTCTGAGGGCGGAGTTGCAGGATGTGGACGAGATGCATTGGAGGGCATCTTTGTTCTCTTGATTTGTTCTCTCCACCATTCCCACTATCTCTCTCTATCCTCCTACATTTCACTTTCCCTGATTATCTCCCTTCTGCCCTCTCCATCTGCGACACGGTCTAGCTCGTCCTTTCCTCCCCCTCTGAATCCATAACGGCGAAAGGTGTGAAGAGTCTGAGGATGGCGGCAAGTGCGTGTGGTGGGTGGACAGAGGAGATTTGGAAGAGATAGAAAGGAGAGCGACACAGATCGAGAGATAGTCAGATGCGGTTGAGTGAAGATTGGGTGAACTGGTAGAGAGATGAATTCGGCCAAAGGCCTGGTCGGAGTGGGGAACCTAGAGGTGAAAACAAGGACACGGTGACTTAAATGCACCAGCCAAGCCACTGCCACGACCATTCATCAAATATTAAATGGAACATATGCGGCCTGAAGGCCGATCCTTTTATTCCTGGTGAAAAACACATTCGTGTGACCGAATGTATAGGAATGCATGCATGTTATGATGTTGATGAAACAGTGCCTCAAAGCTAGAAAGGCTGGAGGGGCAGCTGTTACCACGCTGTATAGTTCCTCACCTCCGATTAGATAATGAAAGCAAAACCTGAGAATGGAGGGGGGACTAAGACGTAATCTTCACTCAACCGCATCTGACTATCTCTCGATCTCCACCCCTGGCTGTCTCTTGCCTGCTCGTCCTTTCACTTGCACTCTTCCTCATTTACTCTTCACATATATTTCTCCCCATTTCTCTTCCTCACGCGGTCTCTGTACACTCTCTCTTTCTCTCCCCTCTGCATGTCACTCTCTCTCATCCAACACAACCTTCGCCTTACCTCTCTCATCCACACCCCAGATTCTCTGCCTTCACTGTCTTCTCTGTCCGTCCCTTTCTCTCTCACTCTCCTGCTGTGTCCCCCTCCTTTCTATCTCTTCCAATCTCCTCTGTCCACCCACCACACGCACTTGCCGCCATCCTCAGACTCTTCACACCTTTCGCCGTTATGGATTCAGAGGGGGAGGAAAGGACGAGCTAGACCGTGTCGCAGATGGAGAGGGCAGAAGGGAGATATTCAGGGAAAGTGAAATGTAGGAGGATAGAGAGAGATAGTGGGAATGGTGGAGAGAACAAATCAAGAGAACAAAGATGCCCTCCAATGCATCTCGTCCACATCCTGCAACTCCGCCCTCAGAGCCCAACCCTCCAACCGTAACAAAGACAGAACGCCCCTGGTGCTCACCTTCCACCCTACCAACCTTCGCAGAAACCAAATCATCCACCGACATTTCCGACATCTCCAAACAGACCCCACCGCCAGGGATATATTTCCCTCCCCAACCCTTTCCACCTTCCGCAAAGACTGTTCCCTCCATGCCTACCTTTCAGGTCCACTCCCCGCTACAAACCACCCTCCCGTCGTGGCACCACCCTCTGCCACCGCAGGATTTGCAAAACCTGCGCACACACCTCCTCCCTCACCTCCATCCAAGGCCCTAAAGGACCCTTCCACATCCATCAAATTGTTACCAGCACATCCACCAATATCATTTATAGTATCCGTTGCTCCCGATGCGGTCTCCTCTATATCGGGCAATCTGGACGCCTCCTAGCAGAGCGCTTTAGGGAACATCTCCGGGACACATGCACCAATTAACCACACAGCACTGTGGCCCAACATTTCAAATCACCCTCCCACTCTGCCGAGGTCATGGAGGTCCTGGGCCTACTTCACCGCCGCTCACTCACCACCAGACGCCTGGAGGAAGAATGGCTCATCTTCTACCTCGGAACACTTCAACCCCAGGGCATCAATGTGGACTTCAACAGTTCTCTCATTTCCCCTTACCCCACCTCACCCTAATTCCAAACTTCCAGCTCAGCACTGTCCCCATGACTTGTCCGACCTGCCGATCTTCTTTTCCACCTATCCACTCCATCCTCACCACCGACCTATCACCTTCATCCACTCCCCCATTCACCTATGGTACTCTATGCTACTTTCTCCCAACACCCACCCTCCTCTGGTTTATCTCTCCACCTTTCAGGCTCTCTGCCTGTATTCCTGATGAAGGGCTTTCGCCCGAAACGTCGATTTTTACTGCTCCTCAGATGCCGGATGAACTGCTGTGCTCTTCCAGCACCATAAATCCAGAATCAAGAGAACGTCGAGCAGGACGTTGGGGAAGGTCAGCAAAATATTTTTAAACTCACCTCAAGTGTCGGGGCCCGCCATTGTTGCTCCAGCTGCAGGACGGTGCGGGAGGGTCGAGCAGGAGGCTGTCGAAGACATCATCAGGTCACATATTTTGGCAGTCGCTTTATCGAAAACACGACTTGGGTAATGTCTCTCACCAATCCTTCTCTAACCAAAGAGGAGTTCGTTGTGTAGGTTGGTAAGTTAACAAGTATTTTCTTTTTTTGTTTGAGTGTTTCAGCTGTTTATTGGGGAACTTGGAATCGTGGGAAGGGAGTTTAGGCAGTTGAATGTTACTCCTGCAGTATGTGGGTGGTAAGTGTCATCTCTCGTGTCCCTGCTGACTTCAGTTGTGGGCACTGCACCCATGTCTGGATCCTCCATTACAGTGTTAGGGACCTGGAGCTGGAGCACGATGAAGTTCAGATCACTCGAGAGGCGGAGGGGTTATGAAGAGGATTTACAGAGAGGAAGTTACTCCACAGTCCCGTGAATAAGTTAGATGGGTTACCATCTGGAGTAGGAAATGGAACCAGTGGGCAGTGCAGATATCTCTCTGGTCGTTGTGCTCAACTACAATACTATATTGGATACTGTTGTGGGTGGGATGGAGACGACTTAACTGGCGTAAGAAATGGTTTCTGTCGCAGATTCTGTCGCAGTATTCACATTGGAATAGGGCAATGCTCGTGAGAATTCGGAGATACATTCACTAAGATTAAATGGGATTCAAGTTGGCAAAAATTATTTTCTGGAATTTTGGAAGATCAGAAACTAGAAAAGATCCCTGGGCAGGAATGGACTTATCTTAGGATTTTATAGGAAGCCAAGGAATACATTGCACAGCCACTGAGTTTGATTTTAATGTCATCATTGTTGAAAGGTTAATTCCAGAAGACTGGAACACAGCAAATATTGTTCCTTTGTTTAAGAATGGGAGTAGGACAACTCTGGTAATTATTGGCGGGAGAGCCTTACTTCAGTTGCGTGTAAGGTGTTTGAAGGGCACATAAGTGATAGGACTTGTAATCATCTGGAAAGGAATAATTTTATGAAGGAAAATTAATTGGGATTTGTGAAGGGTAGGAGGTGCTTCACTATGCTTATTGATTTCTTCGAGAAGGTGACAAAACAGATGAGTAAAGGTAAAGTGATTCCTGTGGTCTGTACGGCCTCCAGTGAGGCGTTTCATAAAGTACCACATGAGAGGCTATTGTGCACAATCTGGAATTTTGGAATTGAAGGTGATTTAGCGGTTTGGATCAGTGTTGGTTAGCTGAAAGAAAGCAATGTCTGGTGGTTAATGGGAAATGTTCATCCTGGAGTTCTGTACCAGTGTTGTGTCACAAGGATCTGTTGCGGATCCGTTGCTGT
Organism: Chiloscyllium punctatum; assembly: GCF_047496795.1. Taxonomy (NCBI): domain Eukaryota; kingdom Metazoa; phylum Chordata; class Chondrichthyes; order Orectolobiformes; family Hemiscylliidae; genus Chiloscyllium; species Chiloscyllium punctatum. The sequence goes on from NC_092781.1 coordinate 2,302,541, forward strand.
ACAGCAATTTTATAAATGATCTGGATGTGGGCCAAGAAGGATGGGTTACTAAGTTTGCCGAAGGCACTTTAGTCGGCAGATTTGTGAATAGTGCTGACATATGTTATGTGTTACAGAGGCATATCGATAAGATGAGGAGCTGGGCTCTGAATGAGCAAATGGAGATAATGCGGAAAGGTGTAAGGGAGTTCCTTCAGAAGAAATAATAGGAATGCAGAGTACTCGGCTCGTGGTAAAATTCGTGACAATGTAGATGAACGGAGATATCTCCGTTTCCTGGTGCATAACACCCTGAACATTACCAGCTAGGTTGGCAGGGTTGTTACGAAGGCATATGGTGTGAAGGTGTTTATTGGGAGGGGGTTTGAATTTCGGAGCCACGAGGTCATGATTCAGCTGTACAGGACACTGGTAAGGCGGCATCCAGAGAATTGCGTGCCGTTTTGGTCACCGTTTTAGGAAGGATGTGGAAGCTTTGTAAAAGATTCAGAGGAGATTAATTGGGAAGTAACCTGGTGTGGAGAGTAGGTCTTATGAGGAAAGACTGTGGGAAATGAGGTTGTTATTTGTTGGAGAATTTGAGAGGTGACTTGATCGAGATTTATAAAATAATCCGAGAATTAGATAGGGCAGAAAGTGAGAGCGTATTTCACCGGATGGTGAAGACCAATATGAGGGGACTTAAATTTAAATTGAGGGGTGATAGATTTGGACAAATATTAGGTTTAGTTTCTTCAATCGGGGTACAGTAGCGAAGAGCAACGGCCTGCCTGCAGAAGTAGTTGACTCGCAGAAATTAAGGGTTTTTAATTGGCATTGGACAATCATGTGAAGAATAATGGAATGATGTAGGTTAGATGGGCATCAGATTAGTTTCATAGATCGGTGTAACATCGAGGGCCGAAGGGTCAGCACTGCGCTGTAATGTTCTGTGATCGATGTTGTATATTCTAGGAGTGGGAGGGTTACAGAGAGTGACAGATAGAAGAGATAAGCAGAGAGATAGTGTGAGGATGTGGTTGATAGAGAGAGAGATTGCGAGGGGTATAGATGGAGACTGTGAGAGAAATACCGAGAGAGAGTGTGACGGATGCAGAGACAGAGAGGGGGAAGAGGATGTCGAGCGTGACGGATAGAGGAAGAAAGTGAGATAGAGAGCAAGGGCACGGAGAGTGTGTGGGATTTGAGAGGGAATGAGACACAGAGAGGGACTAGGTGTAGCGGGGATACGGTAACAGAGCGAGTGAGAGGAATGGCGATAGTAAAAGCGAGACTGGGGGGAACACAGAGAGAGACTGGGAAAGATGTTGGAGAGAAAGAAAGAGATTAGCAGGCAGGTAGACAGCGAAAGAGTGGGAGTGAGTTGGAGGTAGAGTGTGATATAAAGTTGGATGGAGTTAGTGAGTGACAGCGTCAGAAGGGGACGAAAGACAGGCACAGAGTGTGTGGCATCGAGAGAGAGAAAGAGAAATGGAAAGCTCGTCGAGGACAATGGAGAGTAGGAGGGGGTAGAGTGAGGGGAAGGGATTGAGAGGGGGTAGTAAGAGATTAAATAGGAGGGGTTAGAGGGAGAGAGACAGAGCGAGTCAGGTATCGAGCGAGAGAGTGAGAGGGAACTCAGTGAGACCATGAGGCTAAAATATAGAGAGAATGAGAGGAGTGCGGAGGTAATGGTGATTGAGCGAGTGGGAGAAAGGCAGAGAGGGAGTGGGACAGTCGGACAGAGAGTGAGAGATTGGGAGCAGGGTGGAGACAGGGAAAGAGAGAGATAGTGGATGGGGGAATAGAGAAAGTAAGTCTGTGTGTGAGGTGAAGAGACCGAGTGTGAGGAGCGTATAGAAATAGTAAGAAAAGGAGTGGGGGAGTGGTCGAGAGAGAGGGAGGGGGAGAGAAAGAGTGCTGGAGTTGAGAGGAGGAGCGGCAAGCATTGGGAGAAATGGAATGATGGAGGGACAGGGAGGGAATCACAGAGGGTGGAGGTGTTGAGAGTGGTTTGTTGGAGGGTAGAGAGGGAGCAGTTACGATGATTGAGAAGGAGAGGTCTGTGGACTGATGGAGGAAGAGGGAGAGGCCTAGGTGTATCGACAGAGTGTTGGAGTGGGCTAGAGAGAGAGAGATTGACAGAGAATTGGGAATGCGAGAGAACTCGTGGGGTTGGGGTGGTCGAGAGACAAAGGCAGAGAGAGAGTGGGGGAGTATGGACAGAGAATGGGAGAGAGTTAGGGAGGCAGAGAATGTTGTTTAGAGTTAGACTGGGTGGGTGGTAAAGAGAAAGACTGAGACGGGAGTTTCTAGAGAAATCGAGAGGTGAATAAAGAGATAGGTGGAGGGTGGTTGCGAGAACAGTAGGAGAGGAGACAGAGAGTTAGAGAGAGGATGGTCGAGACAGAGAGCATGGAAGGGTTACAGAGAGAAAGGGAGAGCGAGGGGACCGCGAGAGAGGTATTGTGGGGAGGGGAATAGAGTGGAAGAAAGGGAGGGTGTAAAGAGATCGTGTGAGGAAGGTGTAGACAGAGATTGGGAGGGGTGCAGAAACAGAGAGTGGGAGGAGGAGAGAGAGAGAAACGGGAAGAGAGAGAGACAGAGGGAAAGGGCTCGCGAGAGATTGAGAGTGAGCAGTACAGACATAGAGTGTGAGTTTGGAGAAACAGAGTCACAGAGAGAGAGGGTTGGAGAGAGAGAAACCAATGGTTACAGACAGACAACGAGAGAGTGGGATGGGGAGCGAGAGAGAGAAAGAGTGGGGGAATGCAGAGGGAGACACTGGTTGATGTGTTGGAGACATAGAGAAACAGAGTGGGAGGCAGATAGAGGCAGAGATTAGCAGAGATCTGAAGAGGGAGAGAAAGAGCGACAGGGGTTTAGAGAGAGAGTGGGAGCGGTGAGAGAGGCCGACAGGGAGAGGGAGGGGAGTGGAGAGAGAGGTTGAGTGTTCGTGCAGGGAGCAAAATACTGGAAGTGGGTTGAGAGAGACAAACAGAGAGACAGAGGGTGTCGGGAGAAAGAGATTGGGATGTGATAGACGGAGAGAGCGGGAGTGGGCATGAAAAAGAGAGGGAGAAAGTGGTGGAAGAGTGGAGAGAGAGAATAGGAAAGGACAGAATCAGAGATAGATGGTTATTGAGAGAAAAAAAGTTGATTGGGAAACGACAGTCAGAGTGGGAATGGTTAGATAGCCAGAGAGGGCACAGAGTGAGAGAGTGTGAGGAGGGTGTAGACAGAGAGAGAGGGAGAACGGCAGAGAGATGGAAGCTGGAGAGAGAGAGAGTAGGCAGACGGTCGAGATGTAGAGAAAGAGAATGGGAGGTGATAGAGTAGGAGAGAGTGAGAGCGGCATGGGGAGAGAGAGAGATTTGGGTGGAGGGAGAGAGTGGGATTGAGCTTGGAAGCGTGAAAGTGCGAGGGAGTTGGAGAGAGTGACGCAGTGGGAAAGGATTAGGGAGAGTATGGGAGAGGTGTCGAGAGAGTGGGAGTATGAAGAACGATAGTGCAATAGATTGGGGTAGTCGTGAAAGAGAGAATATATAATGTGTATTGACAGAGAGGGGAGCAACAGAAAGTGTCGGAGGGGATAGAAGACGGGAGTGTTTGGAGAGGGAGAGGATGTGAGGGGAGGTAATAAGACACAGAGAGTGAGAGGGAGGGGTTAGAGAGAGATAGAAAGGGAAAGGAATAGAGAAAGAGTGGGAGGAGGGACAAAGACACAGTGAGGGAGGGGTTGAGAGAGAGTGGAAGGGTTTCAGAATAAGGCAGAGAGGAGATGGGGATAGGATACAGAGAATTGATGGGGAAATAGATAGAGAGACTTATAGGAGGGTAGAAAGAGTGTTTGAGGATTTATAGAGAGAGTGGGAGGAGGTAGAGAGGGCGTGGGGGTGAGCATGAGGGAGTGTGGGAGGGTGTTGGAGAGAGAAAATGGGACGGGGTAGAGAGGGAATGAGGGCCGGGGAAAAGAACGAGTGTGATGGAGGCAGAGAGTGAGTGTGGAGTGGCAGAAGTGAGAGAGAGAGAGAGAGAGAGAGAGAGAGAGAGAGAGAGAGAGAGAGAGAGAGAGAGAGAGAGCTTAAAATAGAGAGGGTGGGTATGGGTTGGAGAAGGTGAGGGGAGCTGGAGAGAGTGTGGCTGGTGTATAACAAGAATGTGAGAGAAAGCTGGAGAGAGAGTGCAGGGGGAGATGGAGAGAGAGTGTGAGGGGATTGGAGAGAGGGAGTCGGAGGCAGGAGATCGAAAGATAGTGTGGGACGATATGGAGAAAGAGAAGAAGGGGAGAGAAAGAGAGAGAAAGAGAAAGAGGGTGAGTGTGGAATGGTGTTAAAGCGAGAGTGTGAGGGAGCTTGAAAGAGAGAGAGAGAGGGAGGCGATAGGCAGAAAAAGTGTGAGGTCGCAACCGAGGGGGAGCAAGTGAGCTCGAGATAGGGGGAGAGAGAGAAAGTCGATCGGTTTTATACAGAGTTGAGTGAGAGGAGGAGGTTCGAGAGAGATAGAGAGGAAGTGGGATAGAGGGAGAGGGATGGGAACAGACGACCACACAGACAGGGAGGAGGTCGAGAGAAATGGAGTGAAATGGGGTGCTGAGAGCAAGTGTGGGATGGAGGAAGAGAGAGTGGTAGGGGAAGTGAGGCAGAGCGAGAAAGAGGGAGTGTAGACGGGAGGGAGAGACACAGAGAGGGATGGGGTCGACAGAGTGGGAAGGTGCATAGGGAGAGCGTGGAAGGGGTCGAGAGAGAGAGTGTACGGGGTAGAGAAAGAGTCAAACAGAGGGAGTGAGGGATGTGGTCAGACAGCGTCAGACAAAGTGAGAAGGAGAATTGGAGAGAGAGGAAGTCAGACAGAGAAGCCGATAGAGGAAGAGGGAGCAGGACACAGTTAGACAGATGGAAGCGGGTACAGAGAGAAACGAAGAGAGTTAGTCAGAGTGAGGGAGAGAGTCAGACAGAGGGAGAGGGAGACGGAGTCATACAGAGAGACAGGGTGAAGTATTGACACAGACAGATTGAGATGGGGTGACAGCGTGTCAGAGACAGGGAGGGGAGAAAGTGATTCAGGCGGGAGGGAGAGAGAAAGAGTCAGACAGGGAGAGAGGGTGAGAGAGGGAGTCGAGGAGCGGGGAAAGAGAGTGAGAGTCAGAATGAGAATGAGGGATAGGGAGAGTCGGAGGGAAAGAGAGTCAGACAGAGGGGAAAATGGAGATACAGAGACAGGCATAGGGGAGGAACAATGGGAGTCAGACATTGGGTGAAGCAGAGGGAAAGGGAGAGTAAGGGATAGGGAGAGAAACGGTCTCACATATGAGGATGCAGCGAGAAGGTCAGACGGGGAGAGGGAGAGGCAGAAAGAGTCAGACAGAGCGATGGAGAGAGGGGAAAGCCAGATAGAGAGAGAAAATCTGGCTGAGGGAGGGCGTGAGACAGTTTCAGACAGAGGGAGACGGCGATGGAGAGTCAAACAGAAGGGGCTGAGAGAGTCAGACAAAGGGAGAGACTGAGAGAGAGTCAGATCCATGGACAGGGCGACAGAGAGAGTCAAGTAAATGAAGAGTGAGGAAGGTAGAGCAAGTCAGATAGAGGGAAACAGATAACCGGACAGAGGGTGAAGAAGAGAGAGAGAGTCAGACAGGAGTAGAGTTCCAGAAAGGGAGAAATAGTCCGGCAGAGAGACACCAAGAGAGAGAGTCACAAAGAGGCGAAAGAGATTTTCAGACAGAGGAGGAGAGACAGAGAGAGTCGAACAGAGGGCGAGGGAGCGAGAGAGTCAGATACATGGAGAGTAAAAGGGAGAGAGAGTTGAAATAGGTGGAGACGGAGTGTAACAGACTCAGACAAATGGCAAGGGAGAGAGAGTTTCAGAGAGATGGATTGAGAGGTAGAGACGGAGAGAGGGAGAGGGAGGGAGGAAGAGGGTCAGGAAGAGGGAGCGGGAGTGCGACATTCGGGCAAAGCAAGTAGGCGAGAGAGAGAATCAGTCGGGCGAGAGACAGACATTCTGAAAGGAGAGGGACAGTCAACAGAAAGTCAAATTGAGAATGAGGGAATGAGAGAGAGTGTCAGCGGAGGGAAGGCGAGCGAGAGACAGAGAGATACAGACAGAGTTAGAGGAACAGAGAGCGAGTCAGGAAGAGGGAGAGGGAGAGAGTTCGGCAGAGATCAGGGGAGAAAGAGAACGAGAATCAGACAGAGAACGAGGGAAAGAGGGAGATAGATTCGGCCATAGGGAGAGGAAAAATGAGTCAGACATTGAGAGACAGAGAGAGCTAGAGAGAGTCAAAAAAAGGGGACTGAGAGAGAGAGTGTCACACAAGTGGAGATGGAGGAGGGAGTGTGAGTCAGAGACAGAGGGAGAAAGAGGGAATATCACGGAGTGCGAGAGGGAGAGAGAGAGCCAGAGAGAGGAAGGGGGAAAGCAAGAGAGAGAGAGTCAGTCCGTGGGAGCGGGGGAGAGAGAGACTCAAACAGAGTGAGTGGGAGAGACAGAATCAGAGCAGACGATGAGAGAGCGTCGGACAGAGGGAGAGAAGGAGGGACAGTTTCAGGTAGAGGGAGTGGTAGGAAGAGAGTGTCAGACACAGGGAAATGAGGAAAAGGACAGAGCTTTTGAAGAGATAGATGAAGAGAGAGAGTCGAGAAGAGGGAGAGGAAGCTAGAGAGAATCAGATAAATGAATCTTGAGAAGCTTAGAGAGAGTCAATTAGAAGGCGGGGTTAGAGAGAGAGTATCGGACAGAGCGTGAGGAAGAGAGAGAGACTCATATAGACCTCTCGGGCCTTAAGACTTAGTCCCCCCTCCATTCTCAGGTTGTGCTTTCTTTATCTAATCGGAGATGAGGAACTATAGAGGGTGGTAACAGCTGCCACTCCAGCCTTTCTGGCTTTGAGGCACTGTTTCATCAACATCATAACATGCATGCATTCCTATACATTCGGTCACACGAATGTGTTTTTCCCCAGGAATAAAATGATAGGCCTTCAGGCCGCATATGTTCCATTTAATATTTGATGAATGGTCGTGGCAGTGGCTTGGCTGGAGTAGACACAAGATGATTTTCGTAATTGGAAGGGTCCGGCGTCATTCTGATGGTATTTACTGATCCTTTCGGTGGGGAAACTCTAAGGCCATCGATACCACCCTGGGTTTTCGGGGCTGGTCTCGGGAACTATCCCATAAAGTTATATTTACCCCTGTCAAAACTCCACATCGTATCATTTGAACCTGAGTCAAATTGTTGTATATCGTACACTTCTCCTTTGGTGAGCTGAATTACCAAGGTAGGGATCCCAGATCCGCCATGGTGTGGGACCTCTGCACAGACCCAACAGTTGGCACGTCTTTTTTGTTCAGCATAATTTTGGTATAGTGAAGTGAAGTGATCTCCCCCCCCCCGCCGAAAAGTTAGTACTACTAACGTTACAATGCTATATCAGTGGCCGCCCATCTCTGACCCTTGCCTATCGTCCTGTCTATCTATCTTAATCTTTTAGGCGCCAGGAAAAGCTGAGTCCACGCAGCCCTTACAATCAATGACTATATCAGACGTTAAAAATACGTCTTTTGTCTCAGTTCATCCCTTCTTTCTCAGCTTAACTTTCAGAGTGTTGTCTGTAGGATGAGCGTGCCATTCCGCCACTGGGGCATTCACAGGGCCTTTAACGTAAGTGTAATGACTCCACCCGTTCTCAGCTGTCCGGATAGCTGTCTCAGTGGTCAGGAGGGTTCGGAATGGTCCCTCCCAGCTCGGGTGACATCCAGCGCCCATCTGCTGTCTTTGCAGCTCCTCAGACTTTTAGTCCCTTTTCCTTATTTGCAGTAAACAACAGGGCACCCTGAAGATCTGGATTTGTAGGTATTAGTGAGTATCTCACTGGTCCTTGTGGATTCAGGGTCGCTTCTTTAGCTCCCTCATCGACCAGTCTATTTCCTCTTACTTCCGGTTCATTCCCCTTCTGATGTCCGTTTCTATGAACTATCGCTGTTTCTCTCGGGAGTAACAGGGATTCCAGCACTTGTTTTATCAATTCCTCATGAACTACTGCTTTTCCTCTGCTATTTATCAGTCCCGTTTCTTGCCAGATCTTTCGGAAAGCATGTACCACTCCAAACGCATATTTGGAGTCTGTACATACCGTTCCTTTTTTTTTATTTTCTAAGGTTCTGAGAGCTTTTTCTAGGGCATAGTGTTCACAAGTTTGGTCTGACCAGCGGTTAGGCAGTCTTTCCGCCTCGATCTATCCAGTCTCCTACAGCATATCCATTGTGCCTTTTACTCTCAATCATCCGGGAGGACCTGTCGATAAACAACTGAGCTCCCACATGCAATGGTACGTCTCTTAAGTCCATTTGGACTTTAGTCTGATATTCAGTAATATCAAGGCAGTCATGTTCTGGATTGACAAGGGCCACCCCCTCTCCCCGCCACAGAAATGCAGCTGGATTCAAGTAACTGTCTGTGACGAACACAAGGTCATTCTGCTCTATTAAGATTGTCTTGTATTTCAAGATCCTAGAGTCTGTGAGCCATCGTCCTGCTTTCTGATTTAGTATGGTCCGTACTTGATGTGGGGTGCTGACTATTAAGGGTCCCCCAAAAGTAAGTTTCCGACTCTCCTCTACCAATAAGGCTGTTGCTGCCACTGCCTGCACACACTCTGGCCAGTAATGTAGCTTTCTATTCTTTAATTAACAATGAATTAATGCAGTCATGTTTTAAATAAACCATGAATCAATATGACAGGTCACTGAGAATGTGGGAAGGAATCCTATCAATTAATATTGATTTTGGCTAACACAATTGATTTATGATAAATATGAATTATTAATGATATATTTTATATAATTCAGGGTAGAAGCGCAACAAGTTGAGAAAAACATTTTAACAACTGCAATCGCGCAGTTCTGTTTGTTTACCAGTCACTTGTGACTTCTCATTCTGTTTCTGTAATTGTTTTACTCGAGCACATTCATTTTTAAGAACCTCAACAGATTCCATAGTACCATTTGCAGTTAATGCAGTCCCCAATTTGGTGGCAATATCTCGTCATGAGCGCGAAACTGATTCTTCATGCCTCTCATCACAAAACAGTTGCCATAATCCAATTAACTTTTTCGTTCCCATTCCCTTGGGCTAAAAATTTAAGGTTGACCTTGGTGCACCCGTATCGATGAGGAAAACTGCGTCTTCTTTGTTAGGTCCCACCTATAAATTTATCAAGGATTCCTGGTGGGTCCCGGGGGACAGGAACTCCTGACGCCCCTATCTTTCATCAAGGTTCATAAACGGCACTGCCTTTACTTCCTTTTTCGGATCTGAACACTCTCTCTTAAAGTGACCTGTCATTCCACAATAATAGCATCACGTTTGTGGGGGTTTCCTCTTTGATCCTTGTTCCTGTCTACCAGACCCCTTAACATCTCCTCCACGATCCCTTATCCTCCCTTTATTTTCAACATGCTGCCCGTTACCATTCCAGTTTCCTTCTCCTTTTAGTTTTGTCCTTTTCTTTATTATCTCATCAACCGTGGCTATCATTATTTTTGCCTTCTGTTTCTGCTTCTCGTGCTACGTTGCAATACATTGCTGAGCCGATTTAACCAACTGAACAGCTTAAGGGCCACCTTTTAGTCATTCCTCATCACCCAATGTTTTGTTTCGACCTTGATGTTTTAAAAAATGAAATATTGCAATATTTCTTGCTCAAATGTAATATTAAATACAATTTATCAATTTATGCTTGTCTAACTTTAAAGCCTCTTCCTAACTATACATTTTGGAATCTTACTTGTAAATATATATTTATAAGTGAAAATTCATTTATTCAGTGTTTAATATTTAAAATGTAAAATGCATACAGTTCCCAACTTTGCAATCCACTATAATTATCCTGTTTTAGTCCCTTTATTTAATTCCAAAAATTAGTTTTGTTAAGAAGTCCTGACCAGTCATTGCTCAATTACAATTCCATAGGTCATGAAATAACCAGAGCTGCCTTGTAAAGGATTTGTCTATTCAAGTTAATAAAAAACTTGTAATGCATTAATAATGGCCGAATCCAATGATTATTCATTTATTTATTACAATCTAATGTTGAACTGAGACTTCATCTGTCTTCCATAAATCGCTTTTATGTAAGGATAAAAGAGATTAGTTAGAAACTGATAATAAGGCAGCCATGACTTGTAAAAAGAGCAGGAGTTAACATTTTATTTCGTAATCTGTAAAATCCTTAACCTTAAAAGAAATGTTAAAATTTTCATAATAGAAATCAGTTTCAAAACAGTCCTGGATCTCAAGTTCCAGGGAACAAAGCACAAACATTCAATCACCAACAAACAACTGTGCATTCAAACAGAATCACTAAGGGTTAAACTTTCTGTTAGCTGTACAGCTTCTCTCTCTCTCTCTCTCTCTCTCTCTCTCACACACACACACACACCGTATCTCACAGACACTTTGAGCTTCCCACCACGACTCCTCTAGGTTATGAATATTTTTCTGGATGTCTGGCTCTAAGTTTGGTACGAAGTGTACCCTCAGTAGCCCTTCAGCTACCAGCCCTTCTGACACGCAGCATAATCTGATTCCTCCTGACATTTTATCATTTGTTATTAATCCTTTGCTCGCGTCCGAGGATTTTACTTCCAATCTCTTAACAATTTTGCTAAAGTACTCTCCGTTGAGATGTGATCCTCCGCCGTCCCTCTCACGTCTCCTTCGACACTTAAGCAACTATTCTTATTTCGCATTTTAATACTCGGCCGTTTCTTTATGTAATTTACTTAACCTTACTGAGTTCCGGTGTCACCTTCTTCCACACCCATTTCAGGGTGCCGCCCTTCGCGTGCGGGATTTCCCTCTTCACAACCAGTCTAAGGTTGGGTGGACGAATCAGGTAGACACCTTACTTGTCAGATTAATCTAGCCAATTAAGTCGTTAATTTTATATGTTGCCAATTCTCCGTACTTCTTGTACGTCGCCGACCACCAAGGCAATACTCAAAGGTCCATGTTCTTTACCGTGGACTGTGCACAGAGTTACCTGATCGTTTCAGCGCGCACTGTCCAGCGGCAATACCCGGATGTATCCACCTAACAGCAACTACCGCTGCCTACCCCAGTCGCCTTGCACCCCGGTTCCCGAGACCTCTGGATATATCCAACGAGCAGCAAATACTGCTGCCTATCCCGGTCGCTCGGACAAACCTTTTAAGACCTTTCTTACTTGGGTCTTGTGCACACAAGCCTCACCCGACCGAACCCGCTACGTCTGCCCGTCTTATTTCCAGGGTCTCTCAGTCCGGATCATGCTCGCCTAAGCCGGCGCGGCAAGGAGGGAAACTAGAGACCACCGAAATCACTGAGGTCCACCTTCTCCATTTTCCCAAAAATGCCAAGCGACCAGAGCTTGGGATCTCTAGACGAGCCCCCAAATCTGTCAGAAACAAATTTAATAAAATTTAGACGAGACTACCAAAACTGGAAACAAGACAATTTATTCTACGATCTTACATGAAATGAGGAATGAACATTCAAACTAGTACACAGTTATACTTTTGAGCTGCGTGAGGTCACCTCTTCTGACTCCTACATTGCCCAATAAACTTTATTCTCTGACTAACTTGCGATCTGATCTTATTATTCCCCCACCCCCTTCTCCAAGTTGGCGACCCTTCCCTCTCTTAGTGCTGACATAAGGAAGACTCTGCTAAACTTGGATCTTGATGTTCCTTTCACTTTATCTGTTTTGCTTGTAACTTATTCCATTGTTTATAGGTACATTCCATTCCTGGATATACATTTTAACAATGTGTCTTTTCTTGCCTAGTTTATGTGTTTCAGCTACCTCAGATATTTTTCTGAGACTAAACTATTTAAACTATCATGCAGAAAGAAATTATTTCATTGAATAATTACGCACTACAGTTAGTCCCCAATTATACATTTCCCTAGTGCTTGCTGATTTAGTAATTGACTGCAGCTGCCCTTTACACTCGATTTATCAGCTCTATACTTAAGCCTATTATCGCTACCTTTAGGTGAAAACAACACACTTCCCCATTTCTTACACCGGCCAAGCTGCTGCCTTCATTTGTGAGAAAAAAAAAGAGTTAATTTCAGTACTAGATCGTTCTTTAAATTTCCCTGAAACACCTTTGCAATCTTTGGAAACGTTTTGGAATTTAATTGCAGGTGAGGCAGTTGAACGTGAAAAACAACTGAAACAATTTGACTTACGATTAAAAACAGAAGGAAGTGAAAAAGAACGAACCACCCTTAAAAACAAAAGAAGAAAATGATAGCAAGGCCCCAGCAGAAGGGAAAGAGAGAGGAAAAAGATGAAGAGGGAGAGTTTAAACTGTAGAAATATTCACTTAGACAGGAAAATCAGCTTAAAAAGATGGAAATGAAGGTAGGTGGTAGGCTCGGTGAGAAAGAGAGTGAGGATGAACAAACGCATCCTAGCTCAAGGCTTCATTGGGATTTGTTCAAACATATCCAAGCATTGCCTAACATTGATGACTAGGATATAAATGCATTTTTCATTGAAGTTGAGAAGGTGGATAATCAAATGCCGTGGCCAGTCACCACGAGGGATTTGTTGATCCCAAAAATATCTGTAAGCTCCAAGTAGTGAAGTATTCGCCTCATTATTAGACGAAGTACCTGGGGAGCATGAAAAGGTGAAGAAAGCCATCTTAAATACATTTGAACTTTTTCCAGAAGCTGGCAGGCATTGTTTGCGAAATCTAAGGTGACACCCTCGACAAACGTGCATTCAGTTTGGAAGTATTGAACAAAGTAATTTTAATAGGTGGACAAGGACATTAAAGGTAGAGCCAGTGTATGACACTCTTACAGAAACGACGACTTTGGGGGAGTTCAAAAATTGATTTCCTGAGAGAACTCATGTGCAAGAATAGATAATTAACACGGCAAGATGAAAAGCTGAAATGGCTGACGATTGTGAGGTTGGTTCATAAATCAAAATATGTCTTCCAAAATCAGTTTTGATCTGTGGGGGATTGAAGGGGGAAATAAGAGGAATATTCACGTTGTGAGGGAAACGTAGATCTTGCTGAACATCATAAAGACAGTTTACCACAGGCTGAAAAGACAACCCATGTCACGTGTTAATAAGTTCCGGTGCTTTCATTGCAATATATTAGGCCACATGTAGTTACACTATTGGTGGCATAGAAGAAAAACTGAAGACGAATGTCAGAACACATGGAAATCCAATCAATTTTGTTGAAGTGGTCAAGGAAATCGCAGACGAGACAGAAAACTTAGCCCAGTACTTTATTTTCTTTAAAAACATATTTGTGAAAGTAAGGTTTACTTGCGTAGGCCAGGAGTCTCAGGTAAACAAGTTATAGTATTAAAAGATAAGGGATCATGTCACTCTCTGATGTTAAGAGATGTGGATACATGTAACTCAGATTGCTGGAAAACCTGCTAGTACGTGGAATTCATAGTGAGACGAGTCATGTTCTGTAATGCAGAGTGAGGTTAGAGTGCCCGGTGAAAAGAGGAGAAGTGGTGGCCGGATTACTGGAAGAATTCTCGGCTCCAGGAACATAATTCGTACTTCGTAACAGTATAGCCCGTCGTTGAAAAGCTAGTGGAAAATCAGGCAACTGAGGCATTTAAAGATGCATAGTCTGGGATTTTTCTTCACTGTGTCGTAACGAGGTTACAATTGCACCAGCTGAAATTGGAGGATAAATTAAAGTATTCAAATAAGGAGGTTGAGGTAGAATTATCAAAATCATGTTTCACTAACTGGTTGGGACAGAGCAGGAACAAGTGGAGGACAAAGTAGATATTTTTAGCTCAGAGAAATTAAGTGAGTTGGAACAGAAAGAAGAATAACTGAAGTAATTTTATTTTTAAAGTACACGGTAGAAGAATCCGAGTTTCTTCCTGAGTACTACAGTCTTCAAATGAAGTCTTAATGAGGAAATGGAGAACATCACGAATCCAGACATTTCAGACATGGGCAAAAGTTCATCAAGTCGTATTGCCAGTAGGTTATAGAAAGGAGGTGCTGTGAGCAGAGTTTGAATTAGCATTTCGGGATAAGGAAAACAAGCTAAACTGCAAACACATTTTTCTCATGGCGTGGACTGCACAACGCTACAGTTGAATTTTGCCAAGCATATCACGTGTCAGGTGGAAAACTGCAGGCATGAATAAAACCCGCAAATTTAATACCCATTCCTGCATTTGAGGTAAGATTTAGTAAAGTCCGAATTGATTTCCTGGGAGGCCTTACTGAAACAAAAGTTGTGTATCAGTATATCTTGCCAATAATGAATGTGCCCACAAGGTTTTCACAGGCCATTCCACTGTACAACCTCAGTGCTGAAAAAATTTGTAGAATAGCTGCTCAAATTTCTCAGTCAATATGGACAACACACAGAGTTACAAACACATCAATGGTCAATTTTCACATCGAAAAGTATTCAAGGAAGTTATGGAGAGTTTAGGAATGAAATCATTCAAATCCACCGCGTAATATCCAGTATCACAGTGAGTGCAGGAAAGGTTGGCATTGAACATTAAACACCATGTTAAGGGCTAATCGCCAAGACTATTACAGATGCACCAATTTAACTGGGCAAATTCAGTCCATTTGAATCATTGTGGGCACGATGTGAGCGGATCACTAAAATTGATTAAACAGAAAGTGGTGAGTCAGAATTCAGAGACCACATACTTGAAGTATGTGTTAAATTTCAAGGACGAATTATAAGCAGGAGGAGACTTTGCTGGATGACACTCAAAAATCACAGTATATGATGAAACCGGAAGCACAAAAGGAATCAAAAACTCACACTTTTGCTAAAGGAGAGAAACTTTTTGTGTTACTTCCAGTGATAGGTGAATCATTCATAGCGACATTTGGTGCACCTTATCAAGTCGAAATGACATTCAGTGAGGTGAAATGTTTGATACAGACTCTAGACAGAAAGAAAGCTCGCAGCATACATCATGTGAATAGGCTCAGAAGGCATTTTGACAGGGAAATAAAGAGGACAAAAAATGCATTACTGGTTACAACACAGAGTGAGTAATCAATTTCAGAGGATTCTGAATTCAACATTCCTTGAATAGAATTGGACAATGAGCAAGTTCTCACAAACTGGTCTTAATTATTGAGTTACTTTACAGTCAAAAATTGAAATGATCTCAAAGAGGTTTTCTTATCTTCGGGGGAGATACGGGGAAATAAGCCAAGAAGTACAAATCTAATTACGCATCATGTTGGCATAGGAAATGCTGTTCAAGTTAAGCAGTATCATTCTAAACTTAATGATCTCAATTTGTCACAGTTTCAAAAAGAGTTTGAACATATGTCCAAAGCAACATACTCGAAGTATGTTGCAGTAATTGGAGCTTACCTAGAGTAATGATGTCAAAGAAAATGGTAAACATCATTTTTGTGCAGAGTAACACAAAGTCAATGCAGTTACAAAATCTCCTTCATATTCATACCAGTTTGGAGCACTGTATTGAGAAGGTGGAAGAGACAACGTATATTTCCAATTCGACTATTTGAGAGGATACTGGCACGTACTCTTATCCAAAAGAGCGAAGACAATCTCGGCTTTGTAACACAGAGTGAACCGCATAAATTTGAAAACATGTCATTCCGTTTGAAAAATGCACCAGACACATTATAAAGACTATTGAAGAAAGTCATTTCGATATTACCCAGCTGTCTGTAGACATCAATAACCCGGTGAATTTCAGTTACACGTGGAAGGAATATTTTCATTACTTATCAGAATTACTCGACTGCCTTTGGAAGGCAGGCTTGCTGAAAAACCTGGTTCAGAATTTATTCGCCAAATCCAGAGTCACTTCTTGGGCCACGGATCCTGGACTGGTCCTGGAGCCAAACGGAATGTGAGGATGAAGGTTATTGGAGAGTTCCCATACCTTCGACGAAGACAGATGTACTTCGATTCCTGAGACTGAGTGGGTTTTATCATAAATTCGTAATGAATTTTTGCATCTTGGCTGCTGCGCTCACGGAGTTGCTAAATAAAATGCAATAAATTTCAATGGGAGGCAAGCTGCCAGAGGGATTTCACAGCCGGAAAGCTGTATTAAACACTGCCCCAGCATTCGCCACAATGAATTACGTGAAGCCATTAAGGTGCCGACTGATGCAAGTGATATGGATTTCAGAGTTACACTTTTCAACAGATCATGAGAAGATAGAAAGCACGATGAATTTTATTTTTTATCACCAGGAAATTGAACATAAATTATCAGAAAGATTCAACAATTGAGAAGGAGACTTTTATCTTGGGGTTGGCGTTACGTAATTTCAACACTTATGTAGCCAGTAATGTGTCTGAGACAATATATATACTGATCACAATGGACAAGCATCTCTTGGAGAAATTTAAGCACAAACATTCTCGACTGTTGAGATGGAGTATGATGCTCCAATCAATTAGTAAGAAAATTTGACATTTAGCAAGACCGGCAATAAAATGCAATGGCCGACATATTGGACAGACCTTGACGAACAAACGATGGTGTTTGGTGGAAATACTAAAAAGGCTGATCTGTAATTTAAAAGAAAGTCAGTACGACGGATGTTGGAGATCAAAGTCGAGAGTCTGGTGCTGGAAAAGACAGCAAGTCAGACAACAAACGAAACACAGGAGAGTCAGAAATGAGACTTATGGTCCGGGGGGCTGATAGATAAATGGGAGGAGGGTGGGGTTTGGGGGGCAGGTAGCTGAGAATGAAATAGGTAGGCGAAGGTGGGGGAAGGTGATCGTCAGTTGCCGAGGAGAGTGGAGCAGATAGTTGGGAAAGAAGGTGGACAGGTCAGGCGGGCGGTGTTGAGTTTGGGGATTGGGACTGGGAGGGTAAATGAAGAACCCTTTGAAATGCACATTAGTCCAATGTGGTTACACGGTCCCAAGGCCGAAGATGAGGCATCTTTCCTCCAGCTGGTGGGTGGTTAGTGTTTGGCGATGGTCGAGGACCAAGACCTGAATGATCTTGGTGGAGTGGGAGAGGGAGTCAAAGTGTTCAGCCACGGGATGATGGGGTTGGTTGTTGCGGGTTTCCCAGGGATGTTCTCCGAGGTTATCCTTAATTTGGCATCATGTCTCGCCGATGTAGAGGGGACTACATTGGCTGCAATAGATATAGGAGATGACAATTTTGGATGTACAGGTAAATGTCTTTCGGATGTGGAAGGATAATTTTCAGCCTTCGACAGAGGTAAGGGGGGGAGGTGTGTGCACAGGCTTTACAATTCCTGCAGTGGCAGGGGAAAGTGCCGGGTGTAGTTTGAGGGCAGATGATGGGCGTGTATCTGACAAGGCGATTGCCTTACTGAGATGCTGATAGGTGTAGGGAGGGTAACATATTTCCAGTGTTGGCGTCTGTTTGCAGGTGGAAGAAGTGGTGGAGGATGATGCACTGTATGCGAAGGTCGGTGCGGGGCAAGTTGAGGACTAGGGGTGTTCTGTCCTTTTTTTCCTTCGGAGGGATGGAGTTGAATAATAGAGGTGTGAAGTGGAGAAGATGCGCTAGATGGCATCATCGACCGCATGGGATGGGAAAGTGCGATCTTTAAAGAAGGAAGCCATCTGGAATTTTGTCTGGTGAAATTGGTCATCCTGGGAACAGATGCAGCAGAGGCAGAGGGACTGGGAATGATGGATTATTTTACAGGAAGCGAGAAGGGAGGAGGCGTCGACAAGGTATCTGTGGGTATCTGCTGGTTTGTAGTAGTGGTCCATGATTAGTTGATCGTCGGCGATGGAGATGGAGATGGAGATGTCCAGGAAGGGGCCGTAAGTGTCTGAGATGGTCGAGGTGAATTTCAGGTCGGTATGAAAGGTGTAAGTGATGTTGATGAAGTGATCAAACTCCTTGTGTGAGCACGAGGTAACGCTGATACAGTTTGCGTGGTTATAGTCGATGTAATGTAAACGTATTGTTGTGGACGAAAATAATAAAAGGAATGAGCTTTAAAATGAAGCCATCGTTGTATCTTGTTGGTTAATTTTTAAGGGGGAATTACCAACGATTCTGCAACTTTCACAAATATTTTGCTTTTGTTCTTTTTTTCCCGCGAGGCCGTAAAGGCAGAGGTCGCAACAGGTTCGTAAGAGCCAAGTTTAGTAATGGCAATGAAGTGGTCAGTTCTTCCAGTTCACGATTTTTTCTAGTTCTATTCAGTTGAAAGAGTAAGAAGCTGCTGCAGTGCAGAAAGGTTCCTAGCTTCAGCAGATGGTTACTGAATGGTCTTCTGTCGGAAATCTCAGTGGACATTGTCTCCTTATGCCTGAAAGATCCTGTGTTTGAATTCACCTTTGCCAAAGTGGGTGTTCACGGGATGTTGCGACAATTGGGACAATCCTTTCGCTAAGTTGCGATAATGATCCATTTGGGCATTCAAATCCTCTTTTCTTTTGTTTGTGTTTCAGCTGGATTGAACAGCTGCATCACACCTGGAATAATCACATTACATTTGCCTTTAAAGTAAGAAAAATTCAGGGTCTTCTGAAAATAATTTGAGGGTGGATGGCCAGATTCATAACAGTGTCGAAATGTAAAACCAGACATGCAGCTTTGTTGGTACCACTGAGCTGCTGTCGCTGTGCAGGAGACTGCAAACCCACAGCACTGCGGTTGTCAGTAACCTGCTCTGGTATTGAATGTAACTTCAAACCCACAGCACACTCTTTAATATTGACCTTCGCTAACACTACGCGTGATAGCAGACCTACTCCACTGTGGTCACCACTGAGTAACAAATAAAACGTTGTTTTTTATATCAAAGGGATGAAGGACTTTTGCCCATAACGTGGATTTTCCTGCTCCTGGGATACTGCTTGACCTGCTGCGCTTTTGAATCACCACATTCTTGTCTGTGATCTCCAACATCTGAAGTCCTCATTTTATCCAAAGGGAATTATTTACATGCCTTAAACACACTCACAAACAGCACGTTCAATATCTCTACCATCGTCTGTGTCCCAGACGAGTGCCGACATGGAAGCGCATGTTCTTCCCTGTCAACGTAGGCTTCTGCCACATGCTCTGATTTCCTCCCATACCCCAGAGATATGCTGCGAAGGGGAACGGGTCATGTGAAATGTTTCATAGTGTGCAGGTCTCTGCAGGTTCGGATA
Organism: Chiloscyllium punctatum; assembly: GCF_047496795.1. Lineage (NCBI taxonomy): Eukaryota > Metazoa > Chordata > Chondrichthyes > Orectolobiformes > Hemiscylliidae > Chiloscyllium > Chiloscyllium punctatum. The sequence continues at coordinate 2,321,704 of NC_092781.1, forward strand.
GTTATCCAAGATAAAGGAACGGTCATGTGAAAGGAACGGATCTGGGTTTTGGATGAGGAGCTCTTCGGAGGCTCGTTCCTGATTTGATGGGCTGAGTAGCTTCCTTCCACGTGCTATGATTCTATTCTAACTCACTATGTTAAGGCCAATGGAGACAGATGTTTGATGGTAGTGGAGCTGAAAGATTACCAGGCGAAATGCAGGAATCCAAGGTCGATGAGAAAATTGGAAATGCCATGAACGTTTTGAATTTTTGGACAGTGGTTTCGAAGGATTGAGTGGCCTACTGATGCTCCTCGTTTTTGTGGCTTTATAGATAATTCCTGGTGACTTCTCCTTCAGCTATGTGTTGTTTGTATATTTTTGTGCATTCTGCCCACATATTGTTTCAGTCACATTCTGATGTCAGTTAATTTTGCTCAATACTTTCCAATAGTTTGGAACACTGTGGATAAGAATTAATGCTACTGGACCACAATTTGTAACCCGTCAAGAAGGGTACATTTTCTCACCTGCAGCATATCAGTGTGGAACCAAATTTGATTTCCAGTCTTTGAGCACAGAGCACGAGGCAGCAGAGATTCGCATTGTTCTGCACAACTGCTCTTTGCCTTATTAGCATGTCCCCCAGAGGAAGAGTGCTGAATGAAACAACAACTTTCGTGTAAGGCTTTACCTTGTGGGAGATCGACCACTGACTCAGAGAATTAGAGTGTATAGAAGAGGCCTTTTGCCCCATTGAGTCCAGGACATGAATTGTTTCTCGAAATCTACAACTGCACCACTTTCCAAAATTTGGTGCATGTCCTTGAATGTTATAATACTTGCTCATTCAAATGTTGTGAGATTTTCCACCACAACTGCGCTCCTACACCTCCATCGCCTTCAACCTGAAACGTTTGTCCCCAGCTCACTCTATAGGCTTTTCATTTTCAAATTGTGCCCCTTATTATTCATACTTCGACAGAGGTATGCAGTTGATTTCTGTTTCTTGTCCCTTACTTCTCATAAAATTATATAACTCACCATGTCCTGTCTCAAAGGTCTCTGTCCCAAAGAAGACAACACGTGACTTACCAACCTCTCTTCAAAGATAAACTGCTCCACATAACAGTACAACACAGGACAAGCTCTTAGACTCGTCATGTCTGTGCGGCCATGACACCATTCAAATCGAATCAATCTGCATCTACATTGTGTGTAACTTTTTGTAGCTAGATTGTTCACGTGTCTGTCGAAGTGCCTCTTACAATTGTTCAAGTAACTGCTTCCTCCAAATTTCTGTCGGGGTATTTCAGTCGCCTATCACACTGCACGTAAAAATAAATGCCCGTTTCCTTGAAACGTCTCCCCACTCTCTTTCAAAACGAATTGCACCCTAATTGCAGATACTTCCACCTTGTAACAAAAGACTCCAACTATCTTCTTTATCCGCGCCTCTCATAATTTTATATGCTTCCAGTTGGACATTCCATAGACTCATCCTTTCTTGGAAGAATAATCTAATTTTGATCATCCTTTCCTTATAGGTAATCCATTCAAATCCACGTAACGTCCTGATAAATCTCGATTGCAGCCTCTTTAAAGACGCCACATCTGTGCTGACGAGAACTGCACATGGTCCTTCAGCTGTGCACTGACTAAAGGTCTGCACAGAAGTTACTTCTTTGAGGTAAGAAGGCCCTGAATGTACCTTGCTAATTTACTGACTGCCCGCTGTCACGACATTAAAGCATTGATCTAAATGAGAATTAAGACATGGAAGTTCGATGTTTGTCGGGGTTAATCAGTTTTATTCAGGTGATTTTTATAAGACAGAGAGTCAAGGTTCAGTTGAGTTGATCCACACAAACGGAACCAAAATCTTTGAGATGACATCTGTCTTGAAAAAAAGCTCAGTTGTTTTCGAGTATTATATCCTGCCTTTTCGACGTTTAGGTCAGAGAGGTACACAACATAAATGCAAGATTGGGCATGTTCCCTTCGCTTTCCTTGCCACACGCTCATCACATCCGAATTTACTGCAGAACCTTCCTCCTCCATCACATGTAAACATTGCACCTAGGCAGAGAATAAATAATATGAGAAGTGTTTTGATGTTAACAGTCTGACAAAACATATGATGCACCTGCGGTCTCACTGGCGAGCCAAACCAACGGATGGTTCTCGTCCTTTTCTACACTGAGAACCTGAGAAAAGAATGTTTATTTTACTCCTCTTTGACTCAATTGTGCGACCACACATTCATGATCACAAACTCTACCCAATGGAAACAGTTTCTCCTAATATGTCCTGTCAAGTCCTCTAAGAACTTTAATTGATTCAGTTTGCTCTTCTCTCGTTCTTCTGAATTCCTTCGAGTGTAGACCTAGCCGAGTAAGCCTCTCCGTAAGACTGACCATTGGTGATACCTGGTCAGTCAGCACAGTGGGAACTGTCCGAGTGAGAACTGGTTAGGTGAGGAACTCGTGGTATTGTTGCTGTAAAGTTAATCGAGAGATCCCAATAATGGTCTTAAGAGGTTCGAATCTCGCAATGGCATGTGGTGAAATTTGAATCCAATAAATATTCGCAGTTAAGCATCTAAAGGTGACCATGTTTCTGTTGTCGAATATCGGGAAAACCCCCATCCAATTCACTCATTCTCTTGGGGGAAAGAAACTGCCATCCTGACATGGTCTTGCCCACATGGGACTACAGACCCACCACAATGTGTGTCAGACTTAACTTCCCTCTTGCCAATGTGGGATGGGCAATAAATACTGCCTAATCAGCGACGCCCTTATCCAGTGAATGTATACAGAACAAAAAAGCTGCTTGCAAATGGCAGTATATCTCACCTTCCACAAGCATCCAACACTGTTTATAGTATTTCATCTATGGTCTGATTGGATTATTTTCGGGTTTTAGCAGAACTTCCCGAACTTTATACAAAACCAAAACAATCACAGATGTTGTATATCAGAATCAAAGACAGAAATTGCTGGCAGCATCTGTGGCGAGAAATCAAAATTAAATTTTCAGGTCTGAACCATTCCTCAGAACCGACTTACCTGGAAATTATTTCATTTTAATGCAGAGTATTGCGCTGCAGGAATGGACCACTGACGAAACAAAAGGTTGAGATAAAGCCCCAAAAGATAAAATAAACAATTGTTACAGATAAAGCCCAAAAATATAAAATAAACAATTGGTATAGATAAAGCCCAAAAAGACAGAATAGTCGGGGAGGAAAATGATGGGTAACGTTCAGCCTGGGCGAATTAATAGCTTTTAAATAGAGCTATTAGTGTCTACCAATGGGTTGTGGCTATTATCCGGACATGTGAAAATCCGGCCTGGTGAGTAGGGGTTGTGATCAAGGCGTACGAACTCTTAGATTGTTGAACATGATATTGAGTCCAGAAGGTTGTGAAGTTGTGTGGGAGCACTATAGAAAGGGAGAGATGTTGTACACGGAACAATATCTGTTCAGCATCTGTTCCCTACTGAACCAGGAACACTAAACCTGCACCGCAGCAGCCCGCAGTCATCGAATTGCAGCAAGCCGATTTAACGTCTGAGAGGACAGGGAATAACTCCTTCAACAATATATGCAATGCGAAAAAATGCAAGCATGCAGCTTTTGGACAGGCGTGTAATTACGGCTGGTAGCTTTCTGAGTGAAATCTTTTATCTTCCTCCAAAATTATAGACAGGATGGGATGATGGAATGAGCGCAATTTATATTCCAAACCATGGTTCCCCTGTTGACCGATTTGGTACTGTACAAACCTCTGCAGGTGAGCTTAACAGATGTACGTACCAGCTACAGTGGCTTCCACTACCACTAGGAGAACTAGTATCAAAAGCAGTGTGGTCCGCATTTCCGCTGTGTTTCTCAGTGGAATAATGCTAAGTCTGGAACACACCTGCTCCTTTTATGGTTTAAGTTGTATTATTCATTAACACAACGGCGACTGAATGCCACTTTGGGTTCTATTAAGATGTAAATCATTAGTTCCAACTCAGCAATGAAATCAAATACTAAATGCGTTTTTTGGATGTTCAGATCATAACTAAGAGATATTGACCTGACTACTGATTAATCTGTCGAAGACCGAGATCGATTCTTCATAGGGGCATAGAAACAGGGGTACGACAATCAAACCCACGATCCTGCTCAAATACTCAGTAAAATCACTCGATATTACTGCTTTGGACCAATGTCTTTTTGTTACCATTATTCAATAAAGGAAGGTCTATCTCAGATCTAACTTTAACAATTGAATTCGCATCAAACGCCGTTTGAGGAAGAGAGTTCCAATCCTCCACTTGTCCTGCTCTGTCGAGTGCGTTCTGTCATCTTTCCTAAATGGACTGGCCCTAATTGTTTTCATAAAGATAGAAAGAAATAGAGTGAGGCAGAGGACGAGAAACAGCTTCAAAGAGAGATGTAAAGTTAAAAAGATCATACATTGTAAAATAGAGTACAGGAATAGGCTCTTGAGCCCACATTATTTGCATCAGCCATGCTACTATTCTGAACTAATCGCACCTATCTGCCATTGTCTGTACCCTCTATTCCCTTTCTGTTCATATTTTCATCTAAATGTAAAGTTATCTAACGTATTAACTTCTACCACCTCTTAACTATCCAGGCAACTATACAACTCACCAAAACAAAAGTCTGACCACGTACATCTTCTTTAAAATATTCATCCTGCCGAATCAAATATATATCCTCCAATATTTGTCATTTCCTCCTCGAAATTAAATTTTAAAAAAAACAGCCTATCCATGCCTGTCATAAGTGTAAATAATTCTTTCAGGTCACCTTTCAAATTCTGATGCATTAGTGAAACCAATACATGTTTGCTTTTCCAACCTGTCCATACAAGCTAGCATTTTCTGGTCAAATATTATGCATCCTGCCCATCCATGCTGTAGTGTGGCCAACATAAGTGCCCGCAATACTCCAAATGTGATCTCACAAATGTCCTATAGGGCTAAAAATGCCTCTCCAACCTTTGTCCTCAATGCTCCAAGACAAAAAGGCGAGCACCCGGATTTTTTTTTAAACCACCTTATCCACATTCAACGAGTAGAGTGCTTGGACGTCATGATCCTTCTATAGGTTTTCCTCTAAATGCTCCTCAGTGTAATGAAGGCTTCTGTCTCTCCGACAGTGACAATCACTCAGTTCCAGATTCCCATCACCCTCTGAGTGATAAAGGAAAACCCCTTGTTCCCTGGCAATCCCCTCCTCGTTCCTGGTCATCATTGCCGCCTCAACATTGATGCCTCCTTCAAAGAGAATTTTTTTTCCATGTCTCTTCTGTCTATTCCTCTCTGTATTTATAGACCTCAATCATGTCGCCTCCCAATTTCAGCTGTTCTGAGGAAAACAATTCGAGACTGTGAAATATCTCTTCATAAAAGAAACACTTCAATTGAGGCAACAGGCTGGCCACTCACTTTTGCATCCAATCTTCAGTGACGTCACAACGCTCCGACCATGTGGTTTACAAAAATGCACGCAACACTCTCTCTGTGGCTGAAGCAAATTTGTATCGAGTTCCAACAGACCACTTCTAAATGGTTCCCAGTTTAATCCAGACCTTTGCAGAAATCGTGACGGACAGCGAGAGACTGGGACACAGTCCTGAGCAGGTGAGGAGGAAGTCTGCAAATCATTGATCTTTCCACTTGCTAATCTTGGTCCAGTACAGCTGGTCAATAGCTGAAGGATGCATCGCACCCCTAACATCACCTATTCAACCTTCGGCCACTTGTACATGTTCTTTATGAGAAGGTTCATCTCAGTTGAACAGGGAAACTGTTTGAGGAGGTGAGTTTGAGACGATTACGTCTGACTCGTTGGAGTTCGGGAGAATGACAGTAAACATTGTTGAAAGATGCAAGGTTGTGAGGATACCTGACAATCTAGAAAATAACGTTTCCCCTTCTGGCCGTATCCATGACTGAGGAACTCATTTCAGAAGGAGTTTCCCATTCAACGCATAGACGAGCAGGAATTTCTTTTCTCAGAGGCAAAGAATCTGTGGGAACTTTTCTTGTTTAAATAATTGCAGAGGGCTTTGTAGGAATGACCCTTAACTGCACTCAAGGCTCTGATAGAGATTTTTTAAAACAGTAGGAAAGGAACCGAGGGTTATGGGGAAAAGAGAGTAAAGCAGAGCATGATCTGATCAGCCAACATCTCATTGAAAGTTGGAACATTCTCGATGGCGAGAATATCCTCGTTAAGATAACTGAAAGAAAAGAACAGAATATAGCCAAAGGGCGATCCCATCAAGGCCATGTATGAAATCAGTGAGGCAACCCTGCTTCTGAGCTCCAATCCTCCTGCAATGATTGCCAACATACCATTGGCTTTTCTTGCAGCTGCCTGCCAATCAGTCAGTCAGTAAACCTTTGGTTCACAATCAATTTACAGATTCCCAGCAAATTGGAAAGGATGTTAGACAGAACGGCGACTTGTTCACTTCAGAAACAAAAGTCATTCGTAAGAAATGTGTAACCATTGAGACACAACTGGCAATTATTTAACCTGTTGGTCACCTCACGTCAGACATGGCGAGAGTTTGAAAATATGACATCAATGATTGCAGTGTAAGCTGTGTCACCACAATTGCAGTTGACATAGCAATGGGTGGAAAGGCAGGTTACGAGATGGTTACAAACAATTTCAGGAAAAACTCTGATAGATTGCCATTGGAAAACAAATAGTTGACATATTATTTTGTCTTGTTGGAAGACGTGAAATCGTTCCTCTTCTAGTCATCATACATCGGAACAGTATTTCAATGGAAAAAGCTGCAACACAAAAGGGATAAAACTAGCCAAAAGGAGGAAAAAAGTATCGGGAATGTAAATGGAATGATGACACTTTTTTTGGGGGTGTTTGGAGAATAAGAGTATTTAAGACTTAATGCAATTGTACACGATTCTGGCAAGGCTGCAACTGGAGTCTTGTGAGCGGTTTGAATCCCTTACAGAAAGATCTCATTTCATTGAACGCAGTTCAAAGAAGATTCGCTTGGTTGAGAAAAGAACAGAAATGGCTGGAAAACCACGTAGTTCTGGCAGCGTCTGTGGAGGTAACACGGATGAATGCTTAGGGTCCAGTAACGCTTGTTCACATTACATGGTAGAGAGGAAAACAACATATGTACATATGCAAAATATAAAGTGGGAGTGCGGGAAGGAGTAAACGACAGCTGGAGATAGATGCGAAAGAGAGAGAAAATTCAATACCTGGACAGGCAAATGCGTGAATAATGATTAGTTTCGCAGACTTAACAGCTGGAAATGAGGACGATTAGTGATTGACAATTGGTTGTGCGGAACTGCAGCCCTTGTGATGACAAAGCCTGTTGTCTGTGGGGGAAACGATGGGGAAAGGTGGTCAAACCCGAAAATTTATGAACTCAATATTGACTCCAGAAGCGTGTAGAGTTGTCACTCGTGCTATTCGTCCATCTGCTGCTCAGCTTTGCTGGAACAATGCAGTAAGCCTGAGGCAAAGGTGGTGACCAGTGGCCAAGATATTATATTGAACTTGCAGGCAACTGACAGCTCAATATCCTTTTTTTTAGTTTGCTCACAGACGTAATGTTGCGAGAAATGATTAACCAGTCTCACTTCGAGTAGACCACATTTTGAGCAGTGAATGCAGTGGACTGGATTGAGTGACGTGCAGGTAAAAGGCTGCTTAACATTAAAGCTGTGATTGTGTTGTTAGATAGTGAGGAAGGAAGAAGTAAAAGAGCAGGTATCACACCTTTTGCGGTTGCAGTGGAAGGTGCCGTAATGTTCCTAATGTTTGTACATGTGTGGTTTGGGTTGTTGTGTCGGGCTTGAAGGGGGAATGGACTTAAATCAGGTGTGCAGGTTGGAATGGTCTTTCTCAAAAGCGGACCTGAAACAGGAGGGATGTTCCTTTCTGATGGTGGGATCCCGGTGCAAGGATTCATATTGCTCCTAATGATGCTGTGGATATTGATGCTAGTGGGAAGGTAGGTGAGGACAATTAGTATCAACTGATGGATGATGGAAGAGAGGGGTGATGGGCTGAACTGAGGGAGATGAGCTCGATCCAGATTAGGGGCCTATCAACTGTCGTGCTGGAACCTCCTCAGCGAAGGAGTAAAGTAAACATTTCACAGGCCACGTTGTCAAAGGTGAATGAATTGAACAGATGTGATGGAGTCAAAGGAACTGGAAGAATGGACTGGAATCTTTACAAGAAATAGGACGTGAGAATGCATATTCAAGTTAACTGTCTGAGTCTCTTGTTTTCTAAACGATATTAGTTGCCACTCTATGCCCAATAATGGAAACAAAGATGTTTAAAAAAGGAAGGGAGAATTCAGCGATGGATCAGATGAAGTTGAGAGCATGGTGGAAATGGGAAGCGAAATTGACAAGCATTTTCAATTCTGGATGATAGAAAGAAGCATCAACAATATTTTTATTTTATACAGGAGGAGGATTTTTGTGTGGGAACCGGAATAGGACTGGACCGAGGGGGTTTGCAAGTTTCCCATAAACAGACAGGCATACCAGAGCCCGATGTGACCACCACACTGACCGGAAGGAAGTGAGAGAAGTTAAAAGTGAAGTTAAAGATAAACTCCGCTAGGCAAAGGATTACTGGTACTAGATGGGGCCAGGTCCGGCTTTTTTTTTTCCAGAAAGGAGCAGAGAGCCCCAATACCAGCTTGATAGGAATGTACATATAAAGGGATTGTGTGCCAAGGATAAAGAGGAGTCTACAGTAAGGCATCAGAGGAGTTTCGGATGTTAGTGGCAAAGGACTGGACAAGGGGAGGACATATTGCATCGAGCTCGGAAGAGACTAGCAGTTTAAGGCAGGTTCAAGTAGAAAAAAATGGATCTGCCGAGGCAGTCCTGTTTGTTGAATTTGTAAATACGGTGGAAGAGTACTGTGTAGTGTTGCAAGATTATATGCTTGCAGGTAATTGGTATTCCAAGGGTGGGGTGAGCAGAGATCTCCAGACAAAACATGGTTAACGACCACAGTGGACACAATGGTCTAATATTACATGGTGGGCTCATGTTCTCAGAGTAGATAGAATAAGGCATCTGCGGGCGGGCATCCTGCCTCTGTCGTTGAGAGGTCAGTCCACGAGGCAAAGATATCATCAACATTGTTGGCTAGTTTCATGACAAAGTCAGCATCGAATTTGTGATCATAAAGTGCAGTGAGGTCACGGAGAGATAGGGCCCTCATGGGCACTCTAATCCACTCTAACTTCACTCCAAAGACCCCTTGGTACCTTTGCCTGCAACTGCAGAAGGTACAACGTATGCCATTTTCCTTCCTTACTCCTCAATATCCCAAGCGCCCAAAACACACTTTTCGGGTGAAGCAGTGCTTTGTTTGCACGTCACTCAATCTAGTCCACTGCATTTGCTGCTCAAATGTGGTCTTCTCTACATCAGGGCAATGATGTGTAGACTGGGTGACTGCCTCGCAGAACAACTAAAAGAACCTAAGCTTCCCATTGCCTGCCACGTCAACGTTGTTTCCTGGCCAAAATATCTGTCTCAGGCTTACGGCAGCGCCCACGCTGGAAAAACTCATTTTCTGATTTGGACGTCTACTGCTTTCTGGGCCCAATATCAGTTCAACAATTTTAGTGTTCGATCATTTATTCCCAAATTCAACCCAACCCCATACAGCGGTTCTTGTAATTACATGGTCTCTTGGTTCACACTATGGAATGTGAGCAACTAATTATCCCCATTTATCGTTATTCATTCTCTAAGGCTGATTGTCATCTCCCTCCTTTGTCTGTCCAAACTTTCTTCTTGCATTTTGGTCTGTATCCCCACCTATCGATTTTCATTTACCCGCTGTCTCCTCAGCCAACTTCTGCATGAATAAAAACTCTCACCAGCTAACGTTAGATCTGAAGGAAGGTCACTGAAACCAAAACGTTAAGTTGGGTTTCCTCCAAACAAGCCAGACAGCTTGAGCTTTCCCAGTGACTTTTGTATTGTTTATGCTTTGCAGATCTTGCAATTCCTTTGGTTTTGATGAAGTCTCCTTCCGCTATCGTTCCAGTGTGCAATCCTGGCAAGATATTTCGAGACGTCATTGAGTTTGGAGAAGTTTGCCCATGAGGATCATTTTCAGATATTCTGAACAGCTGGGACACATATAGTATCCCTTCGCAGATCACGAGGCGCTGGCTGGCTATTTTAAATTATATTATATAAAAAATAGCTGTTTGCACTTTTTGTTATGTCTCGATCAGTTACTTATTAATAGGTGTCAATACGTTTGCCACTCACATATCGGTTTTACTTTTCTTCCACGAACCACTAACGAGTTCCGTTGCCAAAAGCTTTCAGAGGATACATCAAATGCTTCATAGCCAGTGTTTATCCCTCATTATTTCTTGATGGCATCCTCAAAAAAAATCCCGTAAGTTTATTGTGTACGATTTATCTTTATCTTCCCATATTCATTTGTTTGATTCCCATTAATAATTTACCGATGCTCGTTTATTGCATATCCATCTCTGTCCATTCATGTCGCTTTCTCTCCCACACATGGAGTAGCACATGCACACGCACGCGCACCCATGCACACACAGATGCACAAACTCAAACAAACAAGCAGAAAATGGAAAACAGTAACACAGTTCTGAACAGAGCGTGGTAAATTGATTGCATGTACGACTACTCTGTGGCTCTTTGGATTCTGGAAAAGGTCTGCAGTGAAAACGGGGAGGCAGGACGCATTCTGGGTTGGTGATATTCTGGTTACTGCCACCATCACTCTGCCTCATAAATGTTTCCTCTTTCGTGTGCTCGAAGTCAAACCTTCACCTTCATTCACAGTTGCACTCGCAAAATTAATGAAATTCCCTACCGCACTTGCTCGGTTACTGTAATCTGTTACAAACTAAATTCGATGGTCAGCACATGTTCATAAATGTGCAGGAAGGTGAAATCAATATTTAAAGTATTTTCCTTTTTTCAGTTTTAGGTAATAGGTTTTGTGGCAGGCAACCAGTCTGTATAGAATGACTCAATTTCAGACGAGGATAAATGTTTAAATGAAAAGCTAATGTCTCATTGAGATTATTGCCCTGAGAGTGGTAGATGGGCATTAACATCATTGTGTTTTTCTGTCAAAATGCACTGATGAAATACACCAACGATGACTCTGTGATGATTCTTCAGTCTCGTCTAGCAATTGAAAGGCCCTGATAGTTTGATGAAAAATACTATGCCCCAGAATTGTCCAATTTGCCTCCTAGACTGGGAACGCAGCAGAGGACTGAAGTACGGCAAATAACTTGTTGAGCTTAATCCATTGAATTGATGATATTCTTTGTCAAGGGGATTGCGCTTTAATCTGAGATCTACTTGACAAGGGTAAGGGGAAAATGTCCATGGCAGTGGATTTTTAAAATTTCAATCACGGGATGCAAGCATTTCTGGATAAGCCAGCTTTTATTTTCCAACCATAATTGTCCAGAGGGCAATTAATAGTCAGTGTTGCTGTGAGTCTGCAGTCCCATGACGGCCAGATGTCACATTTCTTTCCCTATTAGTCAAACAGATGTTTTTTTTTTGTGTGGATCTGACAATCCGTAATAGTTTCGTGGGTTACCATGAAACCATTTAATTCCTGGTTCGTTTTCATTGAATTCAAATTCAAACAACTGTCATGAACGGATTTGAACCCAGTTTAAACGAAGGACATGAGCTCAGTTTCTGGTTTAATGTTTTCGCAATAACACCACGAGGATATTGCTTCCTCTCAATTGCCTCACATCAATTCCAGGGCAAAAAGACAATACCGGACGTTCAAATACGCTCTGAACATGCCCTAGTTATTACCCACGAAATAATATGGACAAAGCTACTGTCATCGTCTGTACATTCATATGTTGAGCAGAAATATAAAACTGCAACTGCTACCATTCTCATCATTAAAATAGACAGAATTTAAATAAAATAAAATCTCGATACACAATGAGCAGTTCTGCACATGGAAGTCAACCCCCCTGCTGTCTCAAAATCTATTAGATTTCTCAGCACAAGTGAAGAATGGTATGGCAACTCTATAATTGCCTTGAAGAATGACACTCCAAAAAAATCACTTCCATACGGTCCAGATGCAGCAATTAATTAGTGCAAGGTGCATCTATCAGGTTAGGTTTTCACGCCTTCCACCATCATTGTGATGACATTTCTGCATAGCAATAGAAAATGCACTAAGCCACCAGCCATCCTTCTGTCACCACTTTTAAAACTTTGTATTGTCGGAGTTGAATGAACAAGGACACCACATCTGTGGGGGAAAAAGGCATGATTGATTTGTTTTAAAACAAGTCGCAAATACCCTTGACTGAAAACTCCTTCAACATTCCTTCCCTCTTAATAGGTTGAAATCCAGGAATACCCCTGCTGTGTCTCTGGATCTCGCAGGCTTCCACAGGCAAAGAAAGCAACTTCCTTCCAGCTTCTAAACAGGGTACCAAGGTATTGGTCACACGTTTAATTCTCAAAAAGAGAGATGTGAAAAAGTTTCAAGCAGAGCTATGCAGAGGTATAGTAATTGATGTCGACCTGAAAATTGCAAACACTGAGAAGACCCAACCATTGTGGATGGTGTAAATCTAAAATTTACACAGAAATGTCCAGGAATATTTCGTAGGTCAGTCAGTATACTCAAATAATTTTAATCTTATTTAGTTATTATTCACTCACGGGAAGTCTTTGCTACTCGCTTTGTCATCAATCATTGCTTGGCATTAGCACTCATATGAAAAGTGGTAACATCTGTGTGATAATCATTAATCTCATTGTTCATAGGGAATAAAGTACTGATGCAATTAGATGTTAACCGTTGAAATTTAAATAGTTTAAGAATGGAATTTAAAAAACTCAAGGGGAACTTAACTCTCACATAATGGAAAGCCTTAATTTGGAATTGTGGAGTTAGGAGAGCGAGGTTTTCCATACATTGCCTATTTAGGTTATGGAATCTATTGACTGGAAATGTCAGTGGGGCAGGTTCAATGGCAAGCACTCAAGAGATACATTGGCTGAGTCTGTGGATTTAAGTGGCGGGAAGCGATTTGGGAAGAGGCAGTAAATATGCATGAGTTGATAGACTGGTTGCATATTCAGTGAGAAGAATTGCCTCCGGCTGCTCCATAAAGCTTCAGTGATCCTGTGATTTCAAATCTTTAGGAGGAGGGCAGTGAAAAACGGTAGCATATGTGTGTACAAGCAAGAGCTGTGAAATGAGACCAGAAACACTACTCGTGTAGAGAAAATGGGACTTAGGGCCTACAGCCATGCAGCAGAAAATGTCAAATTGTCTTGTGTGGATACCATTGTCAATCAGCTCCTGACCTCGTTCCAGCCACAATTCAAACCTGCATAAAACAGGTAAATTCCATTGGTGAGCTGAAAGTGACTGTCATTGACATTAATACCACTCTTGACTGGATGTGAAAGTAGGAAGCCCATGGAAGTCTGGATTCGGTGAGAATCAAGGGACAGACTCTCTGTTGGGTGGAGTCCTGCCTGAAAGAAATAGAGATGGTTCTGGCCTTTGGAGATCTGTCATCGCAGCTCCAGTAGATCTGTGTAGGAAATCCTCAGGTTAGTGTGACAGGCCTAATCATAATCAATTGCATCATTAAAGATTCATCTCTCCTGGGAGGTCTTATCTGGAGAATTCGCTGAGAATTACGCAGTGATGGCATCATTTACCACTCCTCAGATTCTGAAACAGTTCATGACCAAATGCAGACAGACCTGGAGAAAACATAATACTGCCCTGACAAGGCGCAAGTGACATTCGCGCCACCCAAGCAACAGGATGTTATCATATCCAACAGAGAATATAATCATGATCACTTGCCACTCAATGCTGTTACCATCACTGAATTCCCCTATCAACATTCTGGGGATTGTCATCTCCAACAGGAGAGAATCTAACCATTGCCATCTTTACATTGAATGGTGTTTACAATCACCGAATCACCCCGTTGTCAAAATCAGAGCAGTGATCAGAAACTGAACTGGAACAGGCAGAGTCTGCAACAGCAGTCTCAAGGCTATAACGTCTGCAGGGAATTCCTTATACCTGTAAGATAATTTATTTTTATTTGCATGTGAGTTCATTCAACTTGCCTGTATGTCAAAATTCTCCAACGTTGATTTCAAAGATATTCTGATTTTGTATGTTCTTCACGAGATGGAAGATATAGCATATTATATTTCGTCCAGTTGACTTCTTTTTCTCAGTTAACGGGGCTTGTGTTATTTTATTTGCAGACTCCTGCTGCCCTGCTCACCAATTTTTTTTCTTGGCTATTTTTGCTTTGCCATCAGAGTCCTAGAGTCATCGAGTTTGCAGCATGGCAACAAACCCCTCGGGACAACCCATCCATGCCGACCAGGTATCCCAACCCAAACTCGTCACCCCTGCAAGCATCCAGCCCATAACCCTCCAAACGCTTCCTATTCATATAACCATCCAAATGCCTGTTAAATGTTGCAATTGTACCAGCCTCCACCACTTCCTCTGACAGCTCATTCCATACACGGACCTCCTCTGCGTGAACAGGTTGCACCTTCGGTCTCTTTTATATCTTTCCTCTCTCACCGTAAACCTCTTCCCTCTAGTTCTGGACACCCCGACCCCAGGGAAAAAGTCTTAGCCTGTTTACCCTATCCATACCCCTCATACTTTTGTACACCTCTATAAGGTCACCCCTCAGCTTCCTACGCTCCAGGGAAAACAGTCCCAGCCTTATTTCAAAGACTTCACTAGTTGCAGTTACAACCTAGAAATGCCATAATCATACTGAATCGCAGTGTCTCATCATGAACCAATTCTCTATCTAAACTACAAACTACAATCCTGATATGCTCTTATATTTCACACCAAGTGTACGTCAGGAATATCATGAAACATACTTTAGAAATCGTTATTTTCTGCATTTGCTGACTGGATTTCGATAACCAAGATTGATTGATTGTGTGAAGAAGTCATTGTGTTTTGTCTTTCATAAACTCCTGTTTGCATTGCTTCATTTTTTTGGTGACTGCTAAATGTTGTGCTACCACCTCCTTAAAATGCGTGTTAACTCTGCTGCTCCATACTTTGGAGGTTGGAATAACTGGTGTGTCATGTCCTGCTTCCACGTTCTTCTCCTTGGTAACTGAAGAAGAGTAACCTCAATCAATAATAACAGATGAACTAATGCTATAGGGATCACCTGGCATCGCACACCAGCCCGCGAGCCAACTGAGTCAACAATTGAGAAGATGGCAGCCCCGTCCATGTGGGAAAGATAAGTGAGGCTTTGGAGTTCAGAGGTCGACTTTTCAACATGTGAACAAAAGGAAGCTGCTGCAATGTTAATCCTGGCAGGTAAAATGGGGAGAATTATATTACCGCATGGAACCTGTAATTCATCAAAGCGGTTTCACCCTTGAAAGAACAAGCATCAAACATAAGTCGCCGTTGGAAAATTGCAACCTGAGAACATTACATTTTAATACGTACAATCCGGAAAACTCCAAGCAACAGTGTGCCATTTGCATTTTGTGTGAAGAAGATTCTGGCTGCTGCCACATGTTTGCGGCTCAGGTATACAACAATCCTCCACATTTCTCCTGTGTCAACAATAACAACAACTTGCTTCGATATGACAACGTTAAAATACCAGATTCCGAAATGGTTCACACGCCAATAAAAAGGAATCACAGGATTTCAATGATGAAGGTGAGCAACCCCACGTGATGTCCTTCTAATTTAAGACCTGGGATATATTTGATCTGTTTGTGTACCATTTCTTTGGCTTTAAAAGGACATCCTGGATTTTGTCTTCGATCCGCAGGGAAAATAAAATAAATAGATTCTGAATCTCTGTTGAATTCTGATATTTGTAGGTATTATAAAAAATTGACTGCTTTCATTATGCAAAATTATTCAGCTGTGCCATTGATAGCAAATCGTTCATGGGAGAACAGTGTTCTTTTCCCCTGAAGTAAATGACTTGTGCATCAAATTCACAGCTGGCTTTCATTTCTTGGAACAGAATTATTTTTCCAACATTCATGGGAGAAAATGTAGATTTTTGTATTGTTATTGAAGAGGAACATTTCCGAAGCTTTTGACTCTAATAAAACATGAGCATCTAGCCAAAATAATTTGATCGTCTTTTGCAGAGGTCACCTACAGTGAGACAGAGTTTGATTCAGGGAGGTTAATTGCTTCCCAAAGCTTTGCCCATTCTACCTCGTTTCTGAGTCTTTAAGAATGTTTCAACTCTTCAAAAACAACTATGAGAAAGGCAATGTTTCAGAAGTGAAATTATTGAATGTGAACTCACGATGAGCCTGGCAAAGCTGCTGTGCCACAACGCTCGTTGTTTTTGTAAAAGCTGTTCCTTTTCTAAAGGTTGCAATGTCCTTGCTTTTTTTTCAGAGGGGTAGTAAATCGTCTCGGTTCTGGTCAGTCTGGTTTGGTTCAGACGTTCAAAGATATTGAGAATACTTTTTTGTGTATACGTAAACAGACGAGGCTTCAGGCCAAAGTGGTTATGTTTTAGATGTGATGAAATCGTATGCCTAATCCTCGGATGCTGCCTGACCTGCTGTGCTTTCGCAACAACATGTGTAATGAAAGGAGCCCTCTAGTTGAGCTGACCAGCCCAGAAATGGTTGGAAGTTCAACAGTGAGCCGCGTGGAAACTCTCTCTTCTGCCCTAACTTCAATCTGTATGCAAGAAATTTATTTTTTACTATGTTTCAAAGGGAGCTTGCAGAATGGAACTGTCGTGTATTTTTTTGGAACAGTATACTTGAGTCAAGTTTGGATAGAATAAGTTCTGTAGTGATTCTCTATTCTGATCTTCGTGTTTCATTGTGTAA
This sequence comes from Chiloscyllium punctatum, assembly GCF_047496795.1. Lineage (NCBI taxonomy): Eukaryota > Metazoa > Chordata > Chondrichthyes > Orectolobiformes > Hemiscylliidae > Chiloscyllium > Chiloscyllium punctatum. Next base: position 2,338,651 of record NC_092781.1, read on the forward strand.
TTTTGTGAATTAATACTTTGTCTGCTTTAATATTGTTTGTCAACCTCGCGAACAATCCAGGTAATTTTAACTGTACTACCGAGACAAATTGCATAGCTATGTTCCAGGCAGCCTGCCCAAGAATGTATTGTGTGGTCTGGCCTAGTCCATAACAGTTGGAATTGGTAGACAAGCTGAAGTTTGGATTGCGTTTGTCTGTGAGAAAAGGACAGGTAATTACAACAATAACTCGTCAATTAATTTTCGTGGAACGCCATCGGAATCTTTGGAAATGGCAGAATTGCAGATAAAGCAACTTGAACTGGAAAAGGAATTGAAACAGTTTCAGTTATGATTAAAAGCGAAGGATAGGAAGAATAAAAAGAGTAAAAGAGAGAAGAAAATCATAAAGAGAGAATTTCAACTTTAAAAGTTAGCAAATAGAGAGGGAAGTCACTGAGAAGTGCAGACATGAAGATAAAATGTCGGCTGAACGAGGAGGATCGTGGAGATAAGCAACCCGATCGTAGACAAATACCTGATGGGGTTCTGTTTAAATATATATAGACATTGTTTAAATTTGATGAGAATGTTGTATAAGCCTTTTAATTTATTTTCAGAAAAAGGTTAAACAAATGTGTTGTTCAGTGACCACGAGGCGTTATTTTATTCAAACAAAGCCAATTCGTATAACGAGTGAGGTATCTGCATCTCGAGGTGACGAAAGTCATCTGAAGTTCAAATGAGCTTGAGACAGAAGCCTACAGACAGCGTTTCAGGAAACTGAAAGGTGCCTCTGCTTAAACGTAAAATAAGTTTGAAAGGATCAAAGTAATTTTTTGTCGTTGGGTAAAGGAATTAAAGATGGAACTGTGACACTTTTACAGGGATTCTTATATTGAAGGAACACAAAACACAATTCCTGATGTCATGAGGACTCATGTGGAAGAACAGAGGTAAAATGGAAAGGTGAAAAGTTGAAATGGTTGATTAGGATAAGATTGTCCATCAATCAAACTTTGGCTTCTGTGAGGGACATAAACTGTGTAAAAGAGAACTCCGCAGGTGGTAAGGTGGTAGATCTTATTGAATGTAATGAGGATCACTTACAAAGGATAAAAAGTGAACCTCGAAGGGGAAAGGACAGTAAAAAAAAAAGCTCAGGTGTTATCACTGCAATAAAGTAATTCAGATGAAATCGCAAACTTGGAGGGTCACAAAGAAAATATTGGGAAGCCGGATGTAGGATTAGTCATTGAATTTTGTTGAAGTGGTAAATGAAAACACATTGCAATCTAAAAGCTGGCACAAGAAGGTGCAACCTGATTGGAGGTGGGTTAACAAAAATGTGTGAGATCTCCCGAAACGATATACCGGTGAGAAGAAGGTTTACTGGCACAGGCAGAGAGTTGCAGGTAAAGTAGCGACAGTACTAAGACATGGAGAAGTATGTACATTTTGATGCTGAGACCGAAGAAGATATGTCATTCAGAAGGAGAAATAGAAGTGATCCATGATGTAAAGAGTGGTTAGAGTGTCCGGTGAAACCATCAATATATTATTCTACACTTAAAAAATGGGCCTTGACCTTGGTGTTGGCCTGCAACATGGCAGTATTTAATTTCCGAATAACGTGACTGAGAAAAACCTATAAACTGATCATAACCCCTTACCGTTTTTGGAGAAATTTAAGGAGAAAAAAATCCCATATATTTCGATGTAGCGTATTATTGCTGACATAGAGTTCGAAAATTATACAGGTGACTGTATGAGAAAACGGAATTGCAAACACGTTGTCGGGACTTGGGTAAAGACAGACGGAGTTGATCTGTGGCAGGAATAAGCTGACTGAAATAGAATGTAGTTGTGAATGTGTGCATGCTTAGAGTCAATGTAAAATATGTGCATTGTAGTCTATTTATAGGGGAATAGGAAGAGGTTTAAAATGAAGCCATCCTTGCAAATTGGTAGATCTTTTTTTTTAAAAAAAACTGAAGGTGTCACGATACTGTCACTTTCAAAAATATATTTTCTCTTCTGAAGAGACGTCCTCAACTCAGACGACCCGAGGTAACGCCTGAAATGGCTTCAATGAGTAACTAAGGAGGCCTATTGGTTTATTATAATGGTGATGATAATGAAGGGCAGTTGCAAGGTCACAAAGATCAGGTCATCACGATTTTTTTTTTAACTGTAGCATTCAGAAGCAGCTTGAAGGCCCAGAAGGGTTGGAATTTCAGCAAATGATCACTAGCAGCTATTGTTTCTTAAATCTCTCTTGGTGTTTTTTTTCCGGTTTGGAGAACTGCACGTAAGAATTTGTGCTTAAATCAACGTTTTTGTGAAGGGATTTTTTTTATGGGATGTCACCGCATTGAAACTGTTTGTATGTTTTCCAGTGTACAAGCTATTCCAAATTGTTATTTGTTTGCATTTTAGATAGAGCGTTGCAATAGATTTTATTTCACTTAATGTCGAGTCGCAAGACATCTGGAATATCCAATGTATGTCGATGTTTAAAATAATGAAAAGGTAAGGTCTACACTACTTCCAAACGTATTTCTAGGCGGATTGGTCTGAACTATAACATTTGGAACTGATGGTTTTCTGACTGACTCCTGTTCTTGAAAGGTTAGTGGGCCGTGCTGGGGATTGTTTGTGAAAGGTTGCGCGATGAGCTGCCTCAGACATTCAGGGAGGCCTGAGGATTTGGTGAACCAACTCTGGGCGGAGCATGGAGATTGCAGTGACAGCATTTTGGTCTTCAACCTGATGAACAAATGCAGCAAAGGGTGCAGAGACGGGAAGATCTGAATGCTTGGGTGTGTGTGTTGGGGGAAAGGAATCTTTCCTATCCATCTCGGGTTTTCCAAAAACAGCTTCCCAAACTACACTTAATCCAGGAGTAGAGTATGACAGGACCTTGATTGAACATGGAGCTTGTCACAGAGTTGTGGTACCTCCTTCAAAAGGACATCAGCCTCACTGCAGAGGGAGAAATGGCGCTGCCAGTTGTTATTAGGGTCACAGTTTCATTCAGCTTATATGATCCAGAATAGTCCAAGCAGTCGTGAATGAAGCATTATAGTGATGGTGTGGAAGGGTACTACACCTTCAATGAGTGAAAGGCTTAGACAGGCATACAGAGTGCTGGAGAATTTACCTTTTAACATTTGGTCCAGCAGACAGAGTAGCTGGTTGCCTGATGACAAAAGCAAATTCGAATTCAACCAATCAGCTTAAGGTTTAACCTAAATGTACCAAACTCAAATCAAGTTTGAAAATCTTGACATTATTAAAAGCCAGTGACATAATCGGATGTTTTGGGGTATATGATTGGGAAAACTTGAATATGAGAGAGAGCTGCCAAGCCACCAACATCTGCAGAGTGCCTGGATTATTAACTCTCTTAAAGCTACCTTTATCAATCAAGACTTGCGGGTGTCAGCGTTGGACTGGAGTTTACAAAGTTAAAATATCACACAACACCAAGTTATATAATCCAGTAGGTTTATTTGGAAGCCCTCGCTTTCGGGACGATGCTCCTTCATCAGGTGATTATGGAGTAGCTAATGAAGGAGCAGCGCTCAGAACGCTCGTGCTTTCAACTAAAATTGTTAGACTATAACCTGGGGTGACGGGAGTTTTTAACTTTATCGATCAATGACCTGTGAAACAGAAATCGCTATAAAGAAGAAAATCGAAAGAGGAAGATGCTAAGAGAAGTTTCGACAGCTGGCTGGTTTTGAAATTTGAATTTTCGTGAAATCTTATTCAGGGGTTTTGTCCGACTGGTATTCTAGAAGGGAAAATTAACAATAGGTTAGAGGAAATAATTATAAATAGTTGTTAGTTAGTTATTCTCTGTTCCAGCAATGAATTTGTTATTTTTTTACTTTAAACAGTTCTTGGCCTTTGAATTTTCGCAGAATATCGCACGGGATAAATCGCTCCTGTGTTACTGGTTTAAATTAAGAGAGTGTATGTGTGTTTTGGGGGGATGGGGGGTACACCGTGTCATAACAACTCGGTGGCACGTCGTCGGGATTTGAACGGTATGGGGGCTTTTGTCCGCGATTTGAAAAGTTGAGTCCGAGATTTGTGATTGGAACTGGTTTAGACAGATTTGAATAGGTTTATGAAAAATCCCTGCAGATTTAAATACTTGCAGGTTGCTGCCAGAGATTTAAAAATAAAACGTAGGTGAGATTATTTGTTTCATTTCGGTTACTTGTAGAGGGATAAATCAAAAGTGAGAGAAATGTCTCTTCAATTTCTATTGGGTTCTGGTATTTAAAGATGATTCTGAAATTTGCCAAGAAAGTTTAGCAGGAAGAAAGAAGAGTTACTCAAACACTTAGCTTTGTCAGAGAAACAGACCACTGCAGTTGAGTCAGAAAAATGTAAATTACACTTGAGGAAAATGAAGTTAGAACAGAGAGAGAGAGGGTAGAAAATGAGAAAACTTTCTTAGCTGAGGAAAGAGAGGGAGAAGGGAGAGGAACTGAGAGAGAAGAGAGAAAGTGGACAAAGAAAGAGAAAAAAGGTGCATCATTGAGCAAAAAGCGACGTGAATTTGCACTTGAGACGTTGCAAGAAGTGAATAATGTGAAAGGAACAGGATTGAGATAAAACCAGAATACAGTGATGCATGCAAATGTGTTAAAAGTCTACCATATTTAGATGAGGAAGGTTTTGAAGACTTCTTTATTGCATTTGAAAAATTGGCTCGGCACATAGAGTGTTCTGAGGATTTATGTGTAATGGTATTTCAGATTGAACTTGTGTGGAGAGCTAGTGAGGTATTTGACCCGCTGTCAGATGAGAGGTCGAGAGATTATGAAAAGATGAAACATCCTATTTTATGATCATGTGAGTTCAAAATAATTAAATCTCGGCATTTTGAGAGATGGGAGCACACTATTATAATAAGTATGACCTATGAGGCTCTAAGAAAAGTTATTCAGCTGGAGAAGTTTAAAAAATAATTTCCAGAAATGATAAGAATTCACGAGGAGGTACTTAAAAATTAACGCAGTGAGAAGGGCAGCAGAATTAGCAGATGAATGCATGGTCGTGCATATGACAAGATTCCAGTCAGAATTTCATCTTGTGAGGTATAGAAGTTGGGAGAAGGGAAGATCCTACGCTATGAAAGCCAAAGGTAGACAGCCTGGTAATAATTTGACATTAAGAAGCCCAAGAGCGTGGAAAGGACGTGAAAAGACTCACTGTTAACACTGTGGTAAAGTGGGGCATGTAAAGTCACAGAGCTGGTCATTGAAGAAATGCACTGATAGTAAATGTGTGGAAAAGGGAAGTTAAGCCAATGGCATTGTTGAAGGTAATAAAAGAGACCCCAAAAAGAGCCAAGGAACTGCAGGAGAGTGCACTGCCCAGACAGGGGCTGGGTATGGATTTCGTACCTTGGTCTAATCAAATAATTCGCATAAATGTGTAATTTTTACACAGAAAGTAAAGGGGGAGAAGGACAAAAGACATAATCTTGAGAGACACAGCATGTAGCCAGTCGCTGGTAGTATAGGATAAGCGAACAGGCACTCTTTCTGATCTGTTACCTGAGAGTGTGGTAATTGTTGGGATAGATAGACAGATATTTAGCGCTCTCCGACGTAAGATCATGTTTTTGCACCGACCCAAGACTGGGGAAGTTGGAGTGGGAGTGATTGAAAATTGTCAGTTCCAAAAAACTCAGTTTGTCCTTGGAAGTAACTTGGCAGGGTCCAAAGTGAGAGTGGCACCGCTTGTTGTGTAGAGACCCGAGGAAGTTTTAGAAACTGAAAAGTTAAAACAATCCTGGGATTTTCCAGACTGTCTGGTAACCAGATCCTACGACCAAAAGTCAGAGTACGAAGCTAAAATTAAAGAGAAATGTGAATGAATTGAGTCTCAGTTCACGGACACCCTGTTTGATGTAATGGTGCAGGAATAATCTCAACAGGCAGATGGTCAGACAGACGAGTTTAGTCCTGAAAGGTTAAGGGACTTGTAAAAGCGAAACAAGACGATAAAAGATACATATGTGGACGTGTACCCTGAAAACGAGGCAGAGAATATTCCGAAGGTTTATTATCTGAAAGACGAAGTTAAAAATCACACAACACCAGGTTATCATCAAACAAATTTGATTGGAAGCACACTAGCTTTCGGAGCGACGCTCCTTCATCAGGTGATAGTGGAGGGTTCGATCATAACAAGAATTTATAGCAAAACTTTACAGTGTGATGTAACTGAAATTATACATTGAAAAATTCAATGTATAATTTCAGTGACATCACACTGTAAATTGTTACTATAAATTCTGTGTTACAATGGAGCACATCCAGATGATATGGATTTTGATGCGCCTCAAAATAGATTTCAAAATGCAGAAGTCCTTGAGGAGTGGGATAGGTTAGTAATCTGGCTGTCTCAGGAGCATAGAATGCAATTGAAAAAAACATGGTACTGCAGTAGAAGGACTTCTGTCAGAATCAAATGAGGAGGAGTAATGCTATTGTTAATGAAGGAAATGGACAGAATACTGCTCCAATCAAACAATACCCTTATCGGATTAATATTCCCAAAGCAAGTCAGATCCGGAAGGACGTGGACATCATCTAACCAAGCTAGAGTGAGTGTTTTTCGGCGATATTCTTAGTTCACAAACTGCATGGCACTCAACAATTTGGTTTGGATTATTGGCAAGTCAACGCCATTTCAAACTCGGACTCATATCCAATTCAAAGATAGGAAGACTCGGAAATGGTCAACATCCACCAGTGGAAATGTTCCTGGACTGAAACACGCCTGTTGAGTATGGGACTGGCCTAAGCATTTAAGGTGTATGTGACGAATAATGTGTCAGAGACGGTGGTGTACACGGATCACAATCTTCTTACATTCTTTGACCGCTCTAAAGACAAGAATATGAGACTATTTATCAGGAATGTTATCACACAAAGTTTTAATTTAAAAATCACACATCTGTGGGTCATAATAATGTAGTTGCAGATGTGTTATCATGGAGATAACTGATAAAAGTTAGATGAGATTTGGATTTCTTTAAAATTACATACATAAACAGTTATATGGGAAAACGTTATGGTGCACTTAAATTAAAGTTATTGGTGCGTTAGTGTAATGCGTTTCAAGGACAGAAAAAAAAATGAAGTCATTATTCATGAGGATGGTTAATTTATTCTTAAGGGGGGAGGCGTTATGAATTTTAAGAAATTTAAGAGCGAGTAGAACTACCTGACAACATGAAGTGTTCAGAACAATACAGAATGTAACCTTTAAGTCCAGCAGATTGCCTGGAGACAAAATCAATTAAAATTCGACTAATCACTTTACATTATACCCCGAAACAGCAACTTCAAACCAAGATTGATTTCAATATTTGACAAAATTAATATCCAATTACACAATCTAATTTTGGGCGCGTATAACGCCGGGAACAGTCGAACAGTTGAGAGAGAAATGACGAACGACCAACAGATGTAGGTGGCTAGTCAGAACTCTCCGTGATGTGCCTGCGCAGAGAGGGAGTTTGTACAAAGAAAAACATCAACACCAGCCTGCAGAACAAATCGTCAGAGGAAGATATAAAGATCAAAGTTTGGTAGAAGATTTGTGGCTCGGGTGCTCGTTGTTGTGTTTCTGTTCGCCGAGCTGGGAATTTGTCTTGCAAACGTTTCGTCCCCTGTCTAGGTGACATCCTCAGTGCTTGCGAGCCTCCTGTGAAGCGCTTCTGTGCTGTTTTCTCCGCCATTTGTAGTGGCCTGTCTCTGCCGCTTCCGGTTGTCAGTTCGACCTGTCCACTGTAGTGGCCGGTATATTGGGTCCAGGTCGATGTGTTTGTTGATAGAGTCTGTGGATGAGTGCCATGCCTCGAGGAATTCCCTGGTTGTTCTCTGTTTGGCTTGCCTTATAATGGTAGTGTTGTCCCAGTTGAATTCATGTTGCTTGTCGTCTGTGTGTGTGGCTACTAAGGATAGCTGGTCGTGTCGTTTCGTGGCTAGTTGATGTTCGTGTATACGGATCGTTAACTGTCTTCCTGTTTGTCCGATGTAATGTTTTCTGCAGTCCTTGCATGGGATTTTGTACACTACATTAGATTTGCTTATGTTGGGTATCGGGTCCTTTGTTCTGGTGAGTTGTTGTCTGAGCGCGGCTGTTGGTTTGTGTGCTGTTATGAGTCCTAGTGGTCGCAGTAGTCTGGCTGTCAGTTCAGAAATGCTCCTGATGTATGGTAGTGTGGCTCGTCCTTTGAGTTCCGGCATGTCCTCGTTACGTTGTCTCTCCCTTAGGCATCTGTTGATGAAATTGCGAGGGTATCCGTTTTTGGCGAATACTTTGTATAGGTGTTCCTTTTCCCCTTTTTGTAGTTCTGGTGTGCTGCAGTGTGTTGTGGCCCTTTTGAATAGTGTCCTGATGCAACTTCGTTTGTGTGTGTTCGGGAAGTTGCTTTCATAGTTTCGGACTTGGTTCTGTGTGTGTGGCTTCCCTGTAAACCTTTGTGGTGAATTCTCCGTTCGGTGTTCTCTGTAACATCACGTCTAGGAATGGGAGTTGGTTGTCCTTTTCTTCCTCTCGAGTGAATCGGAAACCTGTGAGTGTGGTGTCGATGATCTGGTGTGTGTTCTCTATTTCTGTGTTTTTATTTATTACAAAGGTGTCATCCACGTATCTGACCCAGAGTTTGGGCTGAAGATGTGGTAAGACTGTTTGTTCTAATCTTTGCATTACTGCTTCTGCTATGAGTCCAGAGATCGGTGAGCGCATCGGTATTCCGTTGATTTGTTCGTATATTTGGTTATTGAATGTGAAGTGTGTTGTGAGGCACAAGTCCAGTAGTTTAAGTATGCCGTCTTTGTTGATGGGTTCAACGTCCTGTTGTCTGTTATGTCTGTCCAGCACGGTGGCTATTGTTTCTTTGGCTAGTGTTTTGTCGATGGAGGTGAACAGTGCCGCTTCATCGAATGAGACCACAGTTCCTTCCTTGTCTATGTGTATATTTTTGATGATGTCCAAGAATTCCTGTGTCGATTGTATAGATTGTCTGTATCCGATGATTAGGTGTTTCAGTTTCTGCTGTAGTTCTTTGGCCAGATTGTGTGATGGTGTCCCTGGTAGTGATACTATGGGTCTGAGTGGGATGTCTGGTTTGTGCACTTTGGGTCGTCCATAGAATCTGGGGGTGTTAGTGCTTTCAGGTTTCATTCTTTGTAGGTCAGACCTGGTTATCTGTCCGTTTTTTTGTAGATTCCTCAGTATGTTGTTTATCGTATTGGTGAGCTGTGGGGTGGGGTCAAACTCCCTCTTTTGGTAGGTGTTGGTATCTGCAAGTAGTTGTTGTGCTTTTTGCATTTACTCTGCTTTGTCCAGGATGACCGTCATTCTGCCTTTGTCTGCTGGTAGTATAATTATGTTCTTATCGTTTCTTAGTGATTTTAGTGCTTCCCTCTCCTTGGTGTTGAGGTTATGTGTTTGTTTTTTCTGGTTATCAGCGGTACGATACTTTGTCTCACAGTTTGTTGTGTCTCTTCTGTCAGTCCATTGTTCCTGAGTGTGCATTCTAGTGCTGCTAGAAAGTCTGCTGTCTGGGCGTCCCTGTGGTTGTAGTTGAGTATCTTGGCCATTATGGTTCTTTCCGTGTCTGTGAGCTGTCTGTGGGAGAGGTTTTTAACCCAGGTGTGTGTTGTGGTGTCATCTTCTTTGTGTGTTAGTTTGGCCATTTTTTCTTTTAGTGCCGTTTTTTTGCGGTGTGTAGTCCTGTTCTGTCCTATGGTGACGGCCTGTTCTATGGTGCCAGGTCCATTCCTGATTGGTGGTTTTTGAAATTAACGATTTTTGGTGCGCAATTTCTTGTCTGTATTTGGGTAGTCTGTTGTGAGCGTCTGTGATCATTACCTGGATCATCCTGAATCCGTTCTGTCTGGCTGTGTCCCTGGCTTGTGGATTGTTGACTGGTGGTCTGTATCTGACACATGGTGGAAGGATTCGATTCATTCGGCATTCATGCAGGAACCGGAGTTTTTCGTATGTGGTGCTTAGGCTGTTGGCATAGGATTCCCATTTCCTGGCTTGTCTTAGCGTCTCTCGCCCGCAGGTGTTCAATGTTTGTAAAAGATTTGTAGCTCGGGTGCTCGTTGTTGTGGTTCTGTTCGCCGAGCTGGGAATTTGTCTTGGAAACGTTTCGTCCCCTGTCTAGGTGACATCCTCAGTGCTTGGGAGCCTCCTGTGAAGCGCTTCTGTTCTGTTTCCTCCGGCATTTGTCGTGGCCTGTCTCTGCCGCTTCCGGTTGTCAGTTCGAGCTGTCCACTTTAGTGGCCGGTATATTGGGTCCAGGTCGATGTGTTTGTTGATAGAGTCTGTGGATGAGTGCCATGCCTCTATGAATTCCCTGGCTGTTCTCTGTTTGGCTTGCCCTATAATGGTAGTGTTGTCCCAGTCGAATTCATGTTGCTTGTCGTCTGTGTGTGTGGCTACTAAGGATAGCTGGTCGTGTCGTTTCGTGGCTAGTTGGTTTTCGTGTGTACGGATCGTTAACTGTCTTCCTGTTTGTCCGATGTAGTGTTTTCTGCAGTCCTTGCATGGGATTTTGTCCACTACATTAATTTTGCTCATGTTGGGTATCGGGTCCTTTGTTCTGGTGAGTTGTTGCTCGGGGCGTGGCTGTTGGATTATGTGCTGTTATGAGTCCTCGTGGTCGCAGTAGTCTGGCTATCAGTTCAGAAATGCTCCTGATGTACGGTGGTGTGGCTAGTCCTTTGGGGTGCGGCATGTCCTCGTTCCGTTGTCTCTCCCTTAGGCATCTGCTGATGAAATTGCGAGGGTATCCGTTTTTGGCGAATACTTTGTATAGGTGTTCCTCTTCCTCTTTTTTAGTTCTGTTGTGCTGCGGTGTGTTGTGGCCCTTTTGAATAGTGTCCTGATGCAACTTCGTTTGTGCGTGTTGGGGTGGTTGCTTTCATAGTTTAGGACTTGGTCTGTATGTGTGTGTGGCTTTCCTGTAAATCTTTGTGGTGAATTCTCCATTCGGTGTTCTCTGTACCATCACGTCTAGGAATGGGAGTTGGTTGTCCTTTTCTTCCTCTCTCGTGAATCGGATTCCTGTGAGTGTGGCGTTGATGATCTGGTGTATGTTCTCTATTTCTGTGTTTTTAATTTTTACAAATTAATTAATTAATAGGTAATTAATCCTTTCAGCATTCTTGTTAACCCCTATCACAGGGATGATAGCTTCCCATCCCGCAGCAATCTCATTGCGGGCCTTAACCTCATTCGGAATATCTCTTGGCTGTCCTCTGCTGTCAATCCGAATTGTCGGATCAGGGACACACTGTCACTTAGTTGCCGCAAAACTGACTGTGACGTGGCGTCAAGCTGTGTGTGTGGCGATATAACCACCTCGCATTACACAGGCACAGCTGCCACACCAGTCAGCAGGCAGCGACGGGAGCAACATTCAGTTATACCACAGAGCCACCAAGTCTCTGCCAATGGGATGCATTGAGAATTTAAAACAGACCCAAACGTGGTGTGCACCTCAAGTTCAATCGTATTCCCTCGAAGACCCTTAAAATAACCTACTATTGTGGAGCCATTTTGCTGAAGGGATTCAAAACTCAGCCCTTCCAGAACCCGAAAGCAACCACGGGGGACGTGTAATTAGTCTTACTGGTGGACCACGGGTGCTTTAGCCACACCAACATTGGAGTTTCTGAAAGCCCACATCATCCTGCTAATAGAACGTAGAGGCCTGAAGTAGGAGTCACCAAGTGGCAATGCGATTGCTTGTAATCCGGATCATCCAAGTTAAGAGTTCGTATGGAGTGCTGCTAACACCAATGAGTACAGGTGGTCCAGTTATAAGGGATATGGACAACATAGAATATGGGGTTTGCCTTTGTACACAAGAAAAAGTCCTGTCCAGCCATCATTGGAACCGTACAGTTTGCCCATTGATACCAGGCATTGTCACAGCCGCGTGCCCATGGTAGGGCAGCGAGGTCTGCACTTCTCAAACGTCTTTACCCCCCAGCATGATAGACGCTGAAATTACAAGTCTAGGTCTGCCAATTGAATGGTGTCCAAGTCTGAGTATGCACGTCTGGCATCAGCAAGGTGTGTATCAGGGGCATCCCCCATGTCTTTCCCCTCCCCGCTGCCAGGAGTACTATGCTCCACATCTCCATCACAATCATTTCGAGAATGATGTGTATCCCCAATAACCTGTATCTTGTTTGAAACCCTGCTGAGGAGTACTAGCTTTCTGTGTGTCCTGCCCGTGTCCAAGTTCCTCAGCTTCAGCTCCACTTAGCTCTATGTCAAAGTTAGTTTGTGGCGGTGGGAGAGACTTATTAGCATGATTAAGGCATATGTGCTGTCCTTCCATATGGATGGCGGTAGGTGGTACCTTAGTCACGACGAAAGGTCCCTCTCTCCTCGCCCCATTCCAGCGTCTTTGAAAAACCCGCACGTACACCCACTCCCCGGGTTTAGTAGGTCCTTCCTCGTTGATATGTGGCGGTTCCCTTTGTGTTTCTTGCAGGTGGATAGTCTCAGGTATCATAGTTAGCTGCTGCATATATTACTTATGTTCGAAGCTTTACTGTCCAAGCTAGGCCTTTGTATGGGCCTCTCCACCTGGGCACTTGTGTAGGTCTATCTGTGAGTATCTCACGCGGTGTTAGATTGGTCATGCGATTAGTCTGCATGCGGTAACTCATTAGTGGCAGCGCATCAACCCAATTAAGGTTGGTGCTTGCGCAGATCTTGTTTAATTTGGCTTTCAATTTCCCATTAAACCTTCGCACCATACCCTGTGACTGGGGATGATACATGCACCCAAACCTCAGATTGATTGGCAAAGACAGCAGCACCTGCTGAACGACTTTCTGCATGAAGGCAAACCCATTGTATGAACTACTTTTCGATGGTATAACTAACCTTAGGATAACCCCATTCGTCAGAAATTTCACGACTGCCCAAGCTCCTGGTTTGAAGCGTATTTCCACGGGGCTAACTGATTTCAGTCTCCCCACATTTGTATCATGCTGTGACCACAAAGTAGCTAGTAATGCATCCAATCGCTCATTACCATGTTGATAACCTTCCTCCACTGTCACTGGCATGCTCCGCTGGGGTGTTATCTTGGCTTTCTTCGGATTCCCTGACAAGTTGCAGCATGTTAGGATTTGAATACAGCTGCCATCCCTGGATTCCCGAAACCCTGTCGTGTGAATATGCCATTACCAAACTGTTTCGCCAAGCCTGACCAGAGCTCTTAAATCTTTAGATTAATATCCCTTACTGGTAAATGTGGTCTGGCGACTGATATACCATATCACTATTCCAGGAACACATGTCTCTCTATTTGCAGAATCACTCCCTGTTCCCCTAAGAGCATTGCTTCACTTCTCAAATGCTGGGGAGCAGTGAGTTCCTGCTGCCACTGCCTCTCTAACAACTCAACTCATCAAATATCACTGTAGACTGCAGCTTAGACTTAGGTGGTCTTGCTTTCATCAACATCGTCAAGACTTCTGCTACCCACGTCTCCCAAAAGTCTTGAATATTACTTGTTATGTCCCCAATCCAATACACATTAACATCTTTAACTTCTTGCATCACTAATTGTGCATTGGCCTTTTCTATGACTAATCCCTGCTGTGTGCACTCAAACCTTACCTCTAAATGTAGTAAAGCATTCCCTCCTAACAAGTTAATTGGCGTCTCTTCAGACACTAATACTTGCAGAACTGTCTCCCTACCTTCGATTTCCAATCACACTGGAGCTGTAAATCAGGTTAACTGTGATTTCCCTGAGAACCCTACGGTAATGCAAAAACTAGAACAAACAGCCCTCCCAATCATCAAACCAAAAATCTTGGTCCGCTATGTAGATGACACCTTTGTCATCACAAAACGAAACAAGACGGAAGAGACAATTAATATCATCAACAACAACCTCACAAGCATAAAGTTCCCCAAGGAGGAAGAAACCGACAACAAACTCGCATTCCTGGATGTCACAGTCGAAAGAAAGGACAACGGAGAACTACAAACCTGCATATACAGAAAACGAACGAACACTGACCAAATACTTAACTACACCAGGAACCATCCCAACACACACAAAAGAAGCTGCATCAGAACACTATTCCAACGAGCCACGACACACTGCAGCACAGACGAATTTCAGAAAACAGAGGAGAATCACTGTAGCAACGTGTTCAAGAAGAACGGATAATCAAAAAATAGAACCTGCAGATTTCTCAAGAACAAACCACAACAAGCAGACCAAACACAGCCAGAAACCCTAACCAACTTACTATACATCAAGGAAGTTTCAGAAATGGCAGCCAGACTACTGACACCCCTCGGAATCCTAGTAGTGCACAAACCCACCAACACTCTCAAACAAAAACTAACAAATTTAAAAGACACTGTACAACCCATGGACAAAACCAATGTCATCTACGATATTCCATGCAAGGACTGCCACAAACACAACGTAGGACAAACAGGAAGAATGTTAGCCACCAGGATACACGACCACAAGCAAGCTACAAAAAACACACGACCCTCTTTCCCTCATAGCCCTACACACGGAAGAAAAAAAAAATTCGACTGGGACAACACATCTATCCTGGGACAGGCTAACCAAAGACATGCCAGAGAATTCCTTGAGGCCTGGCACTCCAACCACAACGCCATAAACAAACACATAGATCGAGATACCATTTATGAACACCTGAGAAAACAAACAGGAAATATAATCACCGCACACCCCAGGAACGCAATCCAGGACAAACATACAAATAGAAAGCAGTCGACAACAGTTTTGCTTCACTTGGAGGTCACCACTGACGATGTTACCTATCTAGGTAATGAAACGTCTGGATATCAATCCTACAACTCAGCGAGCAAATCTGCACCATAGATAGATAGATAGAGAGATAGATAGATAGATAGATAGATAGATAGATAGATAGATAGATAGATAGATAGATAGATAGATAGATAGATAGATAGATAGATAGATAGATAGAAAGATAGATAGATAGATAGATAGATAGATAGATAGATAGATAGATAGATAGATAGATAGATAGATAGATAGATAGATAGATAGATAGATAGATAGATAGATAGATAGATAGATAGATAGATAGATAGATACTCATAAAAAAGTGTCCGACAATATTTTGAGTGTTATTATCTCAAATATGGAATCCTCAGACGAAAATGGAAATCACAGCAGGTAAGGGAAGAGTACAAAGTGGCTGACCTTCACCAGATTGTGTTGCCAGTAGCATGCAAACAGAAATTGGTATTGTTAGCACATGAATTACCGGTAGGAGTTCACTCAGTTGTACAGATGTTAAAGGCTAAGCTGCAACACATTTCTATTGGCGTGGAATGCACAAAGATATTGTTAATTTTGGTCGTCAATGTCAAAATGCCAGTAAGGCAGTAATAAAACCGGAACTTTTGTTGCTGATTCCCACTTTCGAAGATCCTTCCACGTGGTTTCTGTTTGAATGTGTCGATCCCTTCCCGATACCGAAAAGAGGGAACCAGTACTTGCTAACGATAATGGACGTGTCTCCCATATTTCCGGTATGCTATTGCAAAGTATTAAGGCAAAGGGTAGAAGAAGAGTCACAAGCTTTTTCATGCGCTATGAACTACCCAGAGGGATTCAATCAAAATCACTGTCTAATTTGACTGTTGGACTTTTCAATGAATTTATGGATATGTTAGGCACACAGCAGTTTAAAATTAAATGCGTGCCATACTGAATCCTAGGGAGCTTTCGAAAGGGGTTTCAGAGTCTGAAGGACATGTTAAAAGCGTGTTGTCATTGATTACCTGAATGATTGGCATAATGGTATCCCACTCCTGTTGTTTGCCATTAGAGATGCCCCAAATGAATCTACTCAGTTCGGACATGAAGTGAGAGGCCCTTTGAAATTATTTGAAGAGAAATGGACAGAAGCTCAATCATAAATGTCACACTTGGATTATGTATCGGAGGGGAGGGAGAGATTAAATCGGTTAGGTGTGGTATCTAAACAGCACCTGAAGAGGGCACGGCATAGACTGATAAAACAGAAACTCTGAAATTCGGACGTTTTCCTGTGGGCATGATGTATTAGTTTTGTTACTAGTGGTAGAAACCCATTCAAAGCCAAGTTTAATTGTCTCTAGCAAATTGAGAAATAGCTGAGCAGGTAATCTATCTGGTAATAATGCCAGGTCCAGATGCATGCAAAGACGAAGACCATCGCTGAAATACCACAACCGACCTGGAAGAAAGAAGTGCTTCAGGTTTTTTTCGAACTGAGCGCATTCGACCGCACATTTTTGCAAAGTTCAGGAGCACAGTGACACTATTAACAGATTTGTTGAAGAACAGCACAAAAGTTCGGTGGACAGAGCAATGCCAAAAACAATTTGACAATGCAATAGCATTATTAAAGACAGCATCAGCTTTAGCTACACCAAACGTTTCAAAACCCTTCAAAGTTACATTCGATGCTCGTGATATAGGAGTTGGAAGTGTATTGCTGCAGGTAGATGATGATGGAATTGAACTGTCATTTCGTTGCTTTTCAAAGAAACTCAACACCCACCAGCAAAAATACTATGCCATCAAAAAGAGGTTATTGAGTTTGCTAATGGCCTTAAAACATTTTAATGTTTATGTGACGAACAATGTGTCAGAGGCGGTTTTGTACACGGATCAGAAGCTTCTTACATATTTGGAACGATTTTTAGAAAATAAAATGAGACTATGTTGTTGGGGTCTTAAGTTACAGAAATTACTTTCCAAATCTCACATGTTCCGTATAGTATACATTGCATATACATTGTGATAGTAGATGCGTTATTGTGGACGTAAAAGAAAGAAGTGTATGTAAATTTGAACAGATACCTATATATACTATATATACAAATTTTGATGAATGTCCAATGTATTTCATGCGAATACGATTAAGAATTCGAGAGAAAAGTGAAGTCACCTTTTCATTATGAAGGTTTTTTTTCTTAATGGTGGAAGTGTTATGAATTTGACGGTGTGGGTTCGAATTTTAAGTAAGTGTGAAAGCTGAAAACCATGAAGTACCTGTATGTATCTGTGTTGGAAAGTTCAAAATATGTAGCAGTTGGCTATAAACTGGATACCTCAGTTGCTTTAACCACCATTTGAATTTTGCCAACAGTTTAAATAATGCCCCAAATTACTAAACACATTCAAATGTCACTTAGAATCTTTGGGAATATCGAACCACTGAGATGAACCGACCGTTGGGGTATAAAAAAGGCATTTTGGACAGTTGGACAGAAAGACCACCAACTGCAATTGAACGACTGCTAGTCACCAGATTCTCTGTGAATGGTATCATTTTTTACTGAAACATCAATGCAGCAGAATACTAAAGACAACCCAGGGATATGTCCATTCAGCGGAACACTGAAACCAGAGACATCAACCACTATCTGCTTTTGAAAATTAAGTCGTTGTAAATTTAATAGAAGCTCTATGAGATCAGGATATTGATATAGAGTCGCAGGTAGATGAAAAAAACATTTAAGAGAAAGGAGGTTTTGAGTTGTAAAAAGTTGTTGCTTCATTTTCACTTTTAACGTTCAGGTATCAAACTGATATTTTTGTTAATCAGTGGAATTTGGTCAGCTCTCAGTCAGTCATGCTTGAATAGATAACGAGGTGAAGTGAGCTTTTGTGTGTGTGTTGTATAATTAGCAGAGCGGTTTCCCGCTGTGTCATAGCAACAGTTAATGATCCAGCACTGATGAGTGCTCCAGACCAAAGGGATCCAGGGGTGTAGATTCACAGTTCATTGAAATTGGAATCACAGGTCGAGAGACATTTGAAGGAGCCTTTTGACATGCTTCGTCGGTGAAACCATTGAGAAGACGATTTGGATCGCCATTTTGCAGTTTTGCAAAACATCGATGAGGCTACATTTGGAGGATTGTGTTTAGTACTGTCCTGCAGAGACGATATCATTAAAGTGGAAAGAGTGCAGAACAAGGTTATTATGATGCTAACTAAATTGGAAAGCGAGTACAATTTTGTCTTATAAGGAAGGTTTTGACAGGTACATGGATCGGTTAGGGATGGAAGGATATGAATTCAGCGCAGTCACGTGAGAGAAGTTTAGCTTTGAAAACTGAACAGCAACGACATTTTGGGCCGAAGGGCGTGTTGCCATGCTGTAAACCTTAATGATATGGGGATGGCGCTGTCTGGGAAACACTCAAGATGACAGATTGTGACACTGCAGACAATGGTCCGACTGTTGCTTGATCTCTCTGGGAGAAATATCCAGGAGGCCAGTTTTACACTTTCCACGGTAGAGTTAATAACACTCTATTTCAGACTTCTTTTTAAAAAAAGGATTTTTTTTTATTTGTCAGTTGAAGGTAATTGCAGTGATCAATATTTAAATTACAAGAATACACACTGAATTATTACAGAAGTTAGCAAACTCAGTAAACAACCGATTCATGTTCAGATCAGTGCACACACCATTTTACAGTCAGCAAATACATTGAAAATCGATTTTAAACAGGTTGCATTCATGTTCAGTACTACTGGGCTCCACCAATGCCTTCAACACAGGGGGCATCTCCCATATTTGTCCAGAAAGCTTCCAGGCTTGTTCTGGACGATTATTCACACAACCAATCGCAACTGAGCAGTTAAGGACATCCCTGAACAACTGGGAAGTGTATAGGGAAGACTGGAAATCGACTGGCACTGGGGTCAGTTCAGATTCAAACATGGTCTCACAGTCATACTAATGACTTTCCCGGAAACCATGCTTCACAAGTTTATTGCTACTGACGATTTCTGTTGATTCACCTCGGCTCAGCAAATTTGCACCTTGGATCCGATCCTAAATGAAGGAGGTATGAAGGTGATAGCGCATTTTTACTGAAATTGTGATCCTCATAAACAATATCCAGTGCACGTCAGGTCGACAATGTCAGTGTCGAAACAGAACCTTGCAGCCATATTCATGGCCAAGCATATTGCCAGGTCAACATCCTTGTTTCTATCTCAAGATGAAATTTTATGAATAAATGTGTTCAGTATTGTCCTAAATATTAACAGCAAAATCGTTGATGTATTAACAGCAAAATCGTTGATGTATTTAAAGAAACAGAATCCCAATAATGTGGAAACAGGCTCTTTGGCCCAAGAAGTCGACATCAACCTTCCAGAGTGTAATCCACCCAGACGCATTTCCCTATCTTATCCTCTGATTAATGGAGCCAAGCTACACAATTCTGAACACTATGCGCATTTTAACACGGCCAATTCAACTCAACTATACATCTTAAGATTGTGGGAGGAAACTCGTGTAGACACGGGAAGAATATGCAAACTACATACAGGCTGGCATCGAACCAGGGTCCTGGCGCTGTAATGCAGCAGTGCTAAGCAGTGGGCCTCCACTCCACTGAATGGCATGTCATCTTTGGATAATCCCCTCATTTTTGCTTATCCAAGGTCAAACTAATATTAAATGAATGGACTTGGAAAACGTACCATTACACATTCCTTGTACAACTGTAATGTGCTAATATTCACATATAATAATTTTCATGGCAATAAAACCATTGTCCCCAAATGTTCTCGAATCCAGGTACGAATACATTTTAAATTCTTCTGTCCATCTCACAGCTCAGTAATGTGGTAAATGATAGTCAGTGTACATGTCATGCTAGGTACGTAGGTCTTGCCTCTGCGAGACGAACAGAATTTTTCAAAAAAATATCCTTTTCACTGTTCACAACAACCAAGGAACTGCCTGGACCCGATCAGCCTTCATTCGCAAAACCCAGAAATCGGTGTCCGACATGAGAAATGTTTGCTCTTTTTTAAATTTCTAATTAATTTATGAGACGAAGGCATTGCTGGTTAGACCAGTATTGATTGTCCTTTCCCTGGTTTCCCCTGAGAAGGTGTTGGTGAGTTGCCTTCTTGAACTGTTGTGGCCTGTAAGCTCTGGGAAGATTTAGAATGCGATAAGGGAGGCAATTAAACCAGTGACATTGATTGAACAGCGACATATTTTCATGAAAGGATAGTGAGTGCTTTGGAACAGAAGGTAACCATATAGTGTGCCATTAAATTGAAACATGCGATGGAATGATCCTTGATGAATTCTGCAGACCACGTGATAGAACGTCGTCGTTGCTACTACTGAGCGGTCAGTGGATCAGAAGTGAATCTGCACTCATCCAGGTAAATCCAGGGACTGATGTCGAAAATGGTTAGATGCAGAACAATTCTCACACTGCACTGTCTCCATCTTCTTACCAGGATATGGACAGTACCAGTTTCGATACACAGTAAAGCCACACCTAAATGAACCTTTCTAGAATTTCTGACCACGTTCAGCATGAATAAATCAGATCAGCGCTGTCTTCAGCAAGGACTCCCAGGACAGGAACAACACTGGATAAGTTACAAGTTAAAAAAAAAAACATCTAAACTCTCCGACATTGAGCACACTCAGGACAAGTGAGCCACAGCATCCGAGTTATATTGAAACGCACTCTTGATCTCGACCAAATCAGAGCCCCTCAAAACATTACAAGAAGATCGCCCAGACCGTAATTTTTTTTAGCTGTTTGAACAACTGTAAGGTGGCTGTTCCAAGAGTAATGCGGGTTGTCAAGATAGTCTGGTTTATAAAAACAGCAGAAGGTATTTACAAATTAAAGAATGACACACATGTAAAATTCAGCAGAATATAGAATGAATTAAAATATATGAAAACAAAATTGACTCTATACCAACTTAATGGTGCTGTTCCAATTTCTCGTATATACACTCCTTGGAAAACAGGTATATTCAAACGCAGGATCTTACAGGAGAGAAATGTAAGAGAAAATCAGTAAGAAAATCTCTGTTAATCCAGCAACCTTTTTCCAAGCAGCTTTCCTTGACCTGGAGCATTAAACCTAAAGTAATAAAAAATAAAACGCTGAACTGGGAGGTCTGGTCACTATTCTTTCATCGCAGAAATGTTGAAAAAAACAACCAAACCTAAAAAAAAAATCCCTGATTGTTTCCTTAGGTAGTATCTGTTCGTCATTATTAAAGTGGCCAATTCAGATATTTCGGCAACTCTGTCATTGGGACACTACTTCAAAAAGACGAGAACAAAAAACCCTCTTTGACGGAGCAACATCATCACGTTCTGCCCTGTCCACATCAAACGCGAAAGGACAGTTACATCACATGGTCAGGTATTGAATAGAACTTATGGGGCATAAGTAGCGCACCTGAAACCGAGTACTTTTCTAATACTCGGAACATATCCAGCCTCTAATCCTTTATTCTGAAAGTAAGACTACTTTCATGCTTTTAAACTGTCAGTACAGCTCTGTCGACTCTATTACCCGCCGAATACTCCTAGGACATACGCAGCACAACTCTCAAATTAAAACTCCCTTCATACTTCCCGCATCAAATATTCCCAGCACAGGTACAATATATGTTTGGATCATCATCTACACTGTGATTAAACAAACACTCCAGCACAGGTACAATATATGTTTGGATCATCATCTACACTGTGATTAAACAAACACTCCAGGACAGGTACAATATATGTTTGGATCATCATCTACACTGTGATTAAACAAACACTCCAGGACAGGTACAATATATGTTTGGATCATCATCTACACTGTGATTAAACAAACACTCCAGGACAGGTACAATATATGTTTGGATCATCATCTACACTGTGATTAAACAAACACTCCAGCACAGGTACAATATATGTTTGGATCATCATCTACACTGTGATTAAACAAACACTCCAGCACAGGTACAATATATGTTTGGATCATCATCTACACTGTGATTAAACAAACACTCCAGCACAGGTACAATATATGTTTGGATCATCATCTACACTGTGATTAAACAAACACTCCAGGACAGGTACAATATATGTTTGGATCATCATCTACACTGTGATTAAACAAACACTCCAGGACAGGTACAATATATGTTTGGATCATCATCTACACTGTGATTAAACAAACACTCCAGGACAGGTGCAGCACCGGCTTAAATACAGAGTGAACCCCCTTTTCAAATTTCCAAACCATGTTCACTGAAGGGTGTTATATTCCTTAAATCATCAGCCCACCCTGCCTATATAAACCACTGAAGCACAGGCACAGCACAGCGTTAGTTTTAGATTAACATCTTCATTTACACTGTCGCCATCAACGAATCTCAAGGCAGTTTCAGAACAAGGTTAGATGTTAATTGAATTTCCACTGGAACAGACCGAGCTAGATAGAAACGTGAATCTCCAAATACACTGGTCAATCGTCAAATTTGCGGGACATGTTTGGCATGTGTTAGACACTGAATAATTCACACCACGCACTTTATCTGTCAAGGACCTCCTGGACAAAGACTGTTCAGTGTGAGATACACAGTAAAGCTCAGTCTATTTCCACCCAAAACACTCTAAAACAGATGCATCCCGGGATTAGAGACAGAATAAAGCTGCAGGTACACTGAAGGATGCTTGCAGAACGGAGGTAGACACAGAGTAAAGCTCCTCCTACACTCGGTATTTTCACATTCCCAGTCTGTGTTCAGCATACACTTAGGATTAAATCAACACACAAACTTCCACCAAGAAATCCATTGGGACAGGAACAATATTGAGTAACATATTGAGACACATACAGCATGCTGTTACATTGAAATCACCTTCATCGACGCTCTCCTCCATCAAACACTCCCAGGGTTTGCGATACCCACAGCATTCGATACAAAGTAAAGCAACCATCGAACACTCATTGAAACGTTCACAAGATGGTTAAAAACAAGTTAAAGCTTCCTCAAAGTTGTTCATATCAAACATTCTAAGGAGGGGGTGAAGACAATTTAAAATACAAGTTAAAGCTCATTCTCTGCTGTCCCCACTAAACATTCCCGGGCCAGGTGCATCATCTGGTTGGGTACAAATTAAATCCTCATCTCTTGTCTTCATCAAGCTCTATCTGGACAGATACAGAACAGCTTTTGATACATTTTAGGTATTCCGTTACTCTGTGCCCATCAAACAATCTCAGGGGAGGTACGGAACGGGGAAGATACTTTTTAAAGTTCTGTCTACACGAGCCCCATGAAACATTGAAGGACAGCCAAGTGCGATATTGGGAAGATAATAAAGATCCATCTGTATTAATGTCCATCACACACTTACATGACACTTTCAGCAAAGTGCCAGAGAAAGAATAACGGTAATTGTGCACTTTCCATCTCATGTATGCCAGAATAGCTAGAGCATCGACTTCGATATGAAGGAGACTTCCTGTTGTACTGGCCTTTGTCCAAAACACAGGCCCGGGTCAGCATGGGTACGAGTTGATTAAATCACATCGCACACTGTGTCAACCAACTCTGCTCGAAAACGGACAGTGGTTAGAATGAAACTCACGCTGCACTGTCCCCATCAAACACTCCCAGGACAGGCACAGCATGGGGTTAAAGCTTTCCCCACACGAGCAATTTATGTATGCCTGGGTCATGCTCAACATGGAGTTAGATATTGATTAAAACATGTCATACCCTGTCTCCATAAAAGTCATCTAGGACAGGTACAACACGGTGTTAGTTCAAATGTAATGCTTCCTCTGATACTGTTCCCATCAAACACTCCTCGGACACATACGGAGCACATTTGGATCTCCCACGTCAATGTCGCAATCAGCCAGTTTCAGGGCAGGTATAGTTTGGTGTTCTGTACAAATTAAAGCTGCATCTGCAATGCCCCCATCAAAAACTCTCATGAAATGCAAAACATATTGTTCTATGCATAATAAATTTTACTGCACTGTCGCCATTAAACAAGGAACGACATGTTCATTACGGGATGAGACAGCATTTGTCCGTCTCAGACTGGAGAGTTGGGCAGAGTAGTGGCAGATGGAGTTCAATCCTGAAAAATGTGAGGTGATGTATTTTGAAGAATCTAATTCCACAGCGAACGATACTGTAAATGGAAGAGCCTTCGTAAATGTTGATGAGCAAGAGAAATCTGGGTGTTCAGGTCTATTTTACCGTGAAGGTGGCTGCACAGGAGGATAGAGCGGTCAAGACGGCATATAGTATGCTTGCCTTCACCGGACGTGGAGTTGAGCATAAGACCAGACAGGTAGTTTTAAATTTGTACAAGACTTTGATTCAGCCGCATTTCGAAAACGGTGTAAAACTCTGGTCACCACATTACAAAAACGCTGAGGACGATTTGGAGAGGGTGCAGAGAAGGTTTCCGAGGATGTTGCCTGGTATGGAGAGTGCTAGCTATGACGAGAGGTTGAGTAGGATAGGAATGTTTTCATTACAAAAAAGGAGATTGAGGCTGGATCTGATTGTGACCTCCCAAATCATGAAGGTTACAGACGGTGTGGATCGAGATAAGCTTTTTCCCAGGGTAGTGGATTTTATAACGAAAGGTCATGCATTCAAGGTGAGAGATGAAATTTCTAAGGGGATACACGTGGAAAGCACTTTACACAGAGGATGTAGGTGCCTGTAAAACGTTGTCAGCAGAGGTAGTAGAGGCAGGCACTGTCGATAACTTAAAGATGCATCTGAACAGATACATGAGTCAGGAGGAAGCAAAGAAATAGAGATCCTGAGGAATTGGGCGATAGGTTTAAACAGTGGCTTTGGATTGGCTTCGGCTTGGAGTGCCGAAGGGTCTGTTTTTGGGCTGTAAATTTGTTAGTTCTTTTTTTCGTTGTTCAATAAATAAATTAAAACTCATTCTGCACTCTCTCCATCAAGGAAAAAGTGAGGGTTGCCGACACTGTAGATCAGAGTCTAAAATTGTGGTGCTGGAAAAGCACAGCCGATCAGACAGCATTGGACGAGCAGGGGAGATGATGTTTCGGTAATAATGACTTCATCAGAAATGTTGAAGATCTTTTGCACGAAACTTCAACTCTCTTGCTTCTTTGATGCTGTCTGACCTCTGTGTTTTTCCAGCACCGCATGTTTTGGTTAAAGGATAAGGACCACATGGGATTAGATAGGGAATAAAGACCACATGGGTTTAGACAGGGAATAAAGATCCACCTGCATTTCCCCTTGTAAAGTATGCAGATCATTTTATAAAATCATTCCCACAGTAACCCTATTGATCACTGCCAGAACTGAGACAGCACGATGTTACACACAGGATTAATTCACTCTGCACTGTCCCAATCAATCATTCCCAAGGCATGGGTAGCTCAGGGCTTTTCACTCACTGAATTTTTCAGTGTTCCAATATAACAACTTCTCCGACCCCTTCCCCGCAATTGCCCTGTCTCAATACCGACCAAAAGTGGCCCGTCAATAGCTCCTCCATTAAACACTCATGTGTACAAAGACCGTTGGTATCTCATCTGTTTCTCATACCCTCCACCCCTCGCTCAGTCCCAGACACTGGGTAGGAGGACATAGTGAATATATGCAGTCATTAAACCTACTTTGACTGACTGACTTCATGTACAGCAAAATCTCAGTCCTTCGGCATCGCCTGACTGTCCCTCATTGAGGAAGTATTTAAAGACGCAGGATGTCAATCTCAGATAACACTAGGAACAGGAAAAGCCCACTATTAGCTAATCACATATCCTGTACCAACGAGTCCAAATATAACCCAGCTAGGGAACCGGCGCCAAGTGATTCACGCCAAAAGAGAGAAGAGAGTGAGGGTAGAATAACTCCGGGATGCAGAATGGCAAAAAGATGGAGGGAGGGTGAAATATACGTAAAGACTGAGCGAAAACCAAAGAGAGAGAAAGAAGGATAGAAATACCGTTACAAATGTACGACACTATGGCTCAGTGGTTCACACCGCTGCCTCACAGGACCGAGAACCCACGTTCAGTTCCAGTCTCAGTTGTTGGCGTGGCATTCTCACATTCTCGCTGTGTGTGTGCGGGTTGTCTCCGGTTTCATCCCACAGTCCAAAGCTGTGCGTGTAAAATTGCCCTTAGGGCGTAGGTTGCATGAATTAGGCATGGGGATTGCAGCGTTGCAGGTAGGGTTTGAATATGGGTAACTTGGACATTTGGTGTGTTTTCTTTGAGCCTATTGACCTGTTTGCAAACTTTGGAATTCTTTTCTACTCCGAAATCGCAGATTGAAGAAAGCCTCATATAATACAATTACCCTTTGAAATGCCAAATCCATATTACTCTGTCCCGTGCACAGCCTGCCCGTTATGTAAACTCTCCTCTGTGACAATCTGTCTCCCAGTCTGTCTCACCAAACACACCCAACCCTGCCCAAAACGTTCACTGTCGATTTGCGGCTAATCTCTCAACGCCTCAGGAATAAGGACTTGCGACTGTCTAATTGCCTACTCTTGTTCATCTTCATCACCCACCAAATTGCCCCCTCTATGGCTCTTCCATTATTCACCCCTGTATATAAAAGTCCATCGATTAACAATCGTTGAGAAGACAGGAATTCCACAGTCTCTAATTTACATGCAATAAACGTCAAGATAGAAATTCTAAACAGAGAAACAGCTCCTTGTTCGATACATCCATCTGATGCTCCTGACCAGCCTCATCTCTTCCACTTCCTGTGGGAAACGATTCCAAATTCATGATAACCTTCCCTGTCCCACAATGTCTGCACCTTGTCCAGTCTCGCAGTCTCTTCTTCCCCTGACACCCTCCCTTTACCTCTCTCTCTTCTTTAGCCTCTCACATACCCTTACTGTCAATGTTTCTCAGCCTCCTCCATTCCCTCCCTGCCGATCACTCGCAACCTCTCCCCTACTCTCCATGTCAACCGTTGTCAGCCTATCCCATGCCCTCCCTGTCAATCTTTCTCATCCTCTACCATACCTTCTCTGTCAATCTCTCTCAGCTTCCCTTATATCAGGAGTAACGCTCCTGTGTAATTGCCCTTCTCTCTGCACCTTCATCTCCCTACCACCTTCTTAAACTACCACTCCTGAATAGTTCCTGCCTCATCAAAGCACCAGATATAAAATTCTATCTGTATCGTCATCCAACACAGTACTTTCCCTCTGGTAATCCCGGGCCCTTCCATGGAGGACATATTGAGAACGTGCAGAGGATAAACAGCCTTTATACAGGACAATGTTGCAGTCCAATAGCATCAACTGCCTTCTCCTTACCGTGAATGTTGCTTCATGCAGACAGAGCAAGATAAGGAGAGAGGGAAACAGAAAACAAAACAAATGGAGGAGCACAAAGATTAGGACACAGAGAAATTAACCGAGAGAGAAGGAGGTTTACAGACAGAGAATGCTGCGAGAAAAACAGCAAAGGGCAGATGGTCACACAGAGACCGGTAAATAAATCTAGATAAAGAAAATTCTGAAAGACCGGGAAGGGACTAAGACTGACGGATATCCTGGGAGACGAACAGGCTTCCAAACAGAGAAATGGAATCCCGGGGGTAAAACAGAAAGTAAGAGAGAGACAGATACTGGGAAGCAAAGAACAGACAGAAAGACCTTTCAGGAACGGAACCTGAAGACGCAGAGCGAGACAGAAGAAAGAACAGTTGGACAGAAGGGACAAAACCTAGCGAGAAAAAATGTAAACAGAAGCGCGGACAGAAAGCGACAAGGTTGGAAAAGGAAAAAAAAAACGACAAATGGGAGGATGGAGAGACTTGGAAAGAAATGAAACGGGAAACCGGCTAGAGAGAATTGCAACAATAAAGATGCAAAGATATTTTGGAGAGATGATGATGCAGACAGTGGAAATAGGATGGTGTTTTGATACAGATAGAATGATGCACAAACAGGAACAGCGATATGCCACAATAATGAGGTATGAAATTATGAAGATTAATTCATAGGAATGCTACGATCGCAAAGCATGAATTAATACACATTTCCAGAAAAGAACGTGGATGCAGAGAGATGTAGAGAGAGAAATAATGTTGAACCAGGATAAAGCTATGAGAGATTTAGCGACACAGGGAGTTAAAGGAAGAGATGAGAGAGACTGCTGGGAGCGTGGAAGTTAAGTTGAGAACTGAAGTGAGAGAGGGAGGCCGTGGAAGCAGTGGGATCAGACTGACATCTATGCAGAATCCTGTCCCCAATTTACTTGTGGGGCTTGTCTGCGCCCACCTAAGACCTCGGCTGAATCACACAAATTTTGACCTGTGGGGGTCAATGCTTGACAAGGAGACAAAGTGGTTTTATTATTTCTCCCTCTCATCATCGTTCTCTCTTTCACATACACCATCACTGTCTCTCTTTCAATCTCTCTCACTCTCTCTCTTTCTGTCTCTCTGTCTCTCTCTCTATCTCTCGGTGCCACTTACACCCTCCATTTCAAACCTTCCAAATCTAGCTTCTTCTGTTGAAAAGAAACAAAAATGTCTGATGATGTTATGTCTCACTCCAAATCACCAAAGGCCTGCGCCGACTCTGCCTGCGTTTGATACTGTTTCTGCACGAAATATGATCAATGAACGTTCCACGTCTATCACTTCCACCTCTGTCCCTCTCTCGTTCTGATGAATTTTCCTATTTGTTTCGGCAAATCCTAAGCGCTGCAGTCCTTCATGGACTGTATGTATAACAGAGTAATACGTTTAAATGCTGCGTTTGATGTCGAACTTTTCCCTTCAATAATCTTACAAACGTCAGGTGTTTACAGAAAGCAGCAGGTCAATATATTTATTTTCCATTAGAAAATGGGATACATCAAAAAAGGAGAGACACTCGAAGCAGGAACTTATAGCACTCATACTGATAAGAATGAGAGACTGGAGCAGTGAATCCCAGAGAGCGTTCAGAGAAGGGGCAAGTAACACCTCAGCTGAGAATCAAATGAAGTTTTATACGTCTTAAACATTGCATGCATTATTTGCTAACTGCATCTGCGTTGTTAATTCTTGTGTCTTGTGCACACCAAAATAATCTTATGCATCTGCACACACATTGGTTAAACAGTGGACTTAAAATCATTTTTTCACATCCCGTTCAAATTTTCATGGTTTGTTTACATCGTCAATCCTTCTTCCAAATATATGCGTTTACATTCACTATTTTATTTCATTCCTTCAAAAAAAAAAGAAATGTGTTTATGGGGGGTCTCCATAAACTTTTCATTCTATTCCTTTCTGTTTCTTAATCAATCACAGAGATTCTGTCTCTGATTTTTCGATCCATGGTAATTATAAATGGACAATTTAATTTTGGATTAAGGCCAAATGATCAGAAATGTTATAGCTTTAACAGACATAAACTGTGCAAAAATGTGTTTGCTGCTTCAGAAGTACGTTACTGAAGTGCATTGTATTAAAAGTAAAACCTTAAACCTTCTTAATTTAGCGAGACGAACGACCAGTGTAATCCACATTTCCTTAACGTGTTCAGAACAGATGTGGCCAGTAACAGTTATTAGATTGACTGTTGTTGTGGTGGAGAAGACTTCAGTGTATTACCAACCTCTCGATTGCCTCCTCAGAACACAGTTACATCCAGCATTATATGTGGATAATACAGAAAAACCATTTTAGCGTGCAAAGAGTAAGCGTCACCTTTCTACACTGCCTGTACAATTATTGGAAAAATTGGAGATGAGTGATAAAACCCACACCAGGCGATGGCAACATTCCACCCAAACCAAGGATTGTTGTCACACTGAAACGGAAAGAGTTAATTAGAGCTGCTGGTTCAGTGACTGTGATTGATGAAAATCTCCATGGATCACAATTATGTGACTGGAAGTTTTCCCTGTTCTATTTATAAGGGACATTTTTCACTGTGTTTTTCCCCAGAATCAGTGGCAGCGTCATCCTCAACAGGATTGGAGTCAGCAGCTCCACAGAGTGGGAGAGATCAGGAGCTGAGTCGAATCGACTGGAATGTTCCAAAATGGATCAGAATCTGAGACAAACAGATTGGGATGTTCAAACAATGAACAGGAGTCTATCATTGGGTCTTCACTGGATTTCCCTGTCTGGACTATGGTAGGAAAAGCGGATACATGCCATACTGTTGATTATTCAGGCAGGTTACTATCCCATCCTCGCTATTGCTGGTATTCCTGGGAAGTCACTTTATGTCCATTTATTCATTCTGTGAACTAGTTTGAGCGCCGATGCTATTTACGCTTTCAAGAACGATTTAAATTGTTGCATT
The DNA here is from genome assembly GCF_047496795.1 of Chiloscyllium punctatum. Lineage (NCBI taxonomy): Eukaryota > Metazoa > Chordata > Chondrichthyes > Orectolobiformes > Hemiscylliidae > Chiloscyllium > Chiloscyllium punctatum. The sequence continues at coordinate 2,368,863 of NC_092781.1, forward strand.
TACTTTCAGTCACAAACCACATTGCTATTCTATGAATTTCATACCCTTCAATTACAAACATCTGAGGAGGAACAAACGTGTTGATGACCACCTGACCCCATTTTGTCCTCAGCTAATTCATGTCTCAATATACCTCTATCATCCAACCTGTCTGCCACCACCTCCATAATATCCCCAGTCTTCACTTCTGCTTCAGTGCTGTTTCAGAATAAACAAATACCTACACCGTGCCGGTTGCAGTTCTCTTTTGGTCATTCATCCAGTCACTTATCCTTGTCTCAACATGCACTTAGGGAGGTGCAAATTGAGAACCCAGTTTCAATCTCAAATGTGGTTGTTGTCAGTAAAAAAAGGTTTCAAATCTAGAAATCAATCAAATGTCATTTATTAAACAAAAGCATTTGTGGGACACAGACAGCAGCTTAACATTGATTATTTCACTGTATTCTCCATTTCCACGATTATGGGATGGATGGATCATTCATTCGTTACAACCACAAACTCTCCTGATTTTCTTTTTGTTGCTTTGCTCCGTATGCGAACGGAATTCTCCCAAGAAAAAAAAAATCACATAAAGCCGTTCCAGTGAAAGAAAATGAAAAAATAAACAAAGTCGTTTCACACACTTTAAAAACCATCGAATTTTCCATGGCTGCGAGACAAGCTGCAGGCGTCAGCAAATCAGGTTTTGGCCAAGTTTCGCAAAATACCCGAATTCAGCACACACAAACGCACACACACACACACACACACACACACACACACACACACACACACACACACACACACACACACACACCCCTCCCCCACCAACACGCACGAGGCTTCAAAAGCCACGGGGACCGTGGACTCTAGACCATTTACAAACAAAGCTCCACTGGTTGCCAATCACCCTTCTGGAGGAGACGAGCAGTTACGTCCGAATGTGGACGAGCCGTTGTCATAACACGAGCAATCAGTGTTTTAAGAATTGAAAAAGTGTCATAAAGGCACAGCAACCAATTACAATAACTACGAGAACAATCATTGCATGGAAAATATAAGAGCTCCAATATCCGCCGAGTAGCCAATCAAGACAGATTGATGGCTCATAATCATGGAATTGCCTCGCCTGCTTTGTAATCTTAACTGCCTCGTGTTGTACGGCGTCAGCCAAATTAGTCATATTATGCAGGGCATCCAGAATGTAAGTGCATCAGGAGGAGTCGAGAACAGCAAATGTAAAACTCTGTGCTGCAGGCAAATCATGGAGGGCCAGACGTTTCTGCACAGCAACAGGGTGGGTGGCCGCAAGCCCCGCCGTAAACTCAGAGATGGCAGGGCCAATATCCTCAACGCCCTCGGCAGTGTTGTTAGCCAATTTTTACGAGATTGAGGTCATATTAATCAGTTCCCTAGCTCCCTTAGTTGTCTCATACACAGGGAAAACGCTCATAAAGAACCGCTCAATCTCAGCTGTGAACTATTTCAAAGGTAGCTGGTGGTTGTTCAGAGAAGGCGAGCAGACGGGACCACGGAGGCAAGGTAGCAAGATCTACAATCGTTTGCACGGAGCCAGGGGCAGGTGTTTAGGCCACAGACAAATTAGGCACAATTGTCAATTCCAACGTAATCATTCTGAATTGCAATCCGAATTGTTTTGAAGCTGTCATCTTATTGACTCACCCAAGACTCAGTATGCTCCCAGAGGAAATTCCTCGGCGACTGAATGGGGTAAAGAAATGAGAGTGGGATTACATTGCATTGACATGCAACCCACGCCTACTCTGACCCACTGAACATTTGGATTGAACAAAGCCCTCACAAATGCACTTATTCAACCAACTGTCGTGGCGTTTCCCCCGCTGCAGATTCCCCCAGAACGTTCGCTGGGCATTTAAAACTCCATGTGCAGCAGGAGTCCCCACAAAGAAACCCCAGTTGTCCCGTCCATCTACCATTGTGGACGATGCTGTATTTTTGACGAAGCCTGAACAGTGGTCACAGCGGATGGCTTCCCATGACCTGAACCCATGCGTGTGATGTGGATAAAAGACAGAATTCTGATGACAAAGATGCTGAGCATGTAAGGTCACATTCCTAGTCACCACAAAGGGTTCACAGATTAATGCAGCTATACATCTGGACAATCCATTCACTGCCAGTCCCTCTGAAAGGGCAAGTACAATATCGGTCGCTGATCATCGTCATGGAACTGGGTTACCACCCCCGAGTAAATGCCCCCTCGATCTTACAATAAAAGTCGAAGTCTTTACTCACACCTGACCATCCTGTCCTGGGGCTGACATTAACATGATTTTCCGTTTCATAGAAGAATCGTCTTACTCCCATCCCCAGTCAACTGAATCCATCGCTGGTCTAACCCCTTTTACCAATCATTGTATGGGATCAATGAATTTGGCAAACTCAGGGATAGCATTCGAGCAGTAATTAAACAAGCCCAATACCGTTCTCACACGACTGACTATCACAGGTGTTGGCATTTGTTGTATTGCGGTTCTCCAGTTCAGGCACTTCTTTCATGCCTTTGGAGGTGAATTGTCCCAATGAAATAAAAACCTTACTTTTTTCAGCCTGTGCTCTTGCGGTCTGGCTTTTAACCCTCTATCCTGCAAGTGTTTGAGGACTAATTACAGATCTTCCTGATGTCCCGGTTTTGACTCAGAAGGCAGGATAATGAAATCGACATATTGGTGTTTTGTCCTGCTATGGGACAAATCGATATCGCTCAGTACATTACTCATTAGATGGTGAAATATGGCTGGACTATTATGGACTCCTTTGGAAGTCTAATCCACGTATATTGTATATCCACAAAGATAAATGCAAACTTATGTTGGGAATCACGATGGAGGGCGATAGAGCAGAATCGATTTGCAATATTCAGTACAGAAAAGATTTTTTTTGCGAACGGGGAGAGTCCAGTTAAGGTTATGCATGTACTGGCGACTATATTGAGTAATTTAGAATTACCTTAACTAAGGCCGTGTAATCAATTTTCAGTCTGTAAATCCGGTCAGGTGTACTGACTGGTCACATGGGGAATTTGCAGTGCACGTCATTTCCCTGGGAATTCCCTTTTCCACCAGTCCACTTACAATTTCCACATCAGCCCATCACGCAGGCGGTTTTAAAGGATATTTCCGGTACAGCTTGTGTTCAGAGCCCTCTACGACAATGGGGTCGATTTTATTCAAGCTTCTATCTAGTTTACTTTCTGCCCATACCCCCGGAGCCAAAAGTGGCACAAAAGTGGTTCTGCTACAGTTGCCAATCACGTCCTATGGGGGATGTGGCGTGGACGGTAGCCACGTAACTCACATTAGTCGGCATTTCATTTCCTTTTTCCCATCAGAAAGGGGCTAGATTAATTTACCCTTCCCACAAGCTATAAGGATCTCGTAGTCCTTCATGAAATCATTTCCCTTAATGATTCCCGAATTATTTTTACATACACATCATTGTATACAGGTTATTGATCTCTGCTAGAGAGGTGTCGGTCAAATGCACAACGGTTCGATGTCCGTACATCCCCGCTCCAGAAACCACTTTGTTCGTTTTGAGAAGTGGTGGATCCCTTGTTTACAAGCATCTCACATTGTCTACCTCCAACTAATGCAAACACGTAAATTCTATCCTCCTTATCACTCATCCCCATGGGGGCTGGCGGACGTCAGTCTGATGTGATCTAGCTGTTTGTTGGTTTGCCATGTTTTACCCAACAAGTGTCTTCAGATTGGATCCTTTCGTCAAATTATTGATAGACACTTCCAGACTTTGCTTTGCTCCGTCGAGGTTCCCTTCAAAACTTGGTAAATTGGCCCTTGTTGCCACAATTTCGGCAAGAGTGTGTTGGTTTTGTTTAGAGTCATAGAGTCATAGAGATGTAAAGCATGGAAACAGACCGTTCGGTCCAATCTGTCCATGCTGACCAGATATCCCGACCCAATCTAGTCCCACCTGAAAGCAGTCGGCCCATATTTCTCCAAACCCTTCCTATTCATATACCCATCCAAATGCCTCTTAAAAGTTGCAATTGTACCAGCCTCCACCACATCCTCTGACAGCTCTTTCCATACACGTACCACCATCTGCGTGAAAACGTTACCCCTTAGATCTCTTTTATATCTTACTTCTCTCACCCAAAACCTATGCCCTCTAGTTCTGGACTCCCCGATCCCAGGAAAAAGACTTTTTCTGCGTATCCTATCCATGCCCCTCATAATTTTTTAAACCTCTGTAAGATCACCCATCAGCCTCCGACGCTCCAGGGCAAACTGCCCCAGCCTGTTCAGCCTCTCTGTGTAGTTCAATTCCTTTCTTACACGGCGCCCACTCCTTCGAGGTTTATTCGCCCGGGTTTTCTTATATCGCATCCCTTCGTTAACGTCCGATACACATTCTATCAAGGCTTTGTTGCATTGTAGGACAACGACTCCCAACTTTAGGATTGCCTGTTGCGCGAGTGACATCCCGTCCTTGAAAACCTGTGTAAATGTTTGTTCAGAGTGATTTGCCTGTGGATTTCCTGTCTTTGCTATATAGGTATCAAAGAGTTGTTGCCATATTCGGGCGGATCTTCTCCCTTCTATTGTTTATTATTGCTTATTTTAGTATCAACTGGTGAGCGGTTTGCCCAACACTCGTTGGAGTTTGGCCCTCCATCTACCAGAAGCTTCTTGTTTGTCCTCCATTGATGTACTGTCAGGGACAACTTGAGCCACCGACCATTACCATCGTCATGTTTTCTCTGTTGTACAACATGACATTTGTCAGACCCGTCGGTGCGAGGCACGACTTGGCCGTCGATCCGCAGCCCAGACAAGTTGGTAGATATCCTTAAGATGTAGTCGGTGGCGCATCCAAATCATGTCTAATTCTGACCAAAATTTGGCATTCACGCAATCGGTCTTTCAGCAGCACACGAGCCATTGTTCACAAGTGGTGAACGGTTTGTGATGGAATTGAGCATTCTCTCCATCGTCCCGCACTTGCATTGAATACAATATTACCTCCTTAGACGGCGCGTTCAATATTGGAAGCGGTGTGGATGGAACATCTCCAGAACTATAAGGTGGCAATGATCGTTACTGATTACAGTCCAAAAACTGGATACACTTTTCCAAATCGCCCATTCCGAATTGAAGGATTTTGTTTCCTTTGGTCCATTTCTTTGTGGATTTCAACATTTGACCGATGAGGCCGGTCAATTTGTGAACGAAACGAACTGCAACTTTCTTGGTCCTTTCTTTCTTTTCACCCAAGAACAATTTTCGGTGTTGATGTAGGTCCTGGAAGGATTACTATCTCTCCCTTTCTCATTTGCTTTATCAGTGGATGTCTGCCTGTCATATATTGACTCATGTGAAAACCCAGGGGTCCACTGTCCAGTAATTGGTCAAGAATACTGGACAATTTTGCAAAGAATCAGACATCAGTCATTAATGACTTGTTGTAAGTGAATGCGAGAGTGGCAGCCCTGTGGCGTCAGAAGTGAGCGCAAACAAACAGGGAGGGACATCTTTCCCTCGCATCTCGTCCGTGAGGTAGTTCAAACCGGAGATACCCCGTGTGAATCTCTTGACGCTGAAGTGGGTGTCCCCATTTATATTCGTGTTCTTCCCTAATAAGGAACGTTTTTACTCACGCACTTTTGTCCAACGATCGGATTTACCCACTGTCCACTAATGTTGTGTGTTTTTGCACCGGCTGCATCTCCCTTGAGTTCATTCCTACTGAAATTGATCTCTCCTGGATTGCACAAATTTATTCTATGTCCTTTTCCCAGAAAGGAATACTAACACTGACATCGGAATATCATGTCTCCAGTGTCATTTTCCAGTCTCCATTCCTCCTTTAGCATGAAGAGTTTCGCACGGGCTATCTCCCCTTTGGACTACCTCACGGACTAGATGCTAGGTAAAGAACTCCTTCCCTGTCTGTTTACGCTCATCTCTGATGCGACAGCACTGCCACTCTAGCCTTCACTTTCAACAAGTCAATAATTACTGACCTCTGATTCTTTGCAATGTTATTCAGTACTCTTCTCCGGTTACTGGACAGTGGCCAGCTGTCTAGACCAGTAGACAGGATCCTGCTGACTACACCGATTTGTTTCAGATAGAATAAATAATTCCACAAATTTGAATCTGGAAATCAATCAGATGCCATTTATTAAACACAAGCGTTTTTTTGCAAACACACACCAGCGTAACATTGCTTAGTTCACTGCATCGTCTATATCCCCGATAACATAATGGATGGAACTTATATTTTTTGAAACCACGAGCTCTGTTCTGTTTCCTGTTGTTGCTTTGCACCGTATGCTATCGGGGTTTTTTCGATGCAAAAAACATAGTCATCCATTCTATAAAGTTCTCAGTAAAAAAGACACAGAAAGTCGTTTGACACACTTTAAAAACCATAGAATGTTCCACGGCTGAGGGGCGAGCTGCAGGCGTTAACAATGCAAGCTTTTAGATTAGATTCCTTCCAATACAGAAACAGGCCCTTCGGCACAACAAGCCCACGCTGTCCCTCCAAAAAGTAACCCGCAGACCCATATTCCAAATAATTATGCAACGATCAGTATGGGCAATTTAACATGGCCAATTCACCTAACCCGCACGTCTTTGACCTGTTGGAGGAGACGAGAGCAAACCTATGCCGACATGAGGAAAATGTGCAAACTCCACACAGATAGTCATCTCAGCTGGAATCCAAATTCGGTTTATGGCGCTGTGAGGTAGAAGTGCTAACCGCTGTGCCACCAGTCAACCCTTTTAGCCGTGTCTCTCATAATTCACCAGATGGCCAAGTATCACAAAATAGCTGAGTCCAGATGTTTTCACAGCTTTGTGTCACCACTTTTAGCATAACCTGCGACCTCACATTTGGGGGTGGACTGTGCTGTCAGTGACCTTGAGGTGACAATTTCATTGTACTGTTGTGATTCTTGCACTTTCTGAAAATGAGTGGGTACCATCCTCCTGTACATTCAATTGGTGATGGAGGTTGCCTTGCCCGCTGGGGGGAAAACATTCGTTCCGTCACCACACAGGAGGGCAGAGAATTTTTTCCAGAAATGCTGCAGGAAAGTGCGAAACTGGGAGATTGGAATTAATAATGAGCACCAGCTGAAAAAAACTAAAGTAAGTGAAGTTTGGTCAGTTGCTGCATGAGATGTGCTTCATCCCAGAGTTTTCATGGAGATCACAATGGAGCCAGTGAAAAAGTTGCAGCGTCATGCAGCTCTGTAATAGACCCTTCGATACCACCAATCTATGCCGACAAATCCAAATCTAAACATCTAGCCTTATGCCTGAGCTTGTACGATGTTGGATCTAAAAGAAACAATGTTTGAATATCTTTCAAATTTCTTTGTATACTTGAAATTCTCATGCCAACAGACTGGAAATTAGGTATGTTAAATCTAAATATTTAAATATTTAAAACGATAAATTGAAAGGGAAAACAGAAAAAAAAGTTAAATATTGCACAACTTGATGTCAGATGTAAGGAACATATCAGTATCTTTTGTAAGGAAGGTGATAACTGGACACTTGCGGATTCAAGATATGAGTTTGAGGAAAAAGCTTAGATACAGGAAAGGGAAGTCAGATTTGATAAACCAGGGGCTTGAGAACATTACAAGAGTTGATAATTGGTAGGCAGAGACAACTCAGACAGATTAGCGTCCTTTTCTGGACTGACAGCCGTTGCTCATGTGCTACCACGTGTATCAGTTTTTGGAGCACAGTAATTTTAAAATGCATATAAGCGGTTTGGATGTAGGGAAAAAAAACATACATCTCATTTTGCATTTAGGAAATGGTGCCAGATTAGGAACAGTTGCTTTCACAATTGGACTGCGTGTCATTGATCATGAGGCAACAGAAATATCACATACGGGGCTGTAATTGGGTCAAATGTTTTCCTAATACAGTTCAAAGACATATGTAAACCTGTCTTCCAGCAATTGCCGAGTATGGATAAGAGAGTTTTAGGGGCACTGAGTACAGTTTTACTCACCTTTGTAAAACTGCTACAGATACAGTTCAAACGAGCGTCACCAGTCTAATACCTGAGATGATAGTGCAATGAGGAGAAAGTGAAGAAGCTGTTAATTTAATATGTAGCGCTGCGAGAGAATAAGAAGAGATTGTGTTGAAATTTGAAGTTTGGTTGCGAGCACTTATGTCTAAAAGAGACAATGCTCAGGTGAGAAATTACATATTTACTTAGGACAGGATATTCTAAAAGTTTATATGCCTCTGTAGAGCCCCACATCGATTAACAGAGAGATACAGGCTCTGAATGAACTCTCCACACATTAACGTTCAATTGGTGGGGCACCCAGCACTGAACATCATGTTGTCAGCATCGCAACAACAACTATCTTTCTGAAACAGTTAGCCATTGCCAACAGCTTCTAACTTTCAGTATCTTGCCAAACTGAAACTTCACGCAAAACGTTTGGCTTCGCTCGTCACTGCAACAAAACCATGTTAAAATTCCACGTGTGATCCACTGGCAATGGAGCCGCGGGAATAAAGCGGAGCAGTGTGTCTGTGCTAAATCGAATCCATTTATGATGGAGCATCATAATGGAGCATCAATTACAGAATAGGTCCCTGTACTAGTGAGTCGAGCGGCATAGTGACCTCTTCCTGCACCTGTCTACGTAAATCAAGTGGCTCACCAAGATTTCTTCCATGCCCGATTGCAAAGCGTCTCGGCCCTGACTGGCTCCCCCTGCTTCCTGATTAAGATCTTAATGTGCTTACTCGACTGATGATGTTAGACCTGAAGAGGTTATGTTGCCCTGGTCTCTTTTAAGAAAGACATTGAACGAAAGGTGCTGAGCTGCATCGTTATGTCCACCTGGTTAAATATCTTGGGAGGCCTTGGGTTTATAACACTGCAGCCTGAATTGATGCGGTCGACTCGCATTGATGAGGATTTCTAAGTATTGTTTTCTTACTAACATTGGGGAATGTTAGCTATTGGGGTCTCAGAAGAGTTGAAAGCTTCAGTGAATGTCTCTTGGTTGCACTCTCTGATCTTTCTCAGGATTTTTTTCCCTGGTGGATGGGAGAATTGCACATGAGAATCTGAATCTATTTTTTTTTTATCAAAGGCTTTTTTTTGCGATGTTCCTTTATTTGAACGCTTAATTACTAATAGCTACAATTTATACTACTCTGTTGAGTTTTTGAAGAGCTACGTTATTCGAAATCGCTCTTTCTTTGATTGTATTTTAATTACGCTTGTTAAATTCGTTGTGTTTTGAATAACATTGAGTAGTTTCACCAGATATATAACAACTGGAACAGATATTTTACATTTACCTTGAAAATAAGAAAATGTTGCAATCCAGGCTGTCTTCTTAAAATAGTTTTGAGTGGCTCTGATCCAATCCAAAATACTCGACGCCTTCTTTGACTATGTTATAGTTAGGGGGAAGGAATGGGCAAACCCTTTTCTTTTCTAATGGTTTTAATAGGCTTAAAGGTTCCTCATATTGTTGCGAAGCCAACGTAAGTTGTTCAATTCGCTCCTATTAGTGTGGAATAGTGCATTATCTGCTAGTACTATTGCAGGAATATTACCACTGATTTAATATCACAAGTTTGAATGTTATACAGGCTATCCTGCACATGGATACAGAGTGCTTCAGGAGCTGAGGTGAGGCAAATTGTTTGCAAGATTGTGCAATATTCAGTTAAAATCTCCAAGACTGACTTTCTGTTGGAAGAAAAACAAGAATTAAGGAGTTAAAGATGTTTGCGCTGATGAAAATATCCCGAAGATGTCTTGCAAAGATCGCCTCGGATTGAGAGGATTAAGATCAACGAGCCAGAAACTATTTCCTTTGAACTTAAAAGCACTCCAATCCGTGTCGGTATTGCAACCAATTGCCACTAGTACAATTTTGTTGAGATCATTTTGTCATCCTCAGTGAAATGGTGCCTTGACATCAAGCTCAGTCACTCCTCAATGAACTCTTGCGTTCACTTATTTTGTTCATGCCAATAGAACATCGAACATTACAGGGCAGGAGAGGCAATTCGGTCCTCGACGTTGCACCGACCTGTGGAACCAAACTGAAGAGTATCAATCCTACAATATTACATTTTCATCCGTATGTTTATTCAATGACCACTGAAATGCACTTAAGCTGGCCAGACTATTGTTGCAGGCATTGTGTTCCACGCCCCTACTACTCTCTGAGTAAAGAAACTCTGACAGCTGTCCAATATCTATTACCCCTCAATTTAAAGTTATGTCCCCTCGTGCCAGCGATCACCATCTGACGAAATTGGCTATCACTGTCCACCCGATCTAATGATTTGATTATCTTATGTGTCTCAATAAAGTAAACTCTCAAACGTCTTCTCTCTACCGAAAACAGTTTCAATTCCCTCAGTCTTTCTTCATAAGGTCTTCCCACCATACAAAGTGAAAAAGTGCCTTGACATCAAGCTCAATGAAATCTTGTGTTCACTTACTTTGTTCATGGCAATAGAACATAGAACATTATAGGGCAGTAGAGGCAATTCGGTTCTCGACGTTGCACCGACCTGTGGAACCAATCTGAGTGTATCCATCCTACAATATTACATTTTCATCCGTATGTTTATTCAAAGATCATTGAAATGCGCTAAAGCTGGCCAGACTACTGTTGCAGGCAGTGTGTTCCACGCCCCTGCTATTCTCTGAGTAAAGAAACTCTGACAGCTGTCCGATATCTATCACCCCTCAATTTAAAGCAATGTCCCGTCGTGCCAGCCATCGCCATGTGAAGACATTGGCTATCATTGTCTACCCGATCTAACGCTTTGATTAACTTATGTGTCTCAATTAAGTAAACCCTCAAGCATCTTCTCTCTAACGAAAACAGTTTCAATTCCCTCAGACTTTCCTCATAAGATCTTCCCACCATACAAAGCAACATCCCTTTAAATCTCTTCTAAACTCTTCCCAATGCATTCACATCCTTCCTATAATACGGTAAACAAAAATTGTATACGTTACTTCAATTGACGCTGCATCAGATTTTTTGTCCAGCAGCAGCATGACCGCGTGGTTGCAAAACGCAATCCCTTCACCAAAAAACCTAGCAAACTGTATGCCTTCTTTCCAGCCCTATCAACCTGAGTGGCAGCTTTAAGGGTCAAGGTTCGTGGACACCAATAGCACTTCTGCCTCACAGCGCCAGAGACCCGGGTTCAATTCCCGCCTCAGGCGACTAACTGTGTGGAGTTTGCACATTCTGCCTGTGTCTGCGTGGGTTTCCTCCGGGTGCTCCGGTTTCCTCCCACAGTCCAAAGATGTGCAGGTTAGGTGAATTGGCCATGCTAAATTGCCCGTAGTGTTAGGTAAGGGGTAAATGTAGGGGTATGGGTGGGTTGCGCTTCGGCGGGTCGGTGTGGACTTGTTGGGCCGAAGGGCCTGTTTCCACACTGTAATCTAATCTAATCTAATCATATCTGTGCTCATCTATATTAACAACAATCTTACCTTTCTCACTACTCTTTTTCCTGTTGCTCCTTCCAAAGTGAATCACATCACGTTTATCCACATTAAACTCAATTTTCCATCTGGCAGCCTAGCTCTGCAGCTTGTATGTGTGCCTCTGTAGCCTACTACATCCTTCAGTACGATTCAAGGAATCAGTGGAATTCGCAATTCCTCTTCCCTCACATCCAGGTCATATATCAAAATGAAAAGCAACAGTGGACCTAAAAGAGATCCTTGCGGTACGCCACTAGCATCTCAACTCCAGGGTGAACATTTTCCAGCAAACACCACACTCTCTTCTTTCAGTCAGTCAATATTTGATCGAAAGTCGAAGTCATCCTCAAACTCATGCCTCCCGATTTTATGCACTAGCCAACCGTGGGTCAACTTATCAAACGCCTGACTGAAATCCATGCAGACAACATCAAGCTCTTTACCCTCATCTAACTGTTTGTTCTCAATATCAATGAATTCAAAACTGTTTACGTCGCACGTCGTACTCTTAATAAAACCGTGTTGAATATTCTTAATCAACGTATTCCCCTCCAGATGATTATGATTCTTATCTCTGATAAATCTTTCCAACACTTTATCACAATAGAAGTAAGGTTCACTGGTCTATAATTACCAGGGTTGTCTCTACTCTCTTCTTGAAGAAGGTGACAACATTTGCCCTGCTCACATCTTCTGTCACTATTCCTGTCGACAAATACGACATAAAGACAAATGTGAAAGGCTGTGTCATCTCTTACGTGGCTTCACAGAGAATCCGAAGATTAAACACCTCCGACCCAAGTGACTGATCAATGATAACAATTTTCAGAATTACTAACACATCCTCATTGTCAAATTAAATCCTGTCGACCAAAATATTCCTCGACAACTTCGTCTTTTTTCAGTGTGAAAACTGACGAAAAATTTTCATTTAGTGCTTCCACTATTCTCCTCGGATTCCATTACTATCATTGATTGGACCTAATTTTTATCCAGTCATTCTTGCATTCCTTATATACGTATGAAAATCTTTAGGGATTTCCTTGATCCTATCTGCTAACGATTTCTCATATACTCTCCTCGCTCTTCTTATATCTCTCTTTAGGTCTTTCCGGGCTAACTTGTAAAGTAAAACCGTCCTAACTGAGTCCTCACCTTTCATCCTAACATTTGTATTCTTCTTTCTCTCGAAAAGACATTCAACCTCTTGAGTAAACCATGGCTCCTTCGGTCGATCACTTCCTCCCTGCCTGGCAGAGAAAAACTTAAAGACACCCAGTATCTTTGCTTTGAATAAACTCCACATTTCAATTGTGACTATCCACTGCAGTTTCTGTTCCTATCCGATGCATACAAAATCTTGCCAAATTGCATCATAATTGTCTTTCCGCAGACAGTTTATCTTGCCCTGTGGAACATACCCATCCCTTTCCACAGCGAAAGAACACAGAACTGAAATGTGGTCACTATCACCAAGGTGCTCACAAAAATCTAATAACTGGCCGGGTTCTTTACAATGTACCAAATCCAATGTGACCTCACCCCATATGGATTTGTTTACATTCTGTGTCAGCAAGCAATCCTGCACGCATTGGCCAAAATCTGATACTCGAAGTATAGTATTTCCAGTCAGTGTTTGGAAAATTCAAGCCCCATTTAACAACTACCCTGCTACTTTTAATTCTATCCAGATTTATCTTTGCTGTCCTTTTCTCTTCACTCTGGAACTATTCGAAGGCCAACATAAAACTCACAGCACTTTACCTTTTCTGTTCCTAACCTCAGCCCATACTGACTCAGGAGACTTGTCCACAACCGTATTTTCTGCTACAGAATTACTGCCCTTGAAGATCAATGCGACATGTCCCCCTCTTTTAATTTTTGTCTCTGTTCTTAGTGAAACATTTACGTCCCGGAAATTGCAATCACCATTCTTGTCCCTGTTCCATACCAGTCTCGGAAATGGCCTCAACATCGAAGTCCCACCTACCAACCAGCGCTGCAAGCTCATGCATTTTAGAACATAGAACATAGAACAATACAGCAAAGAACAGGCCCTTCGGCCCACGATGTTGTGCCGAACTTCTATCCTAGATTAAGCACCCATCCATGTACCTATCCAAATGCCGCTTAAAGGTCGCCAATGAATCTGACTCTACCACTCCCACGGGCAGCGCATTCCATGCCCCCACCACTCTCTGGGTGAAGAACCCACCCCTGACATCTCCCCTATACCTTCCACCCTTCACCTTAAATTTATGTCCCCTTGTAACACTCTGTTGTACCCGGGGAAAAAGTTTCTGACTGTCTACTCTATCTATTCCTCTGATCATCTTATAAACCTCTATCAAGTCACCCCTCATCCTTCGCCGTTCCAACGAGAAAAGGCCGATAACTCTCAACCTATCCTCGTACGACCTACTCTCCATTCCAGGCAACATCCTGGTAAATCTTCTCTGCACCCTCTCCAAAGCTTCCACATCTTTCCTAAAGTGAGGCGACCAGAACTGCACACAGTACTCCAAATGTGGCCTAACCAAAGTCCTGTACAGCTGCAACATCACCTCACGACTCTTGAATTCAATCCCTCTGCTAATGAACGATAATACTCCATAGGCCTTCTTACAAACTCTATCCACCTGAGTGGCAACCTTCAAAGATCTATGTATATAGACCCCAAGATCCCTCTGTTCCTCCACCTGACCAAGAACCCTACCATTAACGCTGTATTCCGCATTCTTATTTGTTCTTCCAAAATGGACAACTTCACACTTGGCAGGGTTGAACTCCATCTGCCACTCCTCAGCCCAGCTCTGCATCATATCTAAGTCCCTCTGCAGCCGACAACAGCCCTCCTCACTGTCCACAACTCCACCTATCTTTGTATCATCTGCAAATTTACTGACCCACCCTTCGACTCCCTCATCTAAGTCATTAATAAAAATTACAAACAGCAGAGGACCCAGAACTGATCCCTGCGGAACTCCACTTGTAACTGGACTCCATGCTGAATATTTACCATCTACTACCACTCTCTGACTTCGACCGGTTAGCCAGTTTTCTATCCAATTGGCCAAATTTCCCTCTATCCCATGCCTCCTGACTTTCCGCATAAGCCTACCATGGGGAACCTTATCAAATGCCTTACTAAAATCCATGTACACTACATCCACTGCTCTACCCTCATCCACATGCTTGGTCACCTCCTCGAAGAATTCAATAAGACTTGTAAGGCAAGACCTACCCTTCACAAATCCGTGCTGGCTGTCCCTAATCAAGCAGTGCCGTTCCAGATACTCGTAAATCCTATCCCTCAGTACCCTTTCCATTACTTTGCCTACCACAGAAGTAAGACTAACTGGCCTGTAATTCCCGGGGTTATCCCTATTCCCTTTTTTGAACAGGGGCACAACATTCGCTACTCTCCAGTCCCCTGGTACCACCCCCGTTGCCAGTGAAGACGAGAAGATCATTGCCAACGGTACTGCAATTTCCTCTCTTGCTTCCCACATAATCCTAGGATATATCCCGTCAGGCCCGGGGGACTTGTCTATCCTCAAGTTGTTCAAAATGTCCAACACATCTTCCTTCCTAACAGATATCTCTTCTAGCTTATCAGTCCGTTTCACACTCTCCTCTTCAACAATACAGTCCCTCTCGTTCGTAAATACTGAAGAGAAGTACTTGTTCAAGACCTCTCCTATCTCTTCCGACTCAATACACAGTCTCCCACCACTGTCCTTGATCGGACCTGCCCTCGTTCTCGTCATTCTCAGGTTTCTCACATACGCATAGAATGCCTTGGGGTTATCCTTGATCCTATCCGCCAGGGATTTTTCATGCCCTCTCTTAGCTCTCCTAATCCCTTTCTTCAGGTCCCTTCTGGCTATCCTGTATCCCTCCACTGCTCTGTCTGAACCTTGTTTCCTCAACCTTATGTAAGCCTCCTTCTTCCTCTTTACTAGACATTCAACCTCCCTCGTCAACCAAGGCTCCCTCACACGACCATTTCTTTCCTGCCTGATCGGTACATACATATCAAGGACACGTCGTATCTGCTCCTTGAAAAAGTCCCACATTTCCACCACATCCTTCCCTGACAGCCTATGCTCCCAACGTATGCTCCTCAAATCCTGTCTTACAGCATCGTAATTTCCCTTCCCCCAATTGTAGAAACTTCCTTGTTGTGCGCACCTATCTCTCTCCATAACCAAGGTGAAAGTCACAGAATTGTGGTCGCCATCACCAAAATGTTCACCCACTAACAAGCCCACCACTTGTCCCGGTTCGTTACCGAGTACCAAATCCAATATGGCCTCCCCTCTGGTTGGACAATCTACATACTGCGTTAGAAAAGCTTCCTGGACACACTGCACAAACACCGCCCCATCCAATCTACTTGATCTAAAGAGCTTCCAATCAATATTTGGGAAGTTGAAGTCGCCCATGACTACGACCCTGTGGCTTCTGCACCTTTCCAAAATCTGTTTCCCAATCTGTTTCTCCACATCTCTGCTGCTATTGGGGGGCCTATAATAAACACCCAACAAGGTGACTGCACCTTTCCTATTTCTGACTTCAGCCCATACTACCTCCAGAGGCAGATCCCCCTCAAACTTCCTTTCTGCAGCCGTTATACCATTTCTAATTAGCAATGCCACCCCGCCTCCTTTTTTACCACCCTCCCTAATCTTACTGAAACATCTGTACCCAGGAACCTCCAACAGCCATTCCTGTCCCTCATCTATCCATGTTTCCGTGATGGCTACAACATCGTAGTCCCAGGTACCAATCCATGCCTTAAGTTCACCCACCTTATTTCTGATACTCCTTGCATTGAAGTATACGCACTTGAGCCCATCTCTGTGTCTGTAAGTAGTCCCTGTCAGTGCTACCTTCTCCACAGCCTCCCTACAGTCTTGGACATCCTGACACACAGCTAGCTTACTTGCTGGACTACAAGTCCGGATCCCATCCCCCTGCCAAATTAGTTTAAACCCCCCCGAAGAGTGCTAGCAAACCTACCCCCCAGGATATTGGTGCCCTTCTGGTTCAGGTGCAACCCGTCCTGTTTATACAGGTCCCACCTTCCCCAGAATGCAGTCCAATTGTCGAAATATCTGAAGCCCTCCCTCCTACACCATCCTTGCAGCCACGTGTTCAACTGCACTCTCTCCCTATTCTTTGCCTCTCTGTCACGTGGCACCGGCAACAACCCAGAGATGACGACTCTGTCTGTCCTAGCTTTTAGCTTCCAGCCTAACTCCTTGAGCTCTTGAATGACCTCCCCGCCCCTCTTCCTACCTATGTCGTTGGTGCCAATGTGTACCACGACTTCTGGCTGCACACCCTCCCCCTTAAGGATTCTGAAGACACGGTCCGAGACGTCTCGGACCCTAGCACCCGGGAGGCAACAAACCATCCGAGAGTCTCGCCCATGTCCACAGAACCGCCTGTCCGTCCCTCTAACTAGAGAGTCCCCTATAACTAGCGCTCTCTTCTTCTCCCCCTTTCCCTTCTGAATCTCAGAGCCACAGACCCCTTCACTGCAGCTTACACCTGCAAGGCTGTCCCCCCCAACAGTTTCCAAAGCTGCATACTTATTTTTTAGGGGAACGACTACAGGGGAACCCTGCACTGCCTGTTTCTTCCCCTTCCCACCTCTAACTGTTACCCAGCTACCTCTGTTCTCTGGCGTAACTATGTCCCTGTAGCTTCTATCGATCACCCTCTCAGCCTCTCGAATAATCCTCAGCTCATCCAGTTCCAGTTCCAGTTCCCTAACTCGTTCGGTGAGGATCAGGATCTGACTGCATTTCCTGCACACGAAGTCGGCAGGAGTATCGGTGGTCACCCCTACCTCAAACATCCTGCAGGAGGAACATTCCACCGCCTGTGCTGCCATGACTGTACACTGTCTCCAAAAACAAGAACACTGAGTCAATAACCTGTGGACTTTAAAGTTAGGTTAGAGGAGGCCCTACGGAAGTAGGACCTGGGGTCTAGAACACACCCACTCAAATACTAATCACTTGCCTTCCCGTCCAGCTATGCGCTCCAACCTCACTTCCGCTGCCCGCTACAGGTAAGTAATTTTGAAACAAACTGTCTTACCTTAGCTGTAGTCTCCCGGGTTCGTTTTTCCTCGGCCGCTGCTCCCACTCAAATGAAAAAAAAAAAAAAAATTATTTCGGATGCTCCTGGCGTTTGAGTCGATACACTTCAAACAGCTTTTTTGCTTGCCAGTGAACTTTTGCTACCTTGAAACCTCATTTCTGAGCTTTCTCCTCTCCACCTCCTGGACACTGGAACTACAACTTATTTTCCCATCTCTCTGCTGAATTGGTGTAAACTCGCCCGAAGAGCATGAGCAACGTTCCGCCCAAAGATTATTCTACACATTAATTCAGGTGTGGAGCATCCTGTTTGTAGAGATCTTACGTACCTCAGAATAAACGCCAATAATCCAAATATTCCAAAACCTCCCACCAGCAACATCCCTGTAGCCACGTGTTTAACTCATATCTCTCCGCATTCGTTGCCTCACCAGCACGTGGCATAGGCAACAGAACCGTGGATAACATCACTGTTTTTTTCCTAGCATGGAACGTCCACTCACCTTTTATCTGTCCCCCTCACTGTGGGTTCCCCAGTGAATCATGCTGTGCTCCTCTGTCACCTTCAGGTCTGAGCAACATGGACAGTCTCTGTGCCAGTGACCTGTACCCTATTCATTACTCCTGGTGAGTCATACACCCAAGCAGTATTCAAAACGGTGTACTTATTCAGGGGAGTGGCTACAGTAGTTGCCTGCATTATCTGCTGGTTCCTTTTCCGACCCCTGACTGTAAACCTTTTTGCCTTATTCTTGCACCTGAGGTGTGACTACCTGCCTGTAACTACTCTCAATAAGCCCCTCCGTCTCCCAAATGATCTGAAGTTCATTCGTCTCCAGTTCCAGTTTCCCAATGTGATTTTGCGGATCTGTGGCTGGATGTACTTACCGCAGATGAAGACAGCATAGATACATGTGATGGCTTTTACCGCCCACACCCTGCAGGAGGAACATTCAACTGCCCTAACCGATATTCTCATGATATTAAACTCCCAAAGAGATGTAGAAAAATAAAGAATGTAATAAAACATTATTTTTCCCAATTCGGGGCACATAAACCTTCTTTAGTCAGACGAGGAGGGTGAATGGGAGACGTTACCTCAGTTGCGATTCGGATGACGAAAGTACCCAAATATAACTGTTCAATTGCCCAGCAGTTTAGTATCCGCTCCTACTTGGCGTGTGCTCCAAGGCAATTATAATCAGTGATTCACCTTACCGTCAGCCCACTGGTCGAGGATCCCGCTGTTTCTGCAGCTGAAATAAAAATAGGTCATGGGGTAAGGATAAGAAATGTTTTATTCAAGCAGAGGGCAGTGAATGTTGGAAATTCGCTATTCAAGCGAGTTGGGGAGGGAGGTCACTGAAAATATTTAAAGACAAGAAAGTAGATTTTTATCTCTCAGAGAGTTGAGAGCAATAACAAAACTTGGCATTTGAGAAATTTTGGGAGCAAATCACCCAAATCATGTTATCGATGAACAAGGGTGGCCTGGGGGTATGGGAGCGATGCAAATTACCTGCTTCTGTTTCTAATGTTCTCATGCCTTGTTATTGGAAAGTTACCAGGTGTTATTTTCCTGCGGGTCCTGTTATGAAATGTTGCAGACAGTGAAACAAATGCAGTTTGTGAACCGTCTGTGAATTAAGCAGGAGAGCTGTATTCACAGTGAATCTGGGTTTACAAACGGACCAACAAATGAAGCACAAGTTGCAGAGAGTGCAAGCTCTGTAAAGGGAGAGATGAAGAACTTCGTTTGTAACCAGATTGAAATTTCCACTTGCATTTCCCTAATAC